>NC_072463.1:3316991-3625446 GCF_027596085.1 Anoplopoma fimbria | reverse complement strand
CATAATATTAAACAGTTTAAAACCTCCCAGGAGATAAATATAGAATATTTCAAATGCATAAAGTAAAACAAATTAAGTTTATATATATTTATATATTTAAATTGAGTAATTATTTAACAAGAAACCTGGGAGGGTGTTTAATCTCTTAAAATTTGTCATACTTTAGAAACTGATGGTACATTTTGGGATGTAAAATCTCTCAGAAACACAAGTACAAGTACCTCAAAGTTGTGCTTAAATACAGTATTTGAGTAAAAGTACTTTCCACCACTTGGTAAGGGAGGGACAACTCACAGACAACCTAAAACTCTCAGTGCAGGCCTCTGATGTGAGAACGGTCAACGAGCAGCTGAGTGGACATTTACTCTCTGGTTTGCATTTGTCTCATCTGTAAATGTGGTTCAGCAGCATTAACATTCACACTAGTTCAAACAGGCCGATGACTCAGACTCAGACTCGGCTCCATTATACGGAGCACCCAGACTGAAACAGACCTCCACCAGTTGATGATGACGCACCACGCTCTGGTTAATTAACATGGTGGGCTGCTCACGTGAAAAATGTCTCCCTACTTCATTCCACAGCAGCTTGTTATCATGTGTTCTCTCTCCCAGCTATCTGTGACCTTTTTGTCTACCACAAGAGGAAGTTACTGTGACCATTATATTTTATACCAACACAAATATTACATGATCAGTTTTACAATATTATGACAAAATCTTTCAAACGCACTCTCCAAAAAGTTGTCTTTTCTTTATTTTCCCGCCATAGTTCCATCATGTGTAACCCCTTAGGAGCTCTGGTTTCACTAAATTAAAGCGCAAACAAAACTACTGCTGTTTCTCACAACAATGAAAGTTTGTCCTTGAAGGTCAAGGGAGTAAATAAATACTAAGGAAGCCCAGATAAAAGACCAGCCAAAACATCAAAAGTTCTCCAACATAAATCAATATGGAGTCGAAACTAAGAAGTTTCAATATACAGTTAGATAGAGGTATTGCAGTAACTTTAGATTGAGCTAGTTTCAGTTCTTCATTTCAACTCAACCGCCTGTAAAACCACAACTTATTGTTTTTTTCTATTTCTGTTTGTTTACATTCAATCTGATAATTCATGCTAAATGTTTTCCCGCTGGTTCTGGTCTTTTTGCTAAGCTAAGCTAAGCTAAGCGCTGCATGCCGTAGCTCTACATTTAGCTTACAGACATGAGAGTGGTATCGATCTTCTCATCTAACTCTTGGCAAGAAGGAGAATAACTTCTACATAACTTCACCTGTTACTACAGTCCAAAGAATAAAACTACCTAAACATCCTGACCCAGCTGTTTTTTTGCCTTATCACAGGGTTTCTGGTTTCCTGCGGGCAGACTTTTCTGATAAGAGGCTTTTCAAGATAAGCACGTGAAAACTGAGCCGATGCAGATATGTTGCCAAAACATTGAGTTTCTTGTCAGTGAAGTATCTGGGTTTCATTTGGGTACTTAGACTCCGATTTAGACGGGAAATACACAATTTACCTGACCCATTTTAGGCATTTGGCTTGAGGAATCTTGTTGGAAATATTGCATTTTTGCTGTTGTTTAGCAGGTTTAATGTGTAACCACGCAGACTTTTCTTGCTCTATACCTCCTCACTCCTTTCACAGAGGAATGAAGGCCTGTTTGCATGGAGACGCTCAGTCAGTCAGCCACTGTTTCCCCCCCGACCACCTCCCTGGTGTCCATCCATACCATTGTTCCCTCTTATTGTCCCCACTAGTGTCAATGCAGACTCTCCCCTGACAAAGGTCACCCCTCCACCGGTCAACCACTGACCCTTCCCCACACACACACACACACACACACACACACACACACACACACACACACACACACACACACACACACACACACACACACACACACACACACACACACACACACACACACAGGCTCAGATCGAGGACGAAGGAGCAGACATCTGCCGGCGGAGGAGGCCCGGCCACCGACAGATGGACAACCGCACAGAGGGAGAAGGCTCGAGCCTCTGGCCAGGAATTCTGGAGGGAAAGGGAAGACAAAAGATGAGGAGGGGACGAAGACGGGAGGCTGTGCTGGATGTATGTGGGGGTCAAAGAAGGGGTCAGAAGGGAGGAGGAGGAGGAGGAGGAGGAGGAGGAGGAGGAGGAGGAGGAGATGTATAGAGTTCAGTGGCCCGTTCTGACAAGGCTTTGAGTTTATTTTTAATGTGATGAGGTGATAATTGAGAAGCATCAAAAAGTACTACAGCTGGATATAAAAAAAACTGTTCAGTACTAAAAGTTGGCTTTGAATGCATTTTCTTCTTTACATATTCATAAACAGATAATATCTAAATCAAAATGTCATTTTGCTAAATTGCTCTCTTTTGAGATATTTTTTGAGGCAAGTTTGACTTAAGTTGACTTACATTTGCTGAATCACAGAGATTGAAGCTCTACAGATAGTTTAATTGTCTCATTTCTGTTCAAATGTGTCTCCGCCCTGCTCGCTCACTCAGCGGTACATTTACAAATGTGAGACAGTTGTTTGGTGCATTTGTGTTGAGCGGCTTGTTAAGTGTCCGTCTGTTGATTCCTGCTGCAGCAAGCTGAAAAAAACAAAACAGGCTCATTGTGAGAATTTGTGAGTGAATACACTCGACTGTTTAGAGCCTTTAATTAGCTGATCTTAATCTATGCAGCTCTGTGTGTCGGGGGCTCAAACTCTGAGGGACGAAGGAACTATAAATACCACCGTCATCAGTCACAGTTTAAGTTACAGTTTTATGATCAGGAGCTCCTCGAACAGCCTTTATGTTTATTACTTAATATGATGAGATTTATGATGAATAACTGTGATATGAACTTTTCTTTTTACATTTAAACAATAGTACAAACTCTTGTATTTAGCATTTATAACAGCTTATAATGTAATCATGAGTGCATATGAGGCTATTATTAAGTGTTAATGTATCTAATGTATTTGTCAACCATCATAATTCCTCCTTTGTATAAACGGTGTATGAATAGTTAATGCAGTATAACAAAATTAATCATATTTAATAACGTATGAACAAACATGAAGAAAGTGTGTGTTATTAAATAGTCTGATTCAGGTTTAAAATTGTTCCACGCTCATGATTTGCTTCATTCTTGATCTTGAAATAATAAATTCTTAACTCAAGATCCACTTACAAGGTTTTCTTCCAGAGCTTTCAGCAGCATCTCATGGCAGTTGTTGTAGTTTTATCTGTTGTCTTGGAGAGAAAAGAAAAAGAAACCAAATAAATACTTTATCAATAAATGTAATAAACAAAAACAATATCGTACCTGCTTTACATTTTGTTTATATCTCAGTTAAAGCCCTTCCTTCTTTCACTATCCCGTCTTTAAACATCGTTATGCACTTTTGCATAATCTGTTTTGTTGTACTTGTATATAATGACAAAAATCAAATCATATATAATCTTTAAGAGGTTAAAGTTAAAATGTTTTGTTTAAGATAAGTTATTCTACAAGTTTGATAAATCATTTTGTCGTGACTTCACTTTATTGTACAAAAGCATTCTGGTGGAACAGTTTTTTTGGTCATTAAGTAAAAAAAACGTGCGCTTTAATTACATATTATTTATTAAATAATAACAATAATGTCCAGTGAGATTAGTTTTAAGATTTAATTGAAAGAAACTTCAAACTTTTCACGAAAATCAAATGCTCTATAACATGTTTTAAGTTGGCAACTAAGACTTGCTTCACATTTAGTTTGATGTTTGCAGTTTAACGTGTGATACACTGACTTTAAGTCATTCTCACTCTATTATATCCGCCTGCTCCTCATATGTTAATGATTTTTGTGATCGTTTTACTGATGAAATAATAGAAAAGATTGATATCCTGTCCAGAAAGACGCCCTTGTGGCAGTGACACTTCCCCCTTTGTCTGACTGCTAATAAGAGTGACGGGCACACGTGTCTGCGTGTCTGCGTGTGTGTGTGTGTGTGTGCATGTGTTACATACGTCTTGAATATTGTATGGAAAGCAGTTGGCAGCGGTTGGGCGGCCCATCTGCCAGAGGCTGAGCCGGGGCCTCATTTAAAAAAAGGATCAGACAGAGAGTTATTAATCATAGATGAGGTCAGGGATTAAAAGTTAAAAGGTTCAACAAGTATCAAAGGTAACGTTATTAAATGTTCATAAACTGAACAATTAGCAGCCCCTGAATATAATGTCCCCACTGATTGATTCTTTATTAATGCTGGATTAATTGGGGGGGAGGGGTCATTCTTCCCTGCAGGGGTTAAACATCCTGTTCAGAGGACAGTCAGCCATCATTTTATGCTTTACAGCCAATTTGTAAAAAAGGTCCATCAGCGGAGCATTTAAGGTCAGAGAACGTTTCCTCAGGGCATTTAGATGAAGATAATTAAATGAGTTAGCTACTATCAAACATGACCTCATCATCATATTTCACAGTGCATCCATCGCCTGAAACGCTGCACCACCTAGTTGTCCTTTTAGCATCTTTAGATGGGATGAACAACTTTGATAAAAATGTCTAAAGGTCATCAAACATCCCAAATGTTTAATGTGTTTTTTTTATCTCAGAGGTTGTCTGTGTCAAAGTGGAAAATCTGACAGTTTTCTCTTGTTCTATGATTCTGGTAATCTGTGTGCCTGGTTAATTAAAATCCTCCTTAAATTGATTTATGTCCTTAAAGAACAGACCAATGAATAAAATAACATTTTGCACAATTTCTTCACAGCCATCCATTCATAGTGCCCCACATGAAGGGCAGCAAAATATTATAAAATGTATAACTTTTTAGTATTTTTCACTAATACTGTTACTTCAAAACATTACAAAAAGGCCACAACAACCAAGCAACATAGCCAGAGATTGTGCCGTAATCTCTGGGTTGCCTGCAGTCACTCAGATGGAAGCCGATGTCAGTTACTTCCATCTTTAAAGAGCAATGTACGACATTTTGAGCATTAATATAGAAGCAAACAACTAGTAGCTATGTAAAGATAGTGATTGTTAGAGTTCATTTCATTTGAGACTCACAGTAATTATTTAAAGTGAAATTCATGTTTCACCCAAATCCATTCACAAAGTCCTAGATATTGTAACCTCGTCTGGCAAGTTTGTAAGACAAATACATTCACAACGCAAAGTAAATGCATTTTGATATTTGATCTTCTTTTGAGGGAATTCATCACTAATACATCAATATCACAGACGTTATTCAATCCACTCATGTATATATAGTGTGTGACACCAGAGAGAGCCTTGCTATTTTTTTAATTTGTAGCATGGTGTCACCTGCTGGTGTATTGTGGGACTGCAGGTTGGGTACAATTAAAAAAAATGGGACTACAATAAATTCTGGACTACAAATGTTTTTGGGGGTAAGAACCCCATCCAGAGGAGTCTTAAAGAATTACACAGATATTTAAAGATGATTATGTGGTCATGAATGACTAGCAAGAGGCTCATAGGTCCATTATAAAACCACATTATTTTACTTTATAAAAGCAACCAGTTACATTATATATTAAATAAAAATAAAACATTAAATATTATAAAATGATAAAAATCCATTTTAAGCAGTAATGTAAGTTTCCTTCACCAGGATAGACCTATAAATATAACGTAATGTGAAGTTATTAGTTCTATAGGAGCAAGGTGGTAAAGCATTTAAGATATACAGCAATATGCATCATCAAGAATGTAAGTGCTGAAATAAAAAACTTGGGATAAATATAGTTAATATAAAATAATAATAATAAAATCTGTATTAACATATAATCTGTAACTGTCAATATAAATCCTACCTGTGAAAATACAGTATAAAGGCATCTTCACATGTACATCCATTCAGTATTTATTTATTTATTTGCACTATTTTTATTATTTAAAACTAATGAAGCACTTGACTTGTATATGGACGTTTCATTTAAATTGTATTGTTGGCCACTGGTGCGTTTTATATATATTTATATACTACTTATATATACACCTATTGTTTCACTACTTGTAAACATGGCAGTCCTGTCTTTACCTTAATTTGTCCAGCTTTGTTGTCCTTGTTTCTAGCTGTTAATACATGTACATGGTACAGAAAACTAAGTTAAATGTCTTGTATGTCTGCACAGGCATGGCCAATAAAGCTGATTGATGTTGTTCTATATAGTGAACACATGAGGGCAGTGTTATCTTCTCCTTGTCCTTACATGACAAGGGATTTAAATCAAAAAAATCAAAAAAAAAAATCAGTGTTATTGAAATGTGTTGTGTGTCAGATTAATCAAATAATAGCAGTATAAAAGTATGTTAAAGTGAAAGTGATGAGATTTTGAACATTCATTTGTCCTTTTTGACAGCAGATTTTCAAACATGTCAAAGGAAGGAAAATTGTAACTAATGATGAATATCATCAATGTTAAAAATGTCTTTTCATCATGTTTACTCCAGACATTTCTGCTAATATCTTGATCTTGAACTCAAAAATATAGTGTTATCTGTGTATTTATATGTATATTTGTTGATATATAAATGGAAAAGGTTTTTTTTCTTCTGTTTACTTGTTTTATTTGAATCATTTTACGTTTGCTTTTTGCAAAGATCTTTGCAATTGTTGATTTTCATAAATTCTATATAAATAAACTTTATTATTATTATAATTTTGGTCAATTGGAAATGTGTAAGCATCTCTGGATAAAGCAATAACAATGTGACTTATTTCTTGTTCAGGTTTTACCTCCCTCGTCCACCAGATGTCCCCAGATGTTCATCAGATGTTCATCAGCTCTCTGGTCTACCTGTCAGTGTGTGTGGTCTTGTTTGAAGTGTTCAGTCAGCTCCTGTAAAAATCCACTAAATTAGCCACAGTGTCCCTCTCTTGTTGCATAAGTTAAAGGACGAGGAAGGGAGGTGTAATGTGCCTATAGGTGGGCTGACTCCCAACACTCAGAGTCCATCACGGCCCGGCATTGTGAGCGTATCTGTCTTTGTTTGGGGTTTCTCTATGGAGACCGCTGCTTTGATCTGCTGTTCAGCTCAGAGTTACGTGGACGGACACAATAGACAACAACCTGAGGTGTGATGACAGTAAACCTCCATCACTGCAGAGAGGAGTGAACGCTGAAACACAGGCCTCTCTATCTGCTGTCTATGCAAAGAAAACTCTTAAGATACTTAAAGAGAAGCAGCAGAAAATGAAAAACATACAGGACAAATAAAGTAACACTTTACAGCTACAATAGAAATGTAAAGAAATGTGTTGGACCACCAGTAAAATGAAAGCAGGAATAAGCGTGCATTAAAAGGTATTCTTATACATTTTGAACACCTAAAACTAAGTTGTGGTTTTCAAATGCCTTTGAACGCTGCTTTACATCCTATTGTTTAAAGGATACATCTTCTTTCCAAAAAATATATACCCAATACAGAACATTTTAGGGTAAGGCTGGAGATATTTCATAGTTTTATAGATGTTATCAAATCTAGAGAAAAGACCAAATCAGGACAGAATGTACCAACAAGTAGTTTCTGTTTGACTCAGCCCCACATACACTGTCCTTCTGTCCCAAATACTCACTAGACAGCTTAGTATCATTGCAGGACTTTTAATTGTCAGGAAATTTGATATATTGGTTTTGAGTGCATAGACACAAATGACCTGGTTGGGCTTCAAATAGCTAAGCACAGTTAGATTAAGGCAACAATACCACAACAACACTGCAACACCAGTCTCGAGGGTTGAAAGTCCTAAAGCCGTGTGTTGTTGGACTCATCCACCTGTCGTCATGCCAACCATAAGTGGTCTTTGTAAATATTTAATACCACGTCACTAGCTCTCGCCGTTGCACCGTCACATAGATGCCTTTAAAGGCCACTTAGTGCAGACAGCAGTTGGTCTAATTCCTGACCTGAGGTGCGACGTCACAACAAAACACAGACGATGAACACTTTCTGGGGACGCGTTCCAACAAGAAACGGCACCTTCAGGCCTCTGTTGTCAGACCAAACAGAAGCATTTAGATGATTTGCATACTAGGACATAAATAACTGACGACCCCAGAGGAATCATATACAGTGTATATATGTGTATATTATACTCCAGGAGTACATTATAACCGCTCTGTCCCTCTTGTTTATAATAACATAGAAACCGTTAAACTAAGACAGATTCAGTCTCCACCACCTGCAGCTGAGAACCATTACATATACTATTATAAATATCTCAGCCTAGGACATTTTTTCATTATTTTCATTTGTTTGATGGATTTCTGAGATAATTCAATGGGTTTTGAGTAGCCTAGGAAGTAAAAACATTTAGAGTATTTCATTATTTATCTGAAAAAGTAAATATAACTATATTGGAGACATGTGATTTCCCTTTGAGAAGTGCGACACGTTACAAGATAAATTGATGCCATTTCAAGTTATAACACGATATAACAAATATTCTGTTTTGTACTCATTATTTGTTGCTAAACATATGAAGATCTAAAGTAACTGTAGTCATATATTTCATAAGGTATTATCTATAACGGTAATATAATTATAGACACAAGCTAATCTATTGTGAATATCATATATTTCCATGGTCATTTATGATATCTACAGCTGGTTTGAGATAATTTAAATATGGTAGGGGTTCAACCACAGTGTCCAAACTCATTTACTACAAAAAAGTAAAACATTTTGAGACAATTTTCAGTATCAAAAAGGCGTCTCATCTGGAATATACTGCAAAGAAAAAGAGATGAAACGATAAGTCTATTGATCAATTAACAGAAAATGTGTCTAGCAAATCTCACAAGCTAGATTTGCAGCTTTGGTTTTGGACTGCTGGTTGGACAAAACAATCTGAAAGTATTTGAAGACGCCATTTTGGGCTCTCGGACACTGTGGTCCTTTTAGATTTATGACCTTTAATAGAGAGATTAATCACTATTTGCAGCCGTACAAAAACTAACGAGTCTCACAGAAACTACTCTCTCCATCTCTGAGTGAAAACATCCATTAAACCCCCGTTACAGAGCAGACTGAGGCTGAGAACCACGGTCAGGTTGAATATGCAGGTTTGTCATCATTTTCCTATAAAAGGCCTGAGGAGGTGGGTGTGTGTGTGGGGGGTCGAGGAAGTGTGGCAGTAATATAAGCAAACAGAGAATGTGAAGAGAGGAAATGGCCTGTCCTCATAATCACAGCCCAGGAGCAGCAGTGCATTCAGCTCGCAGCGCCGGGTGCTCGGCCGCTCTCTGTCTCCTTTCAATGCAGCAGAGTCCTGCGAGCAGCGCTTTATGGACAAGCCCTGACACCCACAGGAAGTGTAAACAGAGGTCAAGTGTTAAAGTCCAACCCGCCAATTCTCACCTCCATTAAAGGGGGTTGAAGGGGTGGAGGGGGTGGGGTCTCCACAGAGCCCTCAAAGCACCTGGGAAGAGGCCCCTTTAAAACACGACAATGATTGGTTTCATAAAGAAGCTCTACAAATCAGCAAACATGTGAAATGTCCACAGGACATTTACATTTTATGCATTTATCATGGAACTAGCGGCCATGTTTCCTTGACTACAGTGGTGAAAAAAAAAACTAAACATATCATTTAAGAATGAAATAACTACCATGTGAGAAAGTAGAAACTTTCTACAAAATCGACAAAATGGATTAATTAAATCCCTCTGAAGTCACCACCTGACCTTTGACTTCTTCTGACAGTTTTAGGTTTTACAGTGAACATATGTCCGTTTAAAAAAACTAAATGAACTCCTGCAAAAGGCTAAGAATCAAACCATAAACTGTCTCCTTCACATGTTATTGAATGTCCATATTAGAGAAATGCAAAAAAGACCAAGTTTATAAGAAAAGGTAACGTAAAGACAACATTTTTTTTTATTATTTTGAACTTTGTTAGACTTTACTGGCTTTCTTTATTCAGAGTTAAATGGAAATACTGAAACCAATACATCTGTAAGGTACATATAGAGCTACAAGTGCAAAACGGCTTTGTGAAAAAGAACGTCTCCCGTTTGTATCTTCCTCCCACCTGTGCACCTTGCTCTCTGCGCTCAGCACCAAAATACCACACAAATCCAATTTCAACGTCAGGGAAAATACCGCCCGGCTCTGTCACAAAGTCACAGAATCCACCTAAAGCTCATTCATTTACACAACATATCTGGTTTAATCCATACAAAGACCAAAGGGTAAAAACAACAGGTTGTGGTTAGGCTAACTGGCTGTAGCTTTATGTTCCTCATGCATGAGAGTGACATTGATCTTCTCACCTAAACTCAGCAGAAAAGTATATTCCACAAATTAATAAACAAGTTTAAATGTCAAGATTATGACCCTACTGGCTCTTCAACTGGCAAAAGGTTTGAAACGTTGCCTTTCATTCCAGTTTGTAGATACTTGACTGTTATTTCATCCCTGCACCTGACCTAAATATAAGATTTTATGTAGATCCTTCAGAATCTAAACTTCCAGCAATCCTCTCTGTTAGCTGAGAGACAGCAATATATCAGTCTGACATAATAGAACAAGCTGCGTTAGACGTTGGACAACTTTTGTCCACGGCTATGCTAGCAGCTCTGTGAGGCTGCTACAACATGCTAATATGCAGATGATTAGCTGGTATCATTTTCTCCATGTTCACCATTTTAGTTTAGCATGTTAGCATGCTAACAGTTTGCCAATTAGCAAACAATACAGCTGAGGATAATGGGAATGTCATTAGCTTTGCTGGTATTTGGTCATCAAGTTATTAAAAGGCTGTCATGTGTCTCCCTATCTGAACAAAACTGAAGATGATCTTTACCAAATTACATATACAACTTTCTTTATGAACCCTATTTAGAAAGTAAAGATATTCTGATGTCAAAAATGATCTATTTCAGTTCATTTTACTGCATAAAAATGGCCTTTACTTCAGGTATCTGTTTCTCATTAGCTCAGTTGTACTATAATGGCTGTATGGAGTGTCAGACAGGTCTAATACACACGTCCTCCATTCCCAGGATGAGACCGCCATGACAGTCAACAGATACCGTTCAGGGAGAAAGTTAATCCCTCATTAAATTGGTAATGACATGGATGGCCTTTTTCTGTGAGTGGATGGAGGACTCTCTGGCCTAAGTGGTCGCCATTAAGCCCCGAGGAGAGCAGCTCGTACAGTAGCACTTCACAGCGCTGGTGTCAATGCTAATGCTAATGGCCGCTTAGCTGGAGAGCCGAGCAGCGGTTGACTGGAGGTCCTCCCTTCTGCCACACGTGTAAATGAAAAACACACATAATCTGCATAGTGCCGCTGCATCAATGCTGGAATTAGTCAGTTCATTTCACATTTTAACCATTTAGCTGATGGTGTTAATGTAACCCATTTTAAGGAGAGAGAGAGAGAGAGAGAGAGAGAGAGAGAGAGAGAGAGAGAGAGAGAGAGAGAGAGAGGCCGAGAGGTTTAGGCCATGGACCTTTTCCATGACTGATAGGATACAAATTCCCACTTTTATCACTATTTCTATATCTGTATAGTGGAATTACTCATATTCAGCCACAGTACATGACACTTAGTGTTAACGAGGAGTGAATTATTAAATGGCAGCCTGCTTTAAAAAGAGCTCTATCAACATGGATTTTGAGTTAAAATGAGGACTTGATTGCTATGAGATTGGACTTTTATGAGGCTTGAAATTAAACGTATTAAAATCCCAAATTTTGGTTTGGTGTCATCCAGAATGTACTGTCAATTAACTAAGAGAGTACCAGCCAGGCTTTGTGCATGCCTCACATCTTGAATTGTCTTGAATTTAATTGTTGAACATATGCATTGAAATATTCTGGTCTCGGGTCTATAAAATATGCAATTTACACAGTTTGTTATCAGTGCAACGGTCAGCATTCAAAGACCATGGAGGAGAGTTTGACAAGATTTAAGACTTGACTTGGACTTGCCTCAAAAGATTAAAATCTCAATTTATATATTTGAATTAACATTGGGATTTTAAAATATAATCTAAAAACAAAATTACAGTCTTTTAACATCAATATGAACAGATATACCTTATATTATTATTATAAGTATGCTTTTTAAAGGATTCAGTTTAACTTTTGCAGACATGTGCGCATGTTCACACATGTTTTAGACCATTGGTGTACCATCAACAGTTACCCAGACAGAAGGGTCATTAGTGAGTAATCAATGTGAATTACAGTGAAAGTCGAGTGAACCCTGCACTTGTTTATTCTTAATTGGAAAAGTGCTCTATTGCTCTATTCTTATCTATATCGGAGAGAATAAATGTCAGTTTTTTTGTCATTTGTCATTTTTCTTTTGCCACATTTATTCACCTGCATCAAGTGTAACACCTTTAAAGAAAATCAAAAGTTGAATTAAATAAGACAGGTAGTTTGAGGAGCCTCAAGTTTCAGAGCAGGTGTTTCAGTTGCAACTTTACATCAAATCATGATGTAAATGTCATGATGAAGATGCGAGGATACTGGGACGGAGGATGTTGTTTGCTGCACAGATTGTAAAGCTCTCTGAGGCAAATTTGTGATTTCGGGCTATACAAAATAAATTGAATTAAACTGAACATGAGGCTCCTCATGCTTCTAAAAAACGACACAACCACACACATATGAGCCCACAGCAGAGCCTGAATGTGTATTGGAGCCAGACGGAGCATACCTGGCCTTTTTTTACTGGACTCCCATTCATAGTCAAGGTGAGGGCCGAGGCCCAGCAGGTCCCAGTAATGAGCCCTTCAGGACCGTCGTCCTGTGAACGGCTTCATAAACTCATTAGCGATGGATGTGCGTGGACAGGAAAGGCACAGATTACAGTGCCTGTTAAATGTGTCGTCCAGGTGAGAAAACGATCCCCTTTCACCTCAATAATAATAATGATGACAGTGTTTCTCCACGCTTTTGTCTCATTCAATCACGTGTGAGCTGAGCTGGAAGGTGAGACAGAACAGAGTTTCTCCTCTCTGATGTCACTTATCTGTCATATGTCATAACTCATATATTAATAACGTTTGCAGCATCCATTGTTAAGAGATCCAGACTTTGATCTTTAGAACACCTCACAACCGCTGCATTTGGAATTCTCTCTAGATACGAGCAGAAGGTTAAACCTCTTCCTTTATATATGCAGAAAAGAGTTTAGACACATATTTTTGGGGAAACATTTGGTATAGATAAAGTTCAACAACTGAAAGTAATACTAATATCAGCTGTTCCTAAATACAACTTTTAAGGGCCTCTTTCCATTTTATGCTCCTGTTGTCTTCTACTCCAACACATTTCAGAGGGAAATATTGTACTTTTGACTATATTTAAACACAGTTTTAGTAACTTGTTAAAATGTTCTTTGAAAAGTGAATAAAATATACTCTCCATTCCTACGTGAAGTAATGAGCTCAGAACCATACATCTACAACATGATAACTTGTTAACGCATCAGTACGATCCAATAAAATAATATACATAACAATCAAAACAATGCAAAGGCCATCCTGCACAAGGGGTACTTTTATTTTTTGAAACTTTGAGCCTGTTGTTCTTTTTTACATAAAATCTTGATGCAGGACATGTAACAAAGTATTTTATTGCTTTTACTGAAGCAAATGGAAACAAAATTGAAATATTTCCAACATTATGCAGGTGAAATAAGAATCTAAAACGATAACGTCATTTTTCTTCTAAAGGGAATGCTTGACATTAAACGACAACTACCAAATCAGGTATTAGTTGACCTTAAATATCATGAACAACTCGACTGTCATAGAGCTTTTAAGTTGTTTAATAAACATATATTTCTGTGTCATTAATATCCAACACATGCCAAACACCTTAATCTACAAAGGCAACATATTCTAGTATGCAAACGAGTATGTGACCTTTTAATATATAGAATTGGATGTTTTTGCATGGCTTTAAAACTGTAGTTTTGTTTGTATACCAAGATGCTTAAGGAGAATATTTGAATGTAACATCTATAACCTTTGGTCTTTCTGAGTTAAGCTCCCAGAAGTGACCACACATCCTAATAAGTGACCACTTTGCCTTTTGCAGCCAGCAGCAGATACTGAATGAAGTGCTGATGAGCAGTTTCAAGCTGTTGGCTGAAGGATGGCCCATAGAGCCATTAGAGAGCAGCTCCTGCAGCCTCTTTCTCCTCTCAGGCCATGACTATGAAAAGAGGACTCTCTGGGACAATGGTCCGTGTATTCCTTGTCTGGCTCCAATACACAAGGAGGACATGTTGCCTTCACTGCAGCATCATTAGAGGACACACGGGGTTCACTGCCGATATCATGAAAAAGACATGTCAGGATATGCAGGCCGAAGATTGGAGGAGCACCTAGCTGCAAATGGCCATAAGATTTTCCTCTTTAGTCTTTTTAACTTGACGCAGCAATTAGGGTTTCAATTAAATGATTATTCTCATTATGGATTAATCGTTTAGTATATAAAATGTTTTTAAAATTGTGACCATAACATGTTCCCAGAGCTCAAAATGAGGCATTCAAATGTCTTGTTTTATCCAACAAACAGTGAAAAGTCAAATATATTCTGTTTGCATTCACAGAAAAACAGGTGAATATTCAGTTAGCTTTTTGGCCTTTTTTTACTTAAATAATCGAAAAATCAACAGGACAGTTTAGCTTTATATTCAGTCTGAGGCTTAACTTTTTCTTTTTTGTTATTTCCACTTGTTAAGATTAGTTTCACTTATTTTCTAAACTTGCTTCACTGAATAAAAAAAAAAATTCTCTCTTCTCAAGCTGGTTTGACTCAGAAACATCTGAGAGCTTCATTTAACTCGTCATTTAACCTGAAGCTTTCATGTTAACTTGGCGTTTCAACACTAAATGTGAATTGAGTGATCTGTGAGGACAGAGGTTTTCTGCAGTGCACGCCAGCAAACACTGCTCATGGGGTGGGTGGTCCGGTCGGAGGGGCATCAGAAGAAGCATCCTTATTGTTCAGGGCCAGGTTGACAAAGTCTGTGTTTGCTCTCTTCATTAGACATTCTAGTGTCAGTGAAAGAGGATAAATAAAACGCTCCGAGGTCAAAGGGAAGGAGAGGTGCACCTCGGTGTTTAAATGTGTTTTAACAGTTACTTAAGGCTCTGCGGAGCCTCTCTGCCACCTCCAAATGATGGAAATGAGGCTGGGAGGTTTGCAGAGCTGCCAATAATCCCAGTTGAAAGAGGAGGATGTCTTTGTGCTGCGGTGGTGTAAGAAAGCAAATCACTTCCTTTAAAGAAGCAGCTTCATCTTCAAACCTTTAATGAGAAAACCGACCGGTTAAAATGCTTTTTCACAATAAAGGTCACTTGAGTTGCAATAATGAGACTGGCTTTCATTTCATTTCAGTTATGTTTACAGACAAAGTGAATCCACCCTCAGGTTTAAAGGCTTTACACCAACTTTATCTGCCTTCCCCTAAGGTCTTGGTAATTTAGATTTCTTGTGTTTTGGGTGGTTGTTCAGTTTTCTTAGATTTCATTATGATTAAATTAATTAATTAATTTAAATTCTTATTTTATTTTTTGTTTGTTTTTAGCGTTTTATTATTATATTTGATTATTGTGATTGTTCTACCCTGTGCAGCACCTTGAGGTTTCTTTGTATTTTAAAGTGTGCTATATAAATAAAATCCATTATTATTATTATTATTAACTTTCTTCAGCAGACACAGTAATTTCACCAAAAATAAGCTTAAAATACATTTTTTACACAAACGTGTTGGTAACATTTGTATTAATGATGTTTGACGTTGGATTCATAAGATTTTTATAAATAAATCTGATATTTTATAATATATATATATCACTTCAAACATATTAAAGTCTTGTGCACTAGAATAACATAAGCAGGCACGTGAATCAATACATATTTATTTATCTTCTAATGAACTATGTGGAACTTGTGTTTGGGTGGTTGTTCAGTTTTAATATAATATATTTTAATATATATTCTTAGATTTTATTATGATTAAATTAATCAATTTATTTAAATTCTTATTTTATTTTTTGTTTGTTTTTAGCGTTTTATTATTATATTTGATTATTGTGATTGTTCTACCCTGTGCAGCACCTTGAGGTTTCTTTGTATTTTAAAGTGTGCTATATAAATAAAATCCATTATTATTATTATTATTATATAATAATAATAATGAATTTTATTTGTAATTATATTGGGATTGTTTTTAGGAATGAACCATAAAGCAGGTAGGTTTTTAGGCCTTTTTTAAAAGTGTCCAGTCTGACATTGTTTTAGGAATGAACCATAGCAGAGGCCTTTCCCAGTCTGACATTCAAAGCATGGGATGGATGGATGGATCAACCTGTGGATTAACGATCTGCCTGAGATTAGTGCAGTTTGATAAGAAAAAAAAAAACCCCCAAAACCCAGCAGCACCACCCTGTCTCCACACCCGACCCGACACATCTGACGCCTCCATTACGCACTGCTGTCAGAAAACACACTCTGGAAAACAGAGCTCATTCATTTTTACACAGGAGAAAAGATTATGGGCTGTTTACATACAGGAGTGACTGGTTGAGACAAACTTAAGTCTTGATTATCCCTAAATTATGAGCGAGTTAAAAAAGTTTGGAAGATGTATAAAGAAGAGTCCAACACAGTGGATTCTCTGTAATTGTGCAGCTGGAAGTCGGCCTCCAATTGTGAAGCGACTTGTTAGGCTTCTTAAAGCATCTGTCGGAAGGCCAGAACTTAAAAGGCTCCAAAATAGGATGATTTGGTGACATCAAGGCTTTTCCCAGCGGTAATGATTACATTTGGACTTAAGATCCATGCAAGAATTTGTAGCCCAGTAAATCTCCAGAGCCCCCTGCTGCCCCCACCACTCTTCAAAAGCCTTGTCATTCAAAGGGTTAGGATGTTTGACAATCCCAGCTTGTACTACTCCACCAATTAATTGGATACGTTGTCGGGATGTTCGTTTCTCTCATCTGCTACTTAGAAAGACAAAGGGCCGGTGGGGGGGGCTGTTGACACCTCTGTGTCCGGCAGGAGTATAAAAGAGGAGCCTCTGCAGGAGGAGCAGCATCCACTCTCCTGCTGCACCCGGAGGAACTGTGTCTTCTGCAAAGACTCCAACATCTTACTTTCACTTATTTTTAAACATATATCATCTGTCAGAATGCAGGTGCCAAACAAACCAATGGGAGCTTATGGATACTCCGTGCGTAATTACGCACCGGCATCGCCATACCCGCAGTACCAGGGGAGCCACTGCGCCTCCATTATGAAGCCTCCCAGTGGGAAATCTTTCACCATCGATGCTTTGCTCGCCAAGCCGGAGGTACCAACCAGCTGCAGGGGGAGTCCCACTCCATGTGGAGAGAAATACCAACCAGGACTCCCACTTATGCCTCTCTCAGGCTTACCTATGTCTGCAGCACCTTATGTCTACTCTCCAAACATGATGCACTCTGGATACTCAGTCTACTGCTGCCCACCTTTCACCTACCAGACTTCATGTCGTGGAGCATTTTACGCACAAGGTAAATAGAGTTTTTCCTTCACAATAACTTGAACTATCAGAGTGGGATCTAAATGTGAACATGGAACTGTGTGTAAACGTGACAGTGTGATTGAATGCATCATCTTGTTTCTTTGCAGCTACCATGTCCAAGGTGAACGCAGGGCTGCACTCCTTCAAAACTAAAGGTGGGAAGTCCAAAAGGATGCGCACCAGCTTCACCAGCGAGCAGCTCTCCCGGCTGGAGAAGGAGTTTGCTCGGCAGCAGTACATGGTGGGGTCCGAGCGGTTCCTCCTGGCTTCAGCCCTGCAGCTCACTGAAGCTCAGGTAAGAAACGGAAACCAACTTGAATTTGAGTGTAGCCTCAGAAACATATTGTATTTAAACTCGTCTCTTTCTGCAATGTTTCTTAACATACATGTTTTCTTTCTCTCTCCAGGTCAAAGTCTGGTTCCAGAACCGACGCATCAAGTGGCGCAAACAGAGTCTGGAGCAGCAGCAGGCCAAGCTGGCCAAACTGGGCCTGGCCGCTCCACTAAAGAGTCCTGGATCTCAAGGCCACGGGGATGAAGGAGATGAGGATGAGGAGTTCTCTGACCTGGACGTGGACGTGTCTGATGACTCTGCTGAGCACTGTTGAGCCCTGTTGAACACCTGTGGACTGTTTGAGACTTTTTGTACATACTGCTGAGAAAGGAGGCCTGTGTCTCCAACTACGGATATTTAATAGATGTATAGTTATATATTTAAATGTTGTTGCTCTTTGATACGCTCACTTCACCTGTTCAGTTTTTGTACTTTTTAATGACAAATTCAGAAATATATTTTATGAAATTAACTCCGACGTTGTCTTGTTTGTTCATTCTTAAGTGTGAGAGGTCAAAGGTCACATTTTGTTTTGCAAGAAATCAGAAATCCTAATTTATTATTTGCACATGTGAAACAGCTGAGCTAAGGGGACATTTTAAAAACCCTGACATCCATTTTTTTCCCAATCAGCTTCTGCTGAGACGAGACATTTTATATTAAAACACAATATTCTACAGAAGTTGGAATAGTTTCACATATTTCACATAAGAGGTTTCTGTTTTTCTCTGTGCTCTTGTTACTGGTTTCACTGGTTTCACTGGGCTCAGCTGGGTAAATGAAACCATGCACTTCTGTCCACCAATCAGGATTGAGCAACAAAACAGTTCTGGGTTTGTTTAGCAACCATCAAAACAAATCAAATCCCTGGGGCAGATTAACTCAGTTTTTAAATGTTAAACTTTTAATTCATTAAATCTAAAAATGCGCTTTTTCAAATTTTAAATCTGACTGCGGCTCATTTAGTCTTATTTCACCTCAATTTAGTGCTTTAATGTTTAGGAAACATGCTCAAATAAGAAGATCTGAAACCTGGATTTGAGGGGCTTTGAAAAAAATATTAGAGACCAATGCTCATAGTTTCAATAGCTGATGATGTAAGGCTGATTTTAACCAACTATACATTTACATTCCAAGAGCACGTGAGCAATTTTATCAGGAGAGCAGTTTAATTGTTAAAGTAAACCAAAAGCATGAGCTGTGATAAGATTCTGCTCACTAAAGAATCGGAGGAGAACTTCATTTAAACGATAATAACTGTCATAGTTAACGTGACGGTTTATAAATCTGCACGTGCGTCAGAAACTGATTAACCCCGAGAGAGAAACCCGTTCTCCTCTCTAATGTATCCCAATCAAACCGTCATCCTGCCCTTTGACCTCCTCTTATTGCTCCTCTCGTCCCACTCTGCCCCCGGTTCGTAAAGACACGGTGAGGCATTTCCTCCCCGGTTTGATCTAAGTTGGAGTCTGGGACGGACTCGGGTTCCCCTCTGGTTTGAGCTAAGCAAATAAATAACCAGCTCGGGGATTATGTGAGGATATCTGTAACCCGGGGTGGTAGGGGTCAGTCTGTCTCGGGGCTGGAGAGCTGGCTCTCACTGGTTAATCTGTTTAAACGGTCACTACGCCTGTTCCCACTGCCTCTCAACAGACGGGGCTCACACATGCCCTCCCAAACCCCCGGCAGGTGTCCTGTCTCCGCTCCATTCAGACTCCTTGTCCTTTCCCTTCCAGGTGGAAAAGGGACTCAGGCTGTCTGCTGAGGCCGGCCTGGCAGACATGAGGGATGAAACACGAGGGAGGACAGCGTGCAGAAAGGATTGGGATGTAGCAAATGAGTCCATCAGAGCAGCTAATTGCGCTGGTCGACCTGAAAGTCCCGTCCTGTGGAGAACTCCGTCACATTAAACAAAGACATCTGAGCTCTGGGTCCATCTCTGTAATCCTCACAGCTGTTTCACAATAAGTTAGTACGTGAGTTACTTTGTGTTTAGAAATGAACCATCGCTGACTTTTGGCTTCCAGCAAACTACTTTACTAAGCGCGTAGATTTAAGATATAGATTTAGATATCCGTCTCATATCCACTGTCCTTTGACAATAGAGTGCTGCATGGATGACTTTAATTTGTAGGCCAACCCTGGCGGTTAGCATCGCCCTGGTTCTTTTGTCAAAAAAACAATGCATTATTTTAGAAAAACAATCTCTGACGTTTTGTTCAGAAAGTTCATTTTCACAGATGAACTCCACTTTTATGATTTTTGACAACCTCATCTCTCATCTTCACCATAACATTAGGCCAGTTAGCTAAAAGCTAAGTGTGAATATATTAATAACGAGGCTGTAAAGTCAGACAAGTCAGCGTGATGATGTCTCGTCGTCTCCTTTAGGCAATTGTTAACAACCGCCTTTTATAAAGACACGTTAAAGGTTCAAAATTAACAGGAATCTACCAAAAAAAACATTTAAAAAAAAAACCCTGACTTCAAGATGAATGCTGACTCATTCCTGGGTTTTAGGATTCATTCCTGCAGCACTCTATGCTAGACCAATTTAAAATAATTCACAGAAACTTAAAGTGCATAAACATTATTATAAATATCGACATTCTATAATCAACTAGCCTCAGTAACAGTTGGGTTTTGAACATATCCACCTATCAAATAAAGTAATAAGCTATAAGTGACTAGTGGAAATGGAGGACCAATCAATACTCCAGATGCCCGAAACACACAGGCCACTGTGTTGCTAGCTTTCACTTTGAATAAATCCTATAATTTGAGTTTCTGTCATGCTTATCATGTTTGTTTCTCAGGATTCAGCACTCATCTACATCAGTGGCTCACAACCCTGTGATGCCTTGGCTCAGATATAACGGCCTTTAGTGTGGACATGAGTTGTGAGCAGTTCAACCAAAACCAACAATGAAAGCATTCTTTCACCTTTGGTTTACACAAAGTTAGTTCTTTCTTTTGTCTTATTTAGTGACCTGTTAAGACACTTATCTTAGGACACCTTTACCATATCAAAATGACTATGCCATAGAAGTGTTTAACTTTGTATAAATAAAAAAAATTGAAAGCACTAACGATAGAATTGAAACGAATCGATTCCTGATTCCGGCCCTTTTAACAATCAGCCTATAAGCACATACACAATTACTTTTTTTACATATTTTATATATCTGTTACACAGTGTGGCAAAGAAACTCCATACGCTTCTTTTCTCTGTTTCACTGTTTCTGTATTTACTGCTCTCTCAGTATACTGTATATGACAGAGTGTAGCATGTTGTTGCTGAATCTACCTCCTCACCTTTCTTTTGCTCTATTTCATGAATGCAGTTATTTCCTGTGCAGAATGTGTTTCTCCTGTAACCAGCTGGGCACAAATCCCCTCTATCAAAAACCAAGTTACAAGAAAATCAGATCGGAAATTGAGCAGAAAGATGAAGTACTTTTCCAGTAATGCGTTACATTCTGAACTAATAGCGTCTTGTATCGTCGGTGTACATTGGACACGTTCGCAGGCCTCTTCTATGTAAACACATCAAAGACATGAGAGACAAATGTAACCCCAGCACGCCACAAACGCATGCAGCAGAGTAGCCGTGAGAGGGAGAAGGCGGCTGGTGACAGTATCAAAGAGAGAAGTTTAATAAACGCTAACAGAGCTGATCTCTTTCTCTGGTCCGCCCCCACCCCCACCCCCGCCCGGCTGAAGGAGCAGAATTTGTGTAAAAACCCCAGAGAGCCGTTTCTGATGTGATCAACTCCCCCTCCTCTCCGCCGTCTCCACAGCCCAACGTAATCCCATTGAGGGGAAGAAAGAAGCAGTCAGAGGCCTGGGAAAGCCTTGGGATGGGTGTGTGTGTGTGTGTGTGTGTGTGTGTGTGTGTGTGTGGGGGGGGGGGGGCGTCCCAATTAGCACAGGGCACCTTAACGGCTGGAAACAAGCCAACGCTGGCTGGGTTTCTTAAGACTCTCGACGCTGAAGCTGCTTATGAAAGGAAACTGTTACATCTTCATTGGCCTCTTGACTTGTTGCTTTTATTGCTTCGGCTACAGTTTGTCTTGGTGACGGAGACTAAAGGTATTTCATGTTCATCCGCACTATCAGAATACATTGTGTCTTTACTAGGTCATACTGCATTTTCTAGAGCTGAAGCAATTAGATGAGGGCCGAAAACATTGTGATGACTGGATTAATTGATTCTCTGAGAGAAAAGACGACACAAATGCCGGTTTCAGCCTCTTGAATGTGAGGATTTCAAGCTCTTCTTTGAACAATATGATGTTCATTTGAATACAATTCAGATCAGAAGTGTCGGTCGAACAAAACTATCCATTTGAAGACGTCACCTTGGCACCTTGGGACATTGTGAAAGGCCTTTTTCATAGTTTACTGGCTTTTTACAAATCATAGAATTTGCCAGATTCATTAATTATGGGAAATAATTCAGTTGCAGCCAAAGTATTTTCAATGATGTTGTTTCATAACTGTTGTATGAAGATACGTTGAGTACACTTAAACCATCCTGATAACCTCATAAACAGTGCAGAATACAAACAGCCTTAATAATGTACTATTGTAATGTAATGATAATGTTATTTTCATGATTGAATTGTCCAATTATAATGTCCCCAATATCATTTCCCAGAATCTACAGTGACACATTCAAACTGCTTCTCTTGTCTGACCAACAGTTGAAAACCCAAAGATGTTCAGTTTATTATTATATGATAAAGTAACTCAACAAATCCTCATATCTGAGAATGTTTGCCATTTGTTCTTGAAAAAATAACTAAATAGTTTCAGCTCTAAACAAATGAGAACGTTTTTAGTTTTTCTGAATGAAAGATATATTCCTTGAATACTAAAGATAGACGAGAACGTGTTTAGCTCTTTATCAGTAAGTCTTAATATCATTATTAGCATTAATTATTTCTTTCTGCCTTTCAAATACCTTTAAAAACATTTCTCCTCCCTAGATTTAAATGACCTTGGTCACATGACTCCTGTGAGAAGGTGTGAAAGTTCTCATGGAGAGCAATAACCTGCAGCTCCAATAGGAGAGTGCACTTCATTTGAATAAGGCGCGTTTTAGGGCAGGGGATTGTAAAAGAAAAACAGAAAAAAAATCCTTCTTTACATTTTATTTGCCCTCTACTCCATCTAATAGTCATTAGCTTTCATTACAAGCCTTTGAAGTGGAGGCCGTCCTTTGTGTGGAGGTGAAAGGGCCGCTGACCGCAGAGCTCCTCAGCATCATGTGGACTCGTTTTCTCCCAGGAAACAAGTTCCTGTTCACATCGACAGAGAACCCCATGAGGAGAACATAAAGGCCGGAGAGAACCAGGGGAACCAGGGGAACCAGGGAACCAGGAGAACCAGGAGAACCAGGGGAACCAGGGGAACCAGGGAACCAGGGGTCTCCAAACGCGTCATGGATCCACCGTGCGTCTTTTACGCACACCAACACATGGATACAATAGAAAAACGAAAGTGTTGCATAGGATCTCTATTATATTTCAGCACAAAAGTCTCTCTTTGATACTTATATCTGCTTATCAATGATAATAAATCCTAAAAAATCCTAAGAAATCGCTGCAATATTCATTCCAGGAGCCTGTTAATGTCTTAAAGCACATTTGTGATATTGTAATCATATTATTTGTGATATTGTAATCATATTATTTGTGATATTGTAATCATATTATTTGTGATATTGTAATCATATTATTTGTGATATTGGAATCATATTATTTGTGATATTGTAATCATATTATTTGTGATATTGTAATCATATTATTTGTGATATTGGAATCATATTATTTGTGATATTGTAATCATATTATTTGTGATATTGTAATCATATTATTTGTGATATTGGAATCATATTATTTGTGATATTGTAATCATATTATTTATCATATAGCAATGACACAATGTTCCTGTACTCATATGTTAGACTCTGGAGGTTATTTTGCTGCAGAAGTTCTAACATGTGCATTCTTTACTTTATCATAAAGGCTCAGGTTAATTAATAGTTCATTGTCATAAGTTTAAATAATCTTGCATCCAGATATAAAAGCCTTCTCTCCATATGAAGGCCGTGTTGAGGGGGTGTTTGTTCATGCTGAGCAGGCTGCAGGGTGGAGCAGCAGTGTGGAGCAGCAGTGTGGAGCAGCAGGCCCACTGGCCCAGGACAGGTGGCTGAACGACGCCACTTCTCGTACAGGTGGCACAAACGCAGCCACATGCTACTTCTCCCATCTCGTTATAACGGGGTGAAAATTTCCAAGTATTTAAGTGGGACAGATTAGCTGAACACACAAAGCTAATGCGAAACAAAATGGCCAATTAGTTTATTAATGAACGAGGGAGAGGTGAGAGGGAAACCCAGAGCCTCAGCTGGTTCCCTCTTCATCATGGAGGAGGAAGAGGAGGAAGAGGAGGAGGCCTGAAGATGATCTGAGGCCAGAGTTTAATAGTGTGATAATCATGCCAGCCATACATCAAATACAATAATGAAGGAGTTTATTTTATAATAAAGGAATGAGTAGAATTTAATCATGATTTAAATGATTATTTTTCAGCAGTTTTCTTCATTATTTCTATTTTCTGAAAAGCTTAATTTGTGTATTTGGTTCTGCTGAAGTCTTTCATTTTCTTCTGATCCTCTTCTGACTGAATAAAAACAGAGGTGATGATATTTGGTCTCTGTTTGACATTACTGACCACTGAAACGTCATTATCAGCATATTGTGATGTCCATTAAATCCAAATACTACTTTTGCAAACTACTTATTGTTGAATCTTACCAGCTACAGGTGAGCACACCTTTCTGTAACTTTGCAAGCTCAGTGTTCTGGCAGTTTTGGTTTATTTTTTTAGGGTTTAAGGTTGAGTTGTTCCCAAAAAGTTCACATGGGGCCTTTTACAATATACATAATGTTCATTAATGAGTCTTGTATTAACGTCTAAAGTTTTAAACTTAAGTCTAATCAGGGTAATATTCCTCATGTTCCACTGTAACAGCTGGGAGAGGAACCTCTGGGAACTGGAACTAAACTGAAAACCCACAGAGGTCAAAGTTGACCTCTGAAGGAAACCTTTAATCCTATAAACATGCTCTGACTTCCTTAAACCACTGGAGGGCAGCATCGGTCTAAAAACACCAACAACACCACCACCACCACCACCACCACCACCACTGTGAACTGGGTTTGGTAGACTGGTGAGTGATCTCCCAACTCTTTGGAACTAAAGTGACAGACAGTTAATGGAGCAAAATATATCAATTTTCTACAAAAAAAATGCCCTAATTGAAAGGTTTTATTTAGTCAAAGGCATCTAAGTTAGACTTTTAAGGTAAAAGTGTCAAGTTAAGTGTCAAGTGTCAGGTTTTAATGAACTTTATCACAGTTTATTACGAGTTTTCTATGAGATTATAAACATTTCTAAACATAATTATACGTATAACTCTGGTAACACAGATCTACAACTTACAGAGAGAACAGTACGGTTAAAATTCACTTTTACTATAACTATGTTACTGCAATTTTCTTGAGTGCATTAGCAAAAAACATATTTTTCTCAATCCTGAATAATCAGTTAAGACACCATAAGAAGAGCATCTTGTTTTGGCCACTAGAGGGCAGCACTTATATTACAATTGAGCCATCTGTCTGCATAGTGGCTCTTCCTCTTTGTCCCTCTATTTCCAATAAAAAACAACTTTGTGGATATTTGAAACAGATAATTAACCAGTAGAACGAATATATTATAAAATATATTAATATAAAGATATATAGTTTTATGTGCCATGTTTTGACAATGGTGTGATTGAAGAGTTATATTGATTAGAGGAAACTTTAATGACGTTTTAAGACTTTTTTTTTTACAATAGATGTTGGTTTATTGAGCTCAGGTCAAAGTCATTTGTAACTTTTGTATGTTACACTTTTTATATTTTTTTAAAGTTGTTGAAAGAGTCAGCAGAAATCTATTCTTGACACAGGGCAGTATCGACAGAGTGGATAATCCTGGTATAATAAAGGTCATTCAAATTTTAGAATTTGCATATAAATGTGTTTGTGTGTTTTTTTACATGCAAGTACCATAAATGTGTGTCTGTGTGCCAAAGTTCTCAGTCAGATTACTTTACATTAAGCTTTTAAATGATAGTTGTTGGATTAAAACCATATTTCTTTCTATTGTTCACCACATAATAGAAAGTGGTGGTTCAGTGTCTCTCCCTGACTACATCTCCCACAATGATAAGAAACAATCTTTGTGAATTTACAGTTTTAAACTCGTCTATCACATAACAATCGTGGCACTTTGCTTCACTGTTGAACACCTAAAACAAACTTAAAGCTCAAACCCAGCCCTTCTCTTCATGTCTTTGATGTTAATTATTCTCTCTCTCTGTTTACTTTATTGGCCAATGTGTAACATGCTACAACTTCTGTAGTAATCCCATAATTAATATATAATCTGAACACATTATGACAAAGGATATGAAATAAGGATGAAGGTCTCAGCACGACACTAGTAGTCACACATGCACTAAAATGTTAAACTAAACTGGAGGAATTTCCCTGTAAAACGTATTTCCTCTGAGGTTTCCCATCACAGGTAGACCGCCCTGCTTTGTTTCTGTTAATGCGGAGCGATCTGAGCATCTATTAACCAGCAGTGATCCGGCTCAGTGCTCACAAGGCCCTCAGGGGGTCTGCAACAAGTCCCTGCTGGAGCACTGTAAAGAAGCTTTAAGTATACAATAAATAGACATGTTTATTATATGAGAGTTGTTTTTAACAGTATTCATATATTCTTAATAATTATGGTCACTGAAGGATTTATAATGTGACCAATACAGTTATAATAGTTTCTGTCTGTATGTATAATATTTCAGTTACTGTGGATTCTTTACTGTTTTTTTATTGCTCATTTGCTTATTTATAATACTTTATAATACTATCCTCTATGCTGCTGCAATCCTGTAAATGTCCCTAATGGACTAATGAAGGATTATCTTCTTTTATAACAGGATTATCTTATTTTATAACAGTTATAATAGTTTCTGTCTGTATATATAATATTTCAGTTACTGTGGATTCTTTACTGGTTTTTTTTTATTGCTCATTTGTTTATTTATAATACTTATTTTGTCTCTTGTTTGCACTATCCTCTCTGCTGCTGTGATCCTAATAAATGATTATCTTATCTTATCTTATGACATGTAACCAAACACAATTATTTCAAATATAAAATGTAGATTAAATGAGTATATTTGCAAAATATCTACATGCAACAGTTATTTTTTTATGTGTAACATTTTCAATTCGGTATCATAATCGACATAAAGAAGCATTTTTTTTTTATTATGAATGATTCACAGGCCGGTTATATTCAACTAATAATAGAACATATTTCCAGTGAAAAGTATGGAGGAGTTCATGGCTTCACCCAGTAGATAAATACAGATTCATATCAGCCATACAAACACAAACTCTGGAGCTTTTCCCCAGAACAACCCGCCGTCTTTAGGAGCCTTTAGCTCTAAACACCTAATCAACAACTTGTTTAACTCATCATTTCCATCGGTAATGATTTTCTAATGCAACCTCCGAACAAACGAGCGTATTAAGAGGAGAATGATTAACCTGGTTAGTGCACCGTGGAGGAGGAGGAGGAGGAAGAGAGCCTCCTCCTCCTCCTCCTCCTCCTCCTCCTCCTCCTCCTCACTGCCGAGGTCTCTGCAACAACAGCAGAGATGTGATGTTCATGTGTAAAGCTGAAAACAACTGAAACTCATCTCAAAACAACACAAGTATGCCAACAATTATTATCTTTTCTTAAATGAATGCATTAGAAAAGCCTAAAAGGAAAGTTTTCTTTTCCTTCATTTTACTCCAAAAGTATAATCTGAATATCATATTTTAAATAATGTAGCAATTAAGTGGATAAAATGAACAATGGAGGCATATTATAGAACATTATTACTAATTTTAAGCATTGGTATTTTTATTATTATTATTATTTATATTATTTATTATTCTATCTTTATTTTGTTTCTATCTTTATTTTGTTGTATAGTATGTGTATTTATTGTCTGTGTAGTTGTATAGTATGTGTATTTATTGTCTGTGTAGTTGTATAGTATGTGTATTTATTGTCTGTGTAGTTGTATAGTATTTATTGTCTGTGTAGTTGTATAGTATGTATGTATTTATTGTCTGTGTAGTTGTATAGTATGTGTATTTATTGTCTGTGTAGTTGTATAGTATGTGTATTTATTGTCTGTGTAGTTGTATAGTATGTGTATTTATTGTCTGTGTAGTTGTATAGTATGTGTATTTATTGTCTGTGTAGTTGTATAGTATGTGTATTTATTGTCTGTGTAGTTGTATAGTATGTGTATTTATTGTCTGTGTAGTTGTATAGTATGTGTATTTATTGTCTGTGTAGTTGTATAGTATGTGTATTTATTGTCTGTGTAGTTGTATAGTATGTGTATTTATTGTCTGTGTAGTTGTATAGTATGTGTATTTATTGTCTGTGTAGTTGAGCTGCTGCAACACTTGAATTTCCCCCATGGGGATCAATAAAGGAATATAATAATTATTTTTTCATTATTATATTGAAGGTCATTCATAGCATCAGCTTCTTTATTAATTGAAATATTATTTTGTATTGTGTTCGTTGTTGTCTTTATTTTGAAACAGACCACGTTCAACATGTTGCATAATGCAAACACTGCAAGCAAAAAATAAAATGACAAATGAATCATTACAAAGGATTAAATAAAGGTGACCAAATATGCTCTATGATAAGAAAATATAAAGAAATTCTTTGCTTGTTGATGCATGAAGATTAAAGATATATTTCAGTTTGCACTTCTACCTGCATGTGAATGTGGTTGAGCAGACATGTTGTTCTGCACCATCATCAATGACTAATCCCGCTGAGTTAGGACTGTGAACTAGTGGAACAACGTGAAGTATCTGACCTTTGCGACCTGTCAACGCTTCTTCCACATAGAAAGGCCACGTTGAGCACAGATTTAACACTATGATGAGAGTTCAAACACGTCTAAACGTTATTATAACAACTAAAACCATTAAAAAACACCAGTCAGTGGTTTACATTTGGGAGCAGTTTGTTTGAGTGTATCATGAACCAATCAGTAACTGTTTATGAATTCTTTATGGACTGGAAGAGTCAAAAGCATTTCCATTCAGTGTTGTTTTTCCCATCCATCCAAAGATGCACTTTATGGTAAACATCTTGTAAACAAGCTTTGTAAAAGTGTTTCAATTCAAACCAGATTTCTTTTTAGTTTAGGAGGTATGATTTAAATGTTGTTTCATATTTATTCTCATTATTATCTACCCCAAGATCTTCCTTGTTGCCAGTGTTTAATGAAAAAACCACTAATGTAAAAAAAAAAAAAAAAAAAGAAGGAATTTGACAAATTGTATTTCTGGTAAATGTTATTATTATGGCAATATTATTATTATATTATCTTTATTATAAGGCTATTAACTGAGTTTATCTGAAACACAGGTAAACTCATGTTGATTATTTGTTAAATGAAACCAATACTGCAGGAATATTTCCAGTTCAGCCGAATTTTTCTGTGTTAATTTTTCTTTTTCTGTGTTAATGAAATCTTAAGTAAAGAGGTAAAAAATGAAACACCAAAGTATGGTTTACATTGTGTACTACCTTGTCATTTGCAAGTGCCTTCATCATTTCAAGTGTTGATTGTAGAAATAAATGTTATGTGCTGGAGAGAGACAACAAGTGGACCTTTCTCCTCTCCTCCATCTCCTCCATCATGTCCCTGAAGGAAAACCTGAGATATTAAGGTTCTGAACAGGACACACAATGAGCCATTAATTGGAGCCACACATGTTTTCTCAGCGTGTCTCTGTAACCAAGCTGCCCGGTGCTGTGTGATCTCTGAAGCAGGCACTTGAGGAGACCTATTGGCAGATGCTCTGGTCCAATCAGCTGCCTCCATTCACCGCATTGAAGTGAGCTGGAGGCGCGTTTGGTGCGCACTTGTGCACAGAAACCCTCTCTGAGACACAGACTGCATGGATCCGGGACATGTGCAGCATTGTTGAGTTTTGCAGCATGGTCATGGTGCATCTCTGAGAGGGAAGGTTGTTGGGTTTTTTTCCAAGAAAAGGAGGACAGGGAGGAGGTTTTTGGTTTTGGGTTCCCATTTCTGCAAAGAGAAGATGTTTTCTTCTGCAGGTAAGCGTTGCTTCACCATAGAGTCCCTGGTGGCCAAAGAGAACCCTCTGGTGGAGGATCCCATCAGGCCGACGGCTCTGAGTTACTCCAACCCGGCCACGGATGCCTTAATGAACACTTACCAGGCTCCTCAGGCCAGGAGCCTCTACCAGGGCCCGGACCTGGTGTTCCCGGAGACCCACCCGTCCCTCACGGTGGCTCCTCACCAGCACCACCTCCAGCACCAGCACTTCTTTGCACCGCAGCACCGAGACCCTCTCAACTTCTACCCCTGGGTCCTGCGGAACCGGTTTTTCGGGCACAGATTTCAAGGTAGGCCTCAGTGGAGTGGTGGCCATGCTCAGAAGATTTCTGTATTTACCTGTACATTATAATCCAATATAAACTGCCTGAATAATCAGAATAAATGCTGATTTAATTATTCATATAATGGTTGAAAAACAAAGGTTTGCATGATTCAAAAAGACATTTAGTGTGCTTAAATGTTGTGATGGAATGATATATATACTTGTACATTATAATCCAATATAAACTGTTTTCATGTTTGGAATAATGTATGCCTGAATAATCAGAATAAATGCTGATTTAATTATTAAATAATTAAATCAGTACTGGACCTGGTAGACGTAAATAATAATAATAATAATAATAATAATAATAATAATAATAATAATAACATAAATAATAATAATAATAATATAAATAATAATAACAATGGTTGAAAAACAAAGGTTTGCATGATTCAAAAATACATTTAGTGTGCTTAAATGTTGTGATGAATAAGAATAAATGCTGATTTAATTATTAAATAATTAAATCAGTACTGGACCTGGTAGACGTAATAATAATAATAATAATAATAACAATAACATAAATAATAATAATATAATAATAATATAATAATAATAATATAAATAATAATAATAACAATGGTTGAAAAACAAAGGTTTGCATGATTCAAAAAGACATTTAGTGTGCTTAAATGATATATATATATATATTGTACCTGGCTGTGGACAGTGGACGTATTTCTCAGTGTAACACTGGATGCAGCAGCATGTCGGTCTCCTCTCATTGCCTGCAGCTCTGCTCTCACAAAGCTTCAGCCGGGAGAAGATAAGCTCTGATGGAGATTTATTTATTATTTTATTTTTTTTCAATACAAGAAAACTCGCCTTAGGTTAGGCAGCCAGGCTGTAGAGACACAATTGATAAAACCCAGGATAATAATTTAAATATAATGAAAATTGAAAGGTAAAATCCTGCCAGGCCTGCAGTGATTCATGTACCAGACAAATCAATTATTACCCAATAAAAGCATCTTTATTAATATAATTTACCTTTATATTGTATGAGGCTATTTTTATTTCACATCGCTTTTTATGGCATACAGGTCGGGACAAAATATATATATTGTACAATGAAGAAAGAATGATGCAAATTCATAAAGTGCCCATAATTTATAACAATAACTTATATAGCCTTTTTCCACACTGGCAATATGATTTAAACACAACACAGGCTAAATTATTAGTATTTCTCATAATGACCTCTGTTTGGACATATTTGGGATACAAGAGCACACAAAAAAATATATATATAATAATTAGTATATAATGAAAACATTAAAATAAAAGTTAGATATCAACAGACAACAAAAACTCCTTTGTTATATTCCGAAATTAGTTTTTTTTACCTTAAAATTATTACACCTGCCTAACAAAATGGCTATCACGTTGAAAGCTAATTTAGTTGTCAGTTCATTAACCACAATAATCATAACAATTATCACAATGTAAAATGTTATCTAATTTGCAGTATTTTTTTGTCAAATTAATTAAATTAGTAGAATATAATTGTGTATCGTATATTATTTCTGTGATATTTTGTTTGTTATACAAGTATAAAAACTAGAACCGAGTTGTGAGTCATTTAAGTTCAGTCGTTTATAAAAACTACAACAAACAAAAACTGTAACTGTAGTTATTAGCTCTACATAATGTTTTTATTAGGCTTATTTAGCATTTGTAACTATTTTTCAAAGGTTCTCTGTCTCCATATGTCCAAGTGAGTTTATATGCATTTAAGAACTTATTTAAAATGCATTATTTAATACACAAAATAAAGAAGTAAAAAAGGAACTTTTGATGAAAACCATAATAGTCGCTTTGTTAAAACCACTAATGTAAAAAAAAGAAGAAAAGGAATTTGACAAATTGTATTTCTGGTAAATGTTATTATTATGGCAATATTATTATTATATTATCTTTATTATAAGGCTATTAACTACTACATCTACAACTAGGCTATATGTACTGGACCTGGTAGACATAATAATAATAATAATAATAATAATAATAATAATAATAATAATAATAATAATAATATAATAATATTAATAATAATAATATAAATAATAATAATAATAATAATAATAATAATAATAATAATAATATTAATAATACTAATGATGTATTTATAATTAGATTTAAAGGTTTTCTTGCCCTCTGACGACCACAGCACCAGTCACATGTTTCTGATGGTCTCAGGTGTCCACACACCTGTAGATAATAGATAATAGATAATAGATAATAGATAATAGATAATAGATAATAGATAATAGATCATAACTTACCTGTCAGACCTCAGCTCACGGCCCTGTTGTTCCAGGTGCCGACGTGTCCCAGGACAGCCTGCTCCTCCACGGGCCCTTCGCCAGGAAGCCCAAACGCATCCGGACGGCCTTCTCCCCGTCGCAGCTCCTCCGCCTGGAGAGGGCCTTCGAGAAGAACCACTACGTGGTGGGAGCCGAGAGGAAGCAGCTGGCCAACAGCCTGAGCTTATCCGAAACACAGGTAGACAACCATAAGAACTCATTTAATCTGTCTGATACACAGAATAAAGAAATGTTATTATTATGGCAATATTATTATTATATTATCTTTATTATAAGGCTATTAACTGAGTTTATCTGAAACACAGGTAGACAATCCTAAAGAACTTATTTAATCTGTCTAATACACAAAATAAAGAAATGTTATTATTATGGCAATATTATTATATTATCTTTATTATGAGGCTATTAACTTTTATCTGAAACACAGGTGAAAACTTTCTGGTAAATGTTATTATTATGGCAATATTATTATTATATTATTATAAGGCTATTAACTGAGTTTATCTGAAACACAGGTAAACAATACTTTAAGAACTTATTTAATCTGTCTAATACACAAAATAAAGAAGGAAAAAAGGAACTTTTGATGAAAAATTATAGTATTAAAACCACTAATGTAAAAAAAATGACAAATTGTATTTCTGGTAAATGTCATTATTATGGCAATGTTATTATTATATTATCTTTATTATAAGGCTATTAACTGAGTTTATCTGAAACACAGGTAAACAATCATTTAAGAACTTATTTAAAATGCATTATTTTGCAGTTTGTCTAATACACAAAATAAAGAAGTAAAAAAGGAACTTTTGATGAAAAGCATTATAGTTGCTTTGTTAAAACCACTAATGTAAATAATTTGACAAATTGTATTTCTGGTAAATGTCATTATTATGGCAATATTATTATTATATTATCTTTATTATAAGGCTATTAACTGAGTTTATCTGAAACACAGGTAAACTCATGTTGATTATTTGTTAAATGAAACCAATACTGCAGGAATATTTCCAGTTCAGCCGAATTTTCTGTGTTAATTTTTCTTTTTCTGTGTTAATGAAATCTTAAGTAAAGAGGTAAAAAATGAAACACCAAAGTATGGTTTACATTGTGTACTACCTTGTCATTTGCAAGTGCCTTCATCATTTCAAGTGTTGATTGTAGAAAGAAATGTTAAATGTAAAATAAACACACATTCAGACTGCTGTATTTATATGTCAAACATATGTTAAATAATTGGTGGGTTATTAAAAATGTATTTCGAATATTTTATGTTTAGGATAAATAAAGAAGAATTATACCCAAACAGTTAAATACAGTGGGAAACAGTGGGAAAGTGAAAATTAACATTTTTAAATAGCCTGTAGTTAATTCCTGATACTGCAAATTAAAACAGTTACAGCCTTATAATCATAACTTTACATTAATTGTATTTAAGTGAATGATTAGAACTGTTAATATCTAGTTTTTTAATAATTTTAAATAATTTTTCAGTGGAGGCACAGTGGTTATAATTATAGGTCAGTTGTTATTTACAAATAAGGAATTATCTAAATGTAGGTTATTAAGTTGCAAAATGTGAGAGTCGACTACAACGTTAATGGCAGAGGAAATGATAAATTAACAGTGTGAAATTATTTTTGCATTGGCTATGGCTGTATTGTATCTTTTTATTGAAATCAAAACTTTTCATTAAATCTGTGCAATCAAATTTAAATAAAAAAATAAATAACATGAAACATGGACGCAGCTTAGTCAGTTAAAGCGTCTCTTAAAAAGGTGTTTAATTCATGCATGCTGCAGGATAAAGGAGTGTAAATGTTATTGATGGTTATGTTTAATGGGTCCACATTATCTGGGTGTCAATTAGGCCTAATAGGCAATAAAAAGAGAGGTTTCCTGAGTCAGCGATATGGATAAATGCTGCTTGCAAGTTTTGTGTCAGTCAATAAGAGGTCTTCAATTAAGCACCAATTGCATTATGCAAATTATAATGACAGTGAACTGAATGTTAAGTATCTAGATCTGTTCTGAAAGTCGCTGCCTCCTCGATGACCACGATGAACAAATGAACAAAAACACTCCCAACCAGCTCTTGGGACCAGCACAGTGTACTGTGGCTCTTTTAGTGACAACAATTTCTCGATTTTGTAATTAGCCTGAAGCCGAGAAAGAGTCAAGAATGCTATTTAAAACAATGCATCCTGGTCTGGTATATGTTGCATAGCTCATATTCCAAGGTCATGCTATAGCAACACGTATGTGCATTGATGCCATGCTCAGTTATGAACGCAAAGATAAGATGTTGTTTTGTTTTTAACCCAGAATCATTTTCAGAGAGCATTCTGGGAGCAATTTGCAAACAGGGATGCTGGGGTGAGATGATGCAGGAGGGAACATTCAAAAGCATGGAGTATCAGTTAGGTTGGGAAAAAAAGGCAGATTGAGACTTTGGTTGATTAAATAAACAGAGTTTTAATGTAATGGTAGAAAGTGAAGATAACCAGTAAAGCCTACAGTGGTTTGCAGGGGGTTTATTTAATCACATTTTTTGGGGAAAAAAACACACCTGAAAATAATATTTACATTGTTTTAAACAGAATAAAATAAATGTAGCATGGATTTTTGTATTTTATTTTGATTTGGTGAGTGCCAAACCAACAGACAGACATTTGACTTTATCATAGTAGGAGAATAACAGGTAAAACTGAAATAATTAGTAGACATATGTTTAGGTTTTGAACGTTAAATCAGGAGAGAAAACTCAAAGCATTTGAAGATGTTCAAAGACATGTTTTAGACCAAGTGATTTATAAATGAATTAAGAAAATACTGAGCAGAGATAATGAAAATAATCTTAAATTGCTGTCTCTTTCTAAAAAAAAACCATGAATGCTGGCTCCCTTACATTTTGATTAAAACAACAATTTAGAACTAAAGTCAAAACGACCACCTTGAGAAAGGTCTGCTTCCTATTGTTTGTATTTAAATCAGTGCCTCTCTGAAATGACACTACAGTCTTCCTAACAAAGAGCATCATCATCATCATCATCATCATCATCATCATCATCATTAACCCTTGTTTATTTACCTGTCCAGGTGAAGGTGTGGTTCCAGAACAGGCGGACCAAGTACAAGCGACAGAAGCTGGAGGAGGAGGGACCAGACAGCCAGCAGAAGAAGAAGGGAAACCACCACATCAACAGATGGCGCATGGCCACCAAGCAGCCCAGCTCCGAGGACATAGACGTCACCTCAGAGGACTGAAACCCTCCGACAACGCTGCCCCGAAACCAAGCATCAGAGGACCAACACTATTTATTATGTAATATTATTAAGTATACCTAGAACACATTAGAGGAAGGACTTTAATATGTGATCGCCGCACTTCTCCTCACTGAGGTGCTACACTGGAAAGAAGAAAGAAAACAAGTTATTTAATGACATGCGGATGAGGAGAGATCCGACCAAACGTGAAGAGAAACAACGTCAACCTCCATCATAGTCTGTTTTTTTTTTTAAATATTGTACAGAGGCCATGTTTAAAAGGTTGTTTTCAACAGAAGCTATTTGTTTCATTAAATCTGTTTTTACCACCTGCTTAGGTCATTAACACCTCACCGCTCACTGCACCACCTGCGTACCATGTTAATCGAAATGTCTCCTCAAAGACGAGAAGATGTTGTCGCACCACTTTGACTCCACCCAGTGGGTCGGTTGAACAGGCGGGGGACTGGCCAGAGGAGCAAAAACAGGAAATGAACAATGTGTCAAAGTTTGCAGCATGATTTTTTTTTTTAATTTCCACTTATGACTTGACACCCATTCCGTCGCTCTGCTGTGCTTCCTAAAAGAAGATTTCGGCTCAAAGAAGGAGATTCGCGGCCAGATGTGCATGACTCTGGGACAGACGAGAAGCTGCAGGGACCTCTGGGCTCCGGGGTTAGGAGTTGTGCCACATAAATAAAAGCGAGTTCCCCAGCTTTGTGCTTCAGCGTGGGGTGATAAATGACCTCTCCACTCCTTGAATGTCTGCAGATTTCATGAAGAGCCGTGTGTAGTACAAAACCATATATGAGAACATACTTTTCAAGCCGAATGTGTAATTAAACAGAAGATGTTTTAGAAATAAATAAAAAAAACTATTTCTCTGATGAGAAATGTCAGACTTTTGTGTAGTTCAGGTGTCAATTTGTACATCGCGTCAACCAGTCTGCAGGGGTTTTTCATCACAACCAGCCATTACAGCTGCAGGGTTCACTCATTAGTTTCCTCCTCTGCGGCTGGAGGTGCATGTGCAAATCAGTGTGAAACATGCTGCTGCCGTGTTTGATTGGAAGGAAAAAAAACCTGCAGACGCTGAGGCCTCCATGGCACATTAAAGAGCTCAACCGTCCATGTTCAGGTGCTTTTATGCTTTGAACTACAGCTAAACGATATCCCTACATCCGAAAAGTATAAATATGTCTCATGACACCCCTCTCTTAGGTTGGGAACCCAGAGGTGTCAGGAATGTAGCAGGACAGTTGCACAGGTGTCAGGTGTGTTACCTTTTGGCTGGTATTTCCTCTGAATTCCAGCAGAAGAGGGACACAGCAAGAGATTCCCATCCAGAGGGTGAAACCTCCTCCTATTGTGCGGTGTCTCTTTCACCAAACCGCCTCAGTAATCACCTGTCAAAAGAAACGGAAGGAATCTCCTCCTAATGACCCCGAGGCTTTAGGCTTGAGCCCTGACGTCTGACCCTGACGTCTTGTTTTGTAAGCCAAGAAACAGAGAGACAGCGAGGAACAGGGGGGAGGTAAAATGTAGTCTCACCTTTTTTTTTTTTTTTTCAAACACCTGCAGTAGAAAAAGGGGCCGCTTTGTTTTGGGTTTCCAGGATATCCTATACTCACTGCAGGTGCAAATACACAGTAAAAGAGATTCCCTTTTGTCCAAATAAACAGCATCAAAAGGTAAGAGGTACAGTAGCTCACTCTTTCTTCTTGTCAAGCAGGTGTGCTTAAGGCCCATCACAGCCTCGGTTAGGTAAAAGGTCAGCACGATTAACCAGAGCTGCACCTCTCATTTGTCTGTTAGGAAAACAATTAAGGGGAAACTCACGGCCGTGTCCCTGAACGCTGCGTCTCCCGTCGCCTGAGTCAGCAGAGAGAGGAGAGTTCAGGGATCCACCGCGAAAAACAACAAGAGTCTCTCCTGAGGAGCAGAGTGCTGCGAGGCGGGGGGAGGAGGCGCCGCATCCCTGCTGCCGCTGCCGCAAAGGTGTCAGAGAGCTGAGCTGAAAGACAACCAGCGATTTGATCGTTACTGTTTGATTACCTGTTTTTCTGCGGGATGAGAAAGAAGCCTCCTTATTTTTTTTTTCCACTCAGCTAACTCTACAAATTGCACGTGTTTTTTTTTTATTGTTGGTTATACAAATTGCACGTCGAGCGATAAATCATGCAGCGTAGTCTGAGTTGACACACTGCATCGGTGGTTTCAGTCAGGCGGCACACTGAATTACAAATCACAACCTCATTAGAGAAAAAGAAAGACATTCTAAATCATCTTCAAAATGACTGACAAAACAGTTGGGTCCTGCTCTCTATGGACTGTGACTGAAATTACCTAATTTGGGGTATTTGCATACGATTCTGACACGTGCAATTAAACTGAAGTGTGCTAGAGATCAGATTTTTTTTTTTTTTAAATGTCCCCAAAAAATATAAAATAATATGAGTGTCTTTTTTGTCTGAGACATTTTTTTTAAGTTATGACAGAAATATAGGGACCCATACATCAAAACAATGAAAAAAAAAACATTAACAAAATTGGTATTTGTTGGTATCAGAGCTAAACTCACAATGGATTATTATCTGAAACGTAGTCTGTGAAAAAAGACATAACATAACATTCCATGAAATACTCAACATTAAAGACATTCTTCAGGCAGAAACAAATGCGATGCTGATTACAACAGAAGAAAACCCTGAAGGTTTTGTTTGTATTGGTCTCACCCGGGTTGTGTGCCACAGCTTACTCCCAGCATCCTCCACTGATCCTGCATGTGTCTTCTTGTCAAATCACCGCGCTGCGTTGCCTCGCAAACACACTAATCACACAAATCAGGACAAAAGATAACACTCGAAGACAGGAAGTTTATATAAACGAAGTGCAAATATGTACACAAAGCAGCATTTTCACAATGTCGCTTTAAGAAAACATGTCTAGGATAAAAGTTTTATTATTTTAGGTTAAGACTTCAAACTAAAATATTTGTGTGGATATGAAGTGTTCCCTTTGTTTGATTAAAAAAGAATGGAGTTTTTAAAAAAGAGGACATGTACTTCTAAAATCTGATGAATCCTTTAACATTGCAATCAAAGTAAAACCAACTGTCATCGTTTTATTGAATGACAGTGGCTGATTCCAGTGAGAGGGAGCCAAAGCAAATATTGGGATTAGTTACTTAATTATTAGGTTTTCAATACAAAACACAACATAGTGTCATTTGATGATTTCAAAGGAGACAGAGATTGGTTATGAAACGTTATAGAGTGCACAGTTCTGAGTTTAAAAGGAATGTTTTGGCCATAGAGGCACTATGACAAAATCAGACAGAGTATATTTCAAATGGGGGAGGTGACATTTCCATTTGGCTGAATTTCTGCATCCATTAAATCAGAGGTTCACAACCTGGAGACAGGTTTATCTAGTGTGTTGCAAGATGATTGTCCAGGTCAGAAAGAGGAGAAAAAAAAACTCTTTGATGAACAAAATCATGTTTATTTTTCAGATTTTTCTTTCTTGTGTAATATTGTAGCTTTACCCTTCAAGGCCTCATGTAGACATGCAGCATATGATATTAGGTTGTTGGTTTGGATGTTGCTTTATATTAAAAGGGTTCGCAAGAGAAGGTTGGGAACAAAAAAGCTTTACAAAAATACATTTCAGTCATTTATCCTGATTTCATTCACAGTATTTATTTACAGTTCAGACCACAACTACAATCATGCTCGGTTTAAGGGAAGACACCTCAGCTTTTATGCACTGATGAATTTTGAGAGTTTGGGCTATTTTGTTGTCTTTGAGACTAGTGAAGAGAAAATATCCCAAATATACATGTTGGTGTTTATTTTACTACTTTGTCTATTTGCGTCTGCAGATTTTTCCTAAATTCACCAAAAGTTACCATAAAATAATGGCTCATTTGCATATTTAAAAATACATTTCTGAAAGATTGTAATACAAAAAAACAATTGTCTTAATCAAAGTAATCAACTCTGGAAGTTCAATAGTGATATCTACTAGATATAAGGTTTTACCATATTCCCATGTAGTGAATTCATGTACTTTTACGATACATATAACCCATATCTTTTTTTTTCATATTCTGGTGCATGTAAGTGCTACTGAGGTGGAGATTTCTGGCTCAAACTTTTCCAGTTTCATTCCTATCTATAAGGTTTTCGTTCTTATTTCATTCATAGACTGATTCATACAGAATTTAATTCTTAAAATAATTGCGATAATGGATTTTTTTTAAGCTGAGAGAATTCTCTGATTTATCAAAAATAAAAATATCCCAAATTCCCTCTGTAAAAACCTTTGACTCTTATCTATGAACAACGTGAAACAGGAATTTTGAACCTGGCTTCATCCAATGTTCACATTTTTGGTCTGGAACTGTATAAAAATTTGCACATATTTTATAAGAAGATGCATTTTTTGCATATTTAAGACAAAGAAGAAAACATGTAATGTAATGTCAAAAAAGAATTGCATTAATGCAATAGTGTCTCCCCTTAATCCACTTCATGTTTGTTCATATTAAGCTTATTGCCTGTTCATTGTGAAACAGAAATTAATGACACCATTTTTCTTTTGAAATGTGGCTCAGTTATTGGTATTATCTTCTTGATAAGTGTCCATGTTATAACAGTGATAATACTTTCGGAGGTGTCAATATGATTTTTTTCCTATATTGCAATATGTCATCATGCGTATTTAACAAGCAATTTTTTCTTGGCGTAAACAACACGTATTCCGCCCTTCTCTGTAAACGTATGCTAACTGTTCACAGCCAAGTTTACCATGATTCAGTCTCTGGCAGCTTCATGGTGGTTTGAACCACGATGAGCGGCGGGTCCCGTCTTCGTGTGTCGGGGCTGCAGAGATCACTCACAGGCCTTTATTGTACGTCACAATCTTACAATCTGTTGCCATGGCGATCTCCGGCTCGAGCTCATTCACACTGATCTGTGGGAATCAAAGCAGAACAAAAAGGTCAACAGTGCAAATAGAAGCACTTGTCACAAGCTGTCAGATATAAAATGTTAACATACTGAATGCACACGCTGTAGATTCATCCGTAAACGTCTACAAAGACGCTGCTTAAAGATTTGAAACAGTTTCCATTTGTAGCTAAATAATTCTTAAAGGCTTTAAATGTTCTGTATTTACTACTAATGTGCAAAAAGAGCCAATTTGGCAGATGAAGGTCTAATTTGAGGATTGCGTCTCCTAATATTTGAACCAGAGACAGATGGCTGCTTGAGTTGGAGGCAGAATCCTAATCAGACATCTTGGTAGGTGTGAAATGGGGAAGTGGGACAAATTGAGTAGGCAGGGGGTCCAAGGGGAGCAGTGCATTCATGTTGCTTTTTAGGGATTTTTCATTTTTTTTTTCACCTGCTATCTTTTGCGAAAGTGCAAAAAGGACTTGTGAGAGAAAAACAGGCCTCTCTGCGGAGCGGGAGGCAGCTTTTCACAGGACTGTTGGCGACACATATGTCTGAAGTTTTCTGCCATATGGCTGTCTGAGCTATTTCCAGTGGTAATTAAATCCTAAACATTTTAAAGCCAGAGCTGGTTGGCGTGTGTCAGCGAGTCATTTGGCAGAGGGAAGACAAAGAGAGAGAAAGATGGAGTTGAAAAAACTAAAGCACTCCATAGTCATTTCACGAGTAGAATGACATTCTGAGGCGATAAAGGCCAAAGTAAGATCTCAGCCTGCGATCCTGGAGGCATCAATGAAGGAAGACTCTGGGCAGATCATGACAGAGCAGGTTAAGTCTCAGAGGACGACGCCTCATTAGGAGAGAGCCTCTGTGTGTCACCATCATACAAACAGAGCTAAATGTTTTGCTCTGATCATTAACAATTGATAAATCACAATCTATATACTATTATATTACATCTATACACAGTGAAGGAAAGCTTTCACATTTAAAATGATTGGCATTTATCTCAAATTAAATACCAAACTCTCTTCTCTGTTCATGCAAAGTTTGACTCAACAAACAACATTTGAATCAGCGGCAAAGGCTTTTGTAACTATATAAAACCATTTATGTTTACAGTTCAATCTCTGCTTTTGTAGCCAATAAATAGCAACAGCTTTTTTATTTGTAATGACTGAAAGAAGGGCTCAATAGTTGACATAATAGCCAAATAAAATGTATTTATTTATTTTTCGTAGATCAACTTCAGTCAAAGCCACGCTAGAAGGCCCACTATAATGTACTTTCACATAATCTTTTATGGTATCTTAGATGAAAGTCTTTTTTTGGGAGGACGTACCTGGGACATCTGTGGGAAGAGACTGATGGCGAGAGGCAGAGCCAGGCCGAAGGCGGCGAGGCACACCAGACTGTGGACGGGCAGCACGAGCCTGGGACGTCTCTGCAGGAGAGGAAGCCTGGAGGGAGACGGAGGAGGAGGAGGAGGTCTTAACCTTACGGGTAACGTACAGATGGGTGGTGTTGTTGTGGTGTCACTGGTGATAGAATGCATCTTACACAAAGATATTATGCAGATTTTTAATGCTTTTTTTTTTTTTAAATGCTAAAACACAGTTAACAGGAATACAACACCGGCAATTCTACCGATTTGTCAAAATCTATATCAGGCACTTCCTGGCAGAAAACATCCAACAACAGGAAGTGACAAATCAAGGCAACGTTTACCCTCCATTTAAGCCAAAATGAAGAAATATCAACCAAAATCAAAGTCAGGATTTCATTCATTTTGCAGATAAACAGATTTTTATGTCACAGCAACATGAAATCCTGCATAACAGACACAACCCCTGATATCTTCATTATTCATCAACCCGTGGTCAGAACGATGGAACATTATGAAGTGTGAATGGTTGTAAGAGAAAGAAAGTTTTGATCAGAAAAGACTTTGAGAACATTTAGAATTCTACAAGGCCATTTGTTGTTGTGTAAACTTAAATAATCCCTCACGAATGTATTGAAACGTTTTTTAAAAAAAACAAAAACGTATCACCATCAATTACAAAAGCTTTTTAAAGGACGTTTAAAAGACCCATCTCCAAAAATATATTTTCTCGTCTCAGCCCATATTCCTCCTCCCTCCTCGCTGCCCTCCGTTGGATAATCCCCTCTTCTGTGAGCGGGACAGTGAACTCAGCAGGAGCTTGAGAAAGAGCCGCTCCATCTCTCCTCCACCAGCACCGCCTCTCCGCCTAACGAGGAGAGCTACTGCCTAATGAGGGAGCTCATTAACACATATGGCTTCTATGGTTTAATTAGGCTACGCACACGCACACACACACACACACACGCACACGCACACGCACACGCACACACACTTAAGAGATACTTAAGGCTGGGTTACAAAGAGAAAAGTCAATGAGAGAAAAGTTGTGAGGTTTGAGAGTGATGATGGACTGTTTGGGACCAAGTTTGAAAACCTTCAAATCAGGTGAAAAACTTGATATTATCCAAAATTATTGACACAATTATGCACAATATTGACTGAGTTTTAATGCACTGAATAACCTGGCTGCTGGCCATATTCTGGCTGAGGTCTAACCCGGGTTTAACTGTTTACATGAACCTCTGACCCCCCCGTCGCCACGAGAAGATCAATTAATGGAATATTCCTGTTGACTTGAGTTTCTGCCAAAAACAGATACAACACTACGTTACCGTAGAGACCGTAACAAAACACTACATTTATACATATAAAAAGCACTAGCAGTCCTACGCTGCAATGTTTTTTCCTGACTAAAAAGGAATTATTAGTGATTATATACAGTTGCATTTGCATGAAGGCCACGAATTAATAAGAATCAAATATGGTGCTTTCTGAATATTATTCCCACCTTTTTTTAAGTTACTTTCTAGTCACGCAGAGCCAGCTGTACTGCGTATACAGAGGTTTGTTTAGAGGAAAAAACAAACAGTAAAGCACGTTTTCTGATTTCGACACTAAACAAACACCTCGTGAAGGAGGTGGGGGTGATGATGAACATGAGAATGCAGCGGAAATAAATAACAGACAGGAGGGCGTTTCTTTGTCAGCAGCGGAAGCGGCTACTGTTGAAAATCGTAATTCTTTTTTCAACAGTTAACAGTGCAAGAGTTCAGCACATTTTCACTTATGTGCTTATGAAACATTAAAGTTACCGTGTGCAATATCCGGCCACTTGCTTTCACGAGTTGGTACTGTTTTATTTGTATGTTGTGCACAGAGTCGCGGTCACACATGGCAAAGAGATACACTTTTCCTGAAGAAGGTTTCATGCTATTCCACTAAAGGGAAGTAAAACACAATGTGACGTATTAATGCGCCAGCTAAAAGCAAGGAAGAAGAAAACTGCAAGTTATCAAACAGTGTTCTAAACGATGCAGAATTAAAAATACTCAAATCTTTGCATATGATTCATGACGCATAATGCACATAACACATTACACAAAATTGAGGTCTACTTTTTTTTGGGTAATTGTGTTTTTGCATTTAAGTGATGAAGCGCCTTGATGTGCTTCAAAACAAACATTCCCAAGTTGTTGTTTTTATCTCTAAACAGTTTCTCTATCAAGTTTCCAGAAAACATACGATATCACATTATTTATTGTAATCCTGACATAAAACAACATCACATGTTCACCTTTATTTCCCTATTGTGTAAACCCCGGGAGGCTGAAACAGAGATATTTTTCCTTGCTCTCCTTCTGTAGCTTTTTCAGTATGATCTCATCCCCAAATCCTTCTACCTGGGTATTCACGCTGAACTGATTCTCAGTGAAGGAGGGCCTAAATGAAGCTTAAGACTCACAAAAACAAATAAAAGTTTTGAATGTACGTATCGGTCTGCACCCTCTAACAGCTAAAGAAGCACACGGAGGACAGAACCTGCTGTCACTGCCTTGAATCTGCTCTCAGCAGAGTAATCCATCATGGAGGGGCCTCGCAGGGAGCCGTCTCTGGCCCCTTGTTCTCGCTCTATTGAGAGCCAGTGAAGCCGACATAGAGGATAGCTGAGCACAACCAGCCTGCAACCACCAGTCCACCTCGCACTCCCCATGCTCGCTCTCTACACTCCCCCTCTGTCTCTCTCCGTCTCTCTCTCTCTCCCGTTCAGTCATGCAGCTGCCAGGAATCCCAAACACACCTGGGCAGCCGGCACCCCTGCCTGCTCGGAGCGGTCGGGACAAGTGCTGTCAAGTGACTTACAAAGATGGCCGCATTCCTCTGCACACCGCAGGAACATTCAGGGCCATCGATCACAGGACGTCCGTATAAACACATCGCATCATTAAGACATCATTACAGTCATATCACCAAACACCGGATCTCTGTGGTGAGGGGGGAGGAGGTTCATTTAATGCAATAGCAGTAAAATGAAGGAATCTGAGTCTCTGTTTTCTCTATTTAATTAGGGGTAATTATAATGTCTAATTAATCTAACTTGTATTATACCAGAACACCACTTACATTACAGTATTAATTAACATTTCTCACTAAGGCAATACTCCTCTCTAGAGAGTCTTTGTCTCTTTTTCCTGTGAACATATGCTTTAGCCCACATCAAGTGACGCATTTATTTGGAACAGGCAGAAGTCACAACAGCTGAATGGATAAAGAAAATGGCGCCACCTACAGAAACTCAATCAGCAGAAAGAAATAAACAAGTTACAGAAGACATCTATCTGAGGACAAAAAGTCTTTATGAATAGAAGCAGGAGAAGCTCATCTTTAAGTTTATTTTTCCTGTTGGTTTTAAGTTAAAGTCTAAATTGAGTGTCACTATTTTATGTTGTCTCTGTGGCAATAGAGGCTGCAAAACTCCACAGCAATGACCACTTTAAAGTGACACTATAACAACAAACTAATGATTATTACGCTGAAGTATAACTCTTGGGATATTCTATATTTTTTATTATTGTGAATACATCTCATTCAAAGACCAAATACCACCAACTTCAGTCTTTAAAATACAGCGGACAGGAGTATTGAAACCCAGGCTGCATATTAGAGTAAACCTTGTAGAGCGCATTTTTAAAACATAATTCAAATTTAATTAAAATGTGAAATTAAAAGTCTTAATCTGGTTGCCGCCTATCACGAATGCTTTGCTTCCCACAAACCGTCTTAATATATATATTTATTAATGGGAGCCAAACAAGCTCATTACTTTTGAAAGAACTGACCAGTTCATGAGAGATAAAAAATAAATAATGCATTCTCTTACTTTTCCAGCGCAGCCATGATGATGGGAGGGAGCATCAGTATCGGCATGGGTAACACCACTCTGGTCAGAGCTGTTTCTTGCAGTGCCTGTCACAAACAAAGAGACATTTTGTAAACGAACAAAGCTGCAGCTCAAGATTTCACATCAGATTAAAAAAATAAAAATAAATCAACGTACATGCCTGGCAGCCACTTTCGACGTTCCCACCACGTTCCCGTTGTCGTCGAGCACGCTGATGCCCTCCGACAGCTCAGAGTGTCTCATGAGCACCACGTTGCAGACGTTTGCACTCGCTGTAGGAAGGCGAGAGTGTTTTTTAAAAAATGTAAGTGAAGAGTCTCACCTCTAGGAATTTGACGTATTTTATTAGTTCACAAATGAGCAAATTGTCTGTCACGTTGCGGCTGGGGTTAAATCCTGTAAATTTCCCCCGCTGTGGGTCTAATGAAGGATTATCTCATTTTAAGATCAGGCAGCCTGTGCAGTGCCGTTGGAGCAGTAAGATGTTCAGTTCGTTGCTCAAAGGCACTGCGGTAGGCACTGCAAGAATGAGGGCTTAACAGTCGAATCATAAGACTGGTTGAACAGGAATTTTAGTATTTTTTCACCTGTAAATATTTTCTGAATTTCATAATCCAAACATCACACATTTGGATTCGCTGCATTGATTCAATAATTATTCGAAGATGAAGACAAAGTGTGCAATATTTTGAGTTGACAAAATACTTTATAATGTGAAAACGGGTTCGACAGTTTAAAGAGGTTGTGATGTTGAGATCACAAAGTAGGACACATTCGCAGCACACATTCATGTTTTCCTCAGGATATTTAATAACCTTTATGTATCACTATCTTCAGGTAAAATCTTATTTTTTTTGTCCAATATGTTGGTTTATGACCAAATACCTTTCAAACAAATGGGTTAAGTGTGAATTAGCAAATGTTAGCATGCGAACTAGCTGGTGATAATGGTCAACATCATAGCGCTAGGAATGTTACATATTTTCCTGATCAAATTGGCTTTGAAGCAAACAGGTGCGAGGTTCATTAACATCAGGCAGCGCAAAGTGAGGTGTTGGTATTTTGATGGAAAATGAGTCCCAGACTTTTCGCTGAGAAAAGACGTCTCAATGCGTTTTCACATCATTGCAGAAAATAAGCCCGACCAAACATTGTTTCAGTATTTAAATAAGTTATTTTACACCTATAAATGTCTTTGCGTGTCCTTCTGGAAGAACATTTCTCATTGTAAAACCTACATCACTGCCATGTCATGTCATGTTTGTCGTAATCCACAAAACTGAACGCTACCCCTCTGTGTGTGTGTGTGTGTGTGTGTGTGTGTGTGTGTGTGTGTGTGTGTGTGTGTGTGTGTGTGTGTGTGTGTGTGTCAGTCAAATCAGCAATAAACACCGTGACCAAGGTGACTGATGGGTCAACAAACAGCAGTTGTTAACAGCAGTGTTTGTCACCTTATGATTTATTCACGAAAGCCAAAGTGAACCCAAATGTATGTTAATATAGATGGACCTTTCTCCTTGACTCTAATAGGAATAAGAAAAACTCATTTTAGAGAGTTTAGTGGTGGCGCCGCGAGCCTTTTTAATTTAAGACAACAGCGTTCTGAGTTATCTTTACGGACGGCTGCAGGGCTCGCAGGTCGCTTTGTGAGGGGAATTCAATTGACTGAGCAAATAGCTCTTTTTACCTACAAGGGATTTTTTTTTTTTTTTTTTCTGCAGACCAATTAATAGAGGGACAGATAGTGGGATTTTAGCAAAGAATAACAAAAACTACAGCAAACAGATAACAAAAAAAAAAAGGATTGTCACTCAATTAATAAAGGCATCAAAGTAATTATAAATTTGAATAAATTATTGCAAAGTCTGTACAGTTCAATGCTTAAATATCTGGCTGTAATTTGTAATTATTTTAAATAATAACATTTATATACATTCTAATTGTCATTTAATTAACTTGTGGAATATCGTGAATGCATTTAAGAACTTTTCACATAATTACAGAAATATTAATAATAATTAAATCATTAGAAATATCTTCAAACAACAACAAATTATCCCCATAAATGTCTGGCGGCATGTCTTTCCCTGCAGTTAAGGTCTTCATAATCTAATTGAATGACAGGCCGCTGCTTGATTAGGTTATTACAAATAAATCTAGCCTTAAGTAAGCAAACAAAATGAAGCGGGTGAAAATTCAAACAGCACTTTACTTCCGCTCGCTTCAATTAGCCATTTTAATTACCTTATATATGGCCCTACCAAAACATCAACAGCAACAACAATGAACAAACATAAATCAGGTAAATGAGGCCTTGACATAGACGCCACTTTAGGGGTAATTATCCAATTTGTTTGCGGCAGCAGAGTTCTAACAAGCAGCCAATTACCAGGCAAAGGCTGCGCTGTAGAAACCTGTTGATTTAATTAAAAGAACCGCCATGGAAAGAGAGGGGGAGGGGGGGGGGGGGGCAGGCAAACAATTTAATTATGAGCCAGCAGCATTCTGGGACACGGGTCTATACCCTTGGGTGTGCGTTTGCGGGAGAGTGGCATGGAAATCAGCTTTGTGGCTTCACACACGTCTGACAAAGGGAGCTCACAACACGCCTCAAACCCTGCAGAGAGGACAACCGGAGCGGGAGGAACAGAGGAGGCATAGCGCTGGCTGTGGTCGGCTCATACGGCGAGTTAGGATGATCACGGAACAGGTTTAGAAAAGGTACACACTATGTTAATCAACAGTTCATTCTACATCTGAAGATTTATATTAGGTCTCTTGTTTTCTTTAATTTTGTACTTTATGAAAACAGAAAGAGCAGCAAGTTAACAGGAATGTTTTTTTTTTTTAATTACTTGTACAGCACTTGGTCCCATGACGTTTGGGGTCGATAGCAGTGGTCCCCAGAGAATGATCTCAAACAAAAAGGTGATGCCCTGACTTTGCATCAGGCCACTCCAACACCTTCTGAAAAATATGAATGACTAAATGATTTACTATAAACACAGCCTCTTAAACAACAGCCTGCTCCACAAACGGTGTGTTTGTTGGTATGCTGCTAACAAGCAAACACGACCATAATAAAGGTTTCATCTCCTTTGAGACAATCTTAACACAAGGGACACTTTTTAAGGGTTTTGCTCATTTTGCTGTTGAAGGTTCTGAGTTTGGCAAATAACTAGTAAATGGACCAAAATGTAAGATTAATTTTGTTACACACAATAGCTGTTTGTGTAATATCATGTTAACCCCAAGTTGTTAAAATAATAACATTGGGATTTTAACATACTGGCATGCTGAACAGTATATGATAAATGTTATTGTGCTCCCAAACGAATTATGCATATTAAGACTCTAAATACAGCAAGATAACTAAGCTTGTTACTGTACTGCCAACATTACCATGCTAAGTAAAACATGTCAAAATATCTGCATGCTGGCATCCAATAGCTCACATGCCAACCTACAGGAAAGGCTATAGCGAACTGAAGCATACTAATGCATTTTGAGCTTCAGGTATGAACTGATAACAACAATAAAAAAAAACTGACTTATTTTCAATTTTTTTATAATTGAAAAAAACAAATCATGTATTGACAGACAGCTTAAACCAGCCACCATTGAGTTGTTGTTTTTTTTTAAGCATTGAGAAACTCTCCTACGCCGGCCATTGAGTTTCACACTGTGAACTCAACTTATACTAATTTAGTTTAAAAGGCCGTCTTGGTAAAGAGCTGTGTTTAATCCCCGTCCGTCCCCTTAAGTGAGCTCTTTGAACTTACCCACTGCTGGGAAGGGGATGAACCTCTGCACCAAAAGCCTGGTAGTGGGGCTGAAGCCACTGGCTTTCTTGATTAACACGTTCAACCCGACCTGAAGGAAAACCAGACGCACATGATACATCACCCACTGGCTGTGTGTTATGAAGACAATCATCACACAAATGGATTTACTATTTGACTGAATGGTCTTTCAGCACAGAAAAACAAAAGAAACAAGCAAACTTTGTGTCAGAAATGGTACGATTGAGAAGATAAACAATTATACACAGTACTGTATTTTAACACACTGGAGAGCTGTAGTCAAAAAGCTATGCTCTCAGATAACACGCCACCATGCTCCCTCAGCCTCCAGCCCGGCGGGGGGTCGTCACCAGAGCGGACGTTTAATTGGAGAGCTCCAGCCCCACCCCACCTCCCCGCCCGTCGTTCCGCCCTCCAGGCACCCCGTGATTTTTTTTTTTCCCTGTGCTTGTTGACGTTGTCAAGCCTGAGGGCAGCAGCCGGATGAGCGCCCAGCGGGACCAGTAATTGGCTCGGTTTGAGCCCTGTGTCCACACTAAGGGCTGTGTCAGGCAGGTGTGTGAACGTGTGTTATAGTCTTTTGATATTTGAGTCTTTGATGACAAAAAAGGTAAGAAAAAAGGTTCCACTGATAAGGGTATTGTGATGGCTGGTATTCGAAGGTTTTGTGCTTGAATTTGGCCATTTTCCTGTCAAATAAATCAAAACTATTTGGCGTTTCACCTAAATATGTATTCCTGTCAGGGTAAACAACAATTAAATCATTAAACTCTGCACTGAAGCCCAGATTAATTACATGTTTATTAGGTAGGCGAGGTGATTGGGGGAACCTTTGGCACAGATCACAACTAAACAAACAAGTCTGCAAACACAACACAGTTTAATTGAAGGGCTGACAAGAAATCATATTGTCTTTACTCTGTTATCCTGGTAAAGGGAATTCATCTTTAACTAAGTGTAGTGTGCGTTTTGTCTCTTTTTTGGCAAATGAACTACACTCAAGATACGAGTGTCGGGAGATTGAGAGAAAGGGAGTCTGTAACCATAACCATAACCATATGTGTATCACTAACATTATATCAATATTTCATTTTTAAATATCACGATTATACCGGTATATCGAGACACCCCTAATTGCAGGTTTCACAGACTCTTAATGTGGTTCAACTTGCAGTCATCAGTCAATGTCAACTCAATATCAACATTATGCTGATGTATCGGCCTTTCCCTGGTTAAAAGATAATATGGATCAATAAATGACTCAGCTATTGTTGTGCGATGACAGAGGCATTATGGGAACTCACAGCAATGGAGACTGCGCTGGTCACTGCTCCGAGGTATCCTTGGAAGAATTTTGAAGCTGGAGCAGGCTAAAGTGAAAAGTAGGTAAAAATTACAATATGAACACATTTTTATGCAGCTCTGTTTATATACAGTATGTATGCGTCAACATGGGACCGTGTATCTTTACTAGTACGGTACCTTGGAGGCGTTACGGTTGCTGTAGTTCACACAGGCATTGTGACTCTGGTTTAACCACTGCAAAAGGAGAGGAAGTCAAAGAAAAGGATCTTGTTAGTAAATGTGATTATAGCTGCTACATTTAGCATTTCGAACATTGATATGTCGCTGTGGGATTAATTAGTTTACGCAAATGGGACTATGGAGGTTCTTGACCAAAAAAAACATATAAAGAATAAAACATTTAAAGTTTTTGCTCATAAAGCGGCACAAAAATCAATTTCATGCCCACCACCCCATTCCTCAGCTTTCCACTAAATATTCCAGTGAGTCCATATGTGGATCAAATATTTAAGCTTAAACTTAGTTTCCTAGCTTTTTCCCCTGAGTTCTCAACTGTATCTCGCTGCCGTCTTAAGTGTATAGAGCAGCCAAAAGTTCTGGAAAAAGCCAGAAGGTGATCCTTGAGTTGAATTATTTTGTTGCATTACTGTAGAAATAGGATGATGGTTTGGACAATGACAGTCTTTGTATCACACCGGCAGTATAACTATTAGTTTCTTTAAAAAGGGCCAGTGAGTAGCATTTCGGGGGATCTATTATCACACACAATATTTGTGAATTTGTTTTCATTGGCGTAGAATCCTAAACTTTTATTTAAATTGATAAACATCAAACACACTCAAGTGGATGAAAAGTGGATATTATTATCAACAATTATTATTATTATTATAATTGCATCAATGTTAATCCATTGCTTTCTCATGTGGCTTTAATTTCAGAATGCTCATTTTGTTGCCATTGTTGTCACTTTGGCATCTTACTTTTTCAACCTGTCACTTCACTGGTTTTACAACATCCTGCCAGAACTGCGCCACAAAGATTGTCTGGCTGGTGAATACTGGAACAGTTACAGAAATGTTTACTCATGTGTATTTTATTTTGTAATGTAATGAATTCATTACATGAAACTTAAAAGATGTATTGATAATATCATGTCACTTAGTTTTACAGGTCAAGAAGTAGGTATTTACCTGCCAGAAGATCGTTGACACCAATGTTTGATTTGGTAGAAGGAGGCCAACAACCTGCACAAAGATACAATTACAAAATCAGAGATAGACTGTTAATAACAAAAGATATGTTGGAGGGACTGTCTTAGTGTAAAACAATATATTCATGAAAGCGTACAGTAAATGTTTATATGTGGATAAAATTCTATGAAGCTTTCTACATTTTAGAGTAATAACAAAGAAATGTCGACTGGATTTGCATTACTGAAATGTTTGCAAAAAAAGTCTTACCACTGGTGTGCCAAACGGGATAAAACCTGTTAAAAAAAAGAGTCAGTATTCTCACTGTTCACCATCTTACATTCAGAACTGTTTGCTTTAAGTTTGACGTTTTCTTCCGCCAGATATAAGATCTTTAAAAACAGCTTAACTAGTGTAAGACATGTAAGTCGGAGCAATAAGACTCTGCAGCTAATTCCCATTTGTCTGACATATACAGAGCGTGGGTCCTGACATATTAGTCTCCATCTCCTCCCTCATTGGTTCTCTCTCCCACCCTCTCTGTGACACTTCAAAGTCGCCTTGCAGGAAAAAGGTGCTTTGAGAGCGGACCAAAATACACGTTTGCTTCCTCAAAAAAACCTTGAGAACTTCTCCGTCACCGTGGGAGAGAGGTTTTAATCAGCGCCCAGCTGAGTGTGACCTTTTTTCAGGCCTGAGACAACCTGAAGAGCCCCGTTGAGCCGTGACAGTTCCCAGAGTGAACGACGCCTCCATGTTGGACCGCATAACGAGCCCCTAGATCCCACTCCTCCCCGAGGCTTCCACACCAAGCTACTGTACCTGACATTCGAAAGGGCATGAGGATCTTCTCCCCCGTGTCAGGGTGGATGATGGCCTGTAATAAGAGCGTAATGATTAATATCAGACGATAATGAGCACTGATTTGGGTTAGATCAGTTCAAATTTATTACGATGGAAGTTTGAACTTACTTATTTGATCATTGTTCCCAGAATGTGAGGATTTGGACATTGGGCAACTTTCTAAAACAGTCTCCAGTTCTTTGAGTGTATTTGGTCATAAACCAAAGTATTAATGTGTATGATATTGTCCCTCTTGACCTATATAATTATTACAATATTTCAACAAGCTTTAAACATTTCTTAACACCAACAGAGGCCTTTTTAGTGTATCTAAACATTCAAAGAGTATACAAATATTTGTGCAATTACAGTTCCTTCTAATCGAGTGAATTTATTGTCAGGGCTTGAAAGGAACATTTGCCAGGTTGCTTTTCCGTTTTATTGACAACAGTGATGGAAATAATATCAAACTAATCTTTCAACGTCACAAACAAATGTGCAAATGGATTCAACTGACAAAGAACCCGATGAACCTGAACAAAAAAAATAGAAAATTTCATCCTTGAGCTGAACGGAAAAAAGCTTTTATTTTTTTAAGTTAAAAAAGCTAAAGCCATAAAGAGTACAGAACTCAATTTCGTACTCTGTTTAAAGACAGTTCAATTAAAAACATAATAAATTAAAATCATTAAGTTTTACGTAGATGAGTCATAAAAAACAACTTTATAGCTGTTGCTGGTTACATGTTACTCTAAATCATTTTCTGTTGGTTTGACCAACTGCACCTGCAGTTCAGTGACTGTCAGACTTCATGCAACTTGCTTCACCGTCTTTGTCATTTCTTTACATTGTAACTTCACCATTAAAGCTTTTAATGTTCAGTTTTTTTTGTCAAATCTGCTGTATGTTTGGTAAACTTTACTACAAATATACGTAAATATACAAATAATACAAATACTGTCTTGCATAAGCACACTTCAATACGCTGACAGTAGAAGCCAAGAATCAAGTCACCCCTCGTCATGTAAACAGCTACGTTTTCGGATCAAATTTAAAGAATGGTATTAGTTTTGTTGGCCAATCCACTGACACCATAACAACCAAGGATGAGAGGTGATTTTGCTCAAAGTTTTCCATGTGTATGTTAGTGATAGAGACAGAGACAAAAGTGAATGATTTAGAAAGAAACGTCTTACCTGCTTTATTTTTTGAGCTTGCCATAGCTGTAGAGACAAAAAAACAACAACACAATTTTAATTTGTAAGCACTTAACAGTACTGATATATCTCTAAAAGGTTAGCTCATGTCTGTTTTTTAACACAAGTAATGTAGAGACTTAAGCCTCATTCATTTATTGGTCTATGTAACAGGGACAGCGTACATGTAAACTGTTCTCATCATTTGGCAGCCTATAAAGGACATTTTGGCCTTTTTTTTAAAGCTACACCTCCCTTGCTATCCTTGCTTTTCTAATTTCTAAATACTTCACAAACACCTGGTTCTTTAACCCTTCTGTTAACCAATCAACACACCATTAACAATGTCAATGTCAACTCAAGCTTTGGTGTCTTTACCTGAGCATCTGTCACTCCTGGAGGCAGAGTTCCTCGTTTGAAGCGGTCGAGCAGCTCCACAGACTCCTGCAGCCGCTTCTGATTTGACCAAACAGATAAAAGTCAGTAAAATGTTAAGTTAAGATGAGTTAGGTTAGGTTAGGTTAGGTTAGGTTAGGTTAGGTTAGGTTAGGTTAGGTGAGGGAGATCTTTCCTTGAGGCTTAGAAGTGTTTTTTATATTCCACTATTTAAGCTACACGGCTCAATGCATGATAACCGTGTTATACTAAAACTTTCATGCTGATTTTCAGTTGACAAATGAGTTTCCTAAAGGGTAATGAGCAGCTTACTGTGGTGTGATCACTGTCTAATGCTGAGCAAAATACAAGATCATGTGGCCCAATTTGTTCTAATGAGCTTGCCAGCTTGCCTGCATTTGTGTGCGTTAGTGTTAGGTGTGCACTTTTGCCTGTGCGCACATGAGGTTGTGTGTGTGTGTGTGTGATAATATGCAAAATCATGGCCATCCTTGTTCCATTGTCATCATTAGGGGCAAGTTAGGGCTGTGCCTGGCCCAGCAGGGTGCAAGCTGTGCCTGTGTGTGTGTGTGTGTGTGTGTGTGTGTGTGTGTGTGTGTGTGTGTGTGTGTGTGTGTGTGTGTGTGTGTGTGTGTGTGTGTGTGTGTGTGTGTGTGTGTGTGTGTGTGTGTGTGTGAGAGTGTGTGTGAGCGTACACACTCTCCACCCCTCACAGCTGCCCCACATGTCCACACCTCATCACATCCCAGGAGCCGCTGCCGCTATTACTGTCACCAAAGAGCCCGCTAACAGCTTCATTACCCAGAGCACCAGAGCACTGATGACTCCATGAACAAAATAACCAAAACACAACAAAGACCTGAGAAGGTGGCGTCCGTGGATTTGTTCCCCGTTACAGAGAATGCCCAAGTATGTTAATAAATTAGTCATGTTAAAATTATTTTCAAAACAAAGTCAAGGGCATGTAAGAACAGTAATTACCAAGTCAGATTCAATGCCTTTTAGGTGCCCTCCCATTCATTTCTCAACAGTAAATATTGGCTCTGTTTTGTTTCATGAATCATTATTGTGCTGCAATTTTTGCACCGACTCTTAATTTTTTCTCACCTCAATGGACTTGGCAAGGTCTAGGTTAAATAAAGGTCTAATAGAAATGTTAAAACTAGACTGAATCTCTGCCTGTTACCTCACTATAACACAACAAATACTTATATGCGACATTACAGAACCCTATTTGGTTATTCAGTTGTTTCTAGTACTTTTCCTTTGTTCTATCACTGCTAATTCTGTCCAATCAGACAGACATCTACTGCATGTCTTACTGTCCTGGATGACAAACCCCTCCTCTATTCTGTGCTCCTATTTCTGTTTTTATATCTGAGGACAGAGGGGGCTGTATGATGTACAGATTGTTTAGTAATCTGAGACAAACTTGTGACAAAAAAAAAAAAAAACTTCACAAAATCAAGAGTCATACTCCCAAAGATTGCGGTTAGATTGAAGCTATTTCTTTACAATCTCTCAAATGCAAAACAAAAGATAGCTTTATATCAAAAAAGCAGTAGTCTGATAAAGTTAAAGTCCAGGGGACCAAAAACATTACTGTTATATTCTCATTACATCCTGACAGCAAAATCAAACGCTCTGAAAAGAAAAGGTAAACACTAACATTCATAATGATCGTTGGCCACTTTCTCGCTGGATTTCGTAACTTTTTGAGCTAATGCTGCTGGCTCCTTACATTGGAAAAGAGTTGACAACTCTTGGCTGGATTTTACTGATGAATCATTTTTTATTCTAGAGTTTACTTCTAGTTTCTCAACATTACCAACCTAGCTTTAAGACAGGCACATAGTCCTTCTCAGCTCGATAGGAACTTTCTCATTTAAACACGGATTAAAATATGGTTCAATTTAGCATTCATCAGAATTTGTAACAGTAGAATCTGTACCTCTGTCACGAAGAGTGTGCTGGGGTCAATCACATCCAGGAAGTGCCTGAACCGACCAAAAAATGTGTTCTAAGAGAAGGAGAAGAAAATACATCATACAAACAATATCTTACATGCCGCATTTATTTTAAAAAAGGTCCATTACCTAAACATCATTACCAGCAAGACATAACCAAAAGATATTTGTTACAAATTGTGCAAAAAGTTTACGTTTTCAAAGTGTAAACATTGGAATACCTGAGTCGGGATGAGGAAATTTGGAAAATCTTTCTATCTACTATACAATTAAAATAAAATTCTCAAATATAGGCAGCCGTATCTGATTCTGGATTGAGTCTTCAAGCAGAGAGAGGTAAACAGATTCCAGCTGTCACCCAGTAAACAGTGATATCACAGCGTGCCAGCTGTTTTAACACACCAGGTGGAGCACCCTCATTAATACTTCAGACAAACTGTTTCCTATCTGCATCTTTTCGGGGACCCAAATCCACTCACACCATTTGCAATTAACTTCTATAATGAATGTGCCAGAAATACCTTTCGATCATTTATTCATAACTGAGCATAAGGAATAATTTCGGAGATGCAAAAAAAACACCACGCAACACTGAGAGGCACCCAGCGTCCCTCCCTAACTTGAGTTTAATTACACTTACTGCTAATTTGGACGAAAATCTGGTATCTGACTCACTGCTGTGCCTTGTGACATCCTGAACATATGGATGGTTGGTAAAAACACGGCATGGGGGAATAGATTTTTTTTTAAATCTGTTAAATTGAATTATTTACCAGTGCCAGTCCCAACTTGACCAGTTTGAGCAAACACTGGTGAACAGTGGAAAAGAAGGGGCGCCTTTTATCTGTGCTCCAGGGCTCACAGCAGCCTCATTGTTGTTACACTGTGACCTGTCAGATTATGTAACCTGATAAAGACCTCATCTTGATGTTATTAATATTCATTGGTCATCCTACATCCTAAATAAATACAACATTTGAAAGTGATATTGATCACTCTCATGTACATTATTTTTGGTCTGATATTTGTGCTTTAATTTTAAATCATATCCTTGAAGAAAGTGTTTTATGTTTGAACATGTGTTTCATTTAAAAGTCTATGCCATGAATATAACCAAGCACAATTTCATATTTTTCATATTTCAAGAAGAAACATATAATATATATAGTAACAATTCTCACTTTAAACAATGCAAATACTGTTTAACCTGCAAAGGTATGTAGCTCCAACATTCTATCATTATCTATCATTAGCTAGATTAATGATTATTAAGTATTTAAAGTATTTAAAATCAAAGGGTTATTTAAAAATTGGACTTTCATGAAGTTAATTCAAAGGGTTAGAAATAATTTTCTAAGCAAACATTTCAACATTTCATAACAGGAAAAGCACAGAGACACTTAATGGTACCGACACATTGTTTGTGTTGACAATTTCACTTTTGCTTTTCCTACTATTACATGACAAAATGTCTGCCCTGAATAACATGAATTTGAAAAAGTTCTCATAAACTGATGGAATAAATCATTAAGTTTAACATAGAGATGAACATTAGACAATCACCAAATTTGGAGAAATGTAGTGGAATAAAAAGCACAAGATTTGGATTTTGAGATATAGTGGAGCAGAAGGATAAAGTACAGTACAAATACTTCACATTTGCACTTAAGTACAGTAAAAGTTACTGAAGTAGTTGCATGTTATGTGTAGCTGCTCACATAACATACTGTATGTTTGTTGAATCCTCCATTTTGACAGCCTTTAGTCACCTAAAACCCCGTTCACTGCTGAACCTCCACCTAACAGCTGACCAAGATGCTAAAATACAGAACAAAGTGCACTTTTAAAGAGTTACACTACTAGTTTAATCTAAATAAAATGAACATACTCTCTTTTCTCAGGCAGGAATTCCTCAAACTTTCTAGTAAACACTGTTAATGATAATGTTGACATGTTGAAAAAGACAAACTAGGGCTTTAAAGTCGAATACAGTCTGTTAATGAAGAGACAAACTATTAAATATCCCCAATATGAACTGTAACAGGTAACATATGTACTGCTGCCTGGTGCTTGAAGTGCACATAGGAAGTAAACACAGTGTTCCTGTGACAAACTTTAATATAAAATGTATAAAAGTACCTGATTGAAACGAGACTTGCCATGCTGGAAGGCCACATACTCAGACATGCTGCTGCAAAAACACACCAGGAAGAACCAACACTTTAGGAAGCTGCCAGCTGTTCAGTGACCGCGTTGCATCAAGGGTAATGTAGTTCTTCCAGGGCTGTGTTGCTCGTTTGAACCTTGAACCTTTGTTTAGAGGACTACACTTCCCAGGAGAGCACGCTTTGTTTACAGTGCTTTAACAGAAGGAAGTGAAGGGGTGGAAGTGTATGATGTTGTTGGTGGAAGCACTGGAGGAAGATGTTTGGGTTTAAAGAGAATAACATAGCCCTCTAGTGGTGGTTTATTAATAAAGTCAGGAGTTAAATGATCTGCAGCATGGAAAATCATGATAGAGTTATAGTATGGTGGACTGCCTGTGATCATTTAAGTTCATTTATTTGGAAATTATGTATTTCTCCTTGGAATAAGGGGGCTAACATACTTTGACTTCACAACAGATACAGTACCAGTCAAAAGTTTAAACACACCTTCTCATTCAATGGTTTTTCTACATTGTAGATTAATATTGAAGACATCCAAACTATGAAGGAACACATATGGAATTATGTGGTAAACAAACAAATGCTCAACAAACCAGAATATGTTTTATATTTTAGATTCTTCAAAGTAGTTGAATGAGAAGGTGTGAACAAACTTTTGACTGGTACTGTATGTTTGGAAGTATATTCTAGTTCCCTTACTTTCAGAATTAACAGTGTATTTAGCCTTACATAAAGCACACATGCATTAACCCTATTCTTTGTGGGAATCACAGTATTTCTCACATAGTCAGTATTGTGACAGTTCAGCCTGTGAGAGCTTCAGATTCATTCAATAAATAGTTCAACTTTACTGCAGTTACATCACTTAAAAAATGAGAAAAGTTTTCAGTATTAATTACAGTCTTCATAAGTTATATTAGATGATAGAAAACCAGCTACAAAACTGGTTAAAGGTTGCAGCTTCCATTACATTAAAGTGTTCCGTTTGGTTATCATTTTATCAAATTAGTTTTTGTTAAGATGTAGAATACAAATGTAAGTAACAGAAGTCTGTACATCTGTCTTTTGCTAATACTAATAATGAAAAAAAAAGCTGAATAAAACTAGGTATTTTACCACCTTGGAAGCAGATATAAAACTGTATTATCAGAAAACACACCCTAAATGCAAACATCAAAATCCACTGTAAACAAAGAAATACTACAATCAGCCCTGTGAATAGAAACACACACAAAGAAAGATTTACAACCAAACATACGGTGAGCAAGAAACACAAAATATTCTTTATTAAATATACAAAATTTGTGAAACAGAATTGCATCACGGATTGTAAACTTTCCAATCTCACATACTACCTTAAGCACATTCCACCGGCTACATACTCAAGGACAAAATACAAACAGTTTTAAACCAAATGAAAATGGAAGACATGGAAGACGACGCTTATTCTTGCGCTTCATCGGTGCTGAGTCACATTTATTATGTCTCTACAGTCATCTATGCACTTGATATTGCGATCGCACTGCCGAACAGAGATGACAAGACGGTTTTGTATGCTTCAAGCTCACTGGCAAATCATCAATGTGGCGTCGAAGTAGGCCAAGTGCTTAAATCACAGAGCGATTAGAAAGTGCAGTATGGTGTAAAGTAGATCTAACTATACCAATATCAACAGACAGGTACAGTAAAGTTATGTTCTGACGATTAAGTAGTGCAAGAACATCCACAAACGCTGTTAAAGGTGGCATCATATCAGAATACTTTATGGTGTATCGATCTGCTCCATAGATTAAGTATCAAGGCTTTTTTTTTTTGGCATTTCACAGGAAATCACTGTTACTGCTCATGTTCGATTGGTATGCATAAAATTCAGTTTTGTGCAGTGATCTAAACAATATCAAAACAAAGCAGAAGTAAAAAAAAAAAGAAGAAAAAAGTGAGCTCTCAGTGAACAGATGGCTTTTCTTCTTCATAACCTGCCTCCAGCCCCGACAAGTAAAATGAAGTGCTAGATTCTTGACAAACGTCAAAACAAAACAAAAATAAGGCAGCATTTGGCATTTCAACACGGCATATATATGCTGTAAAATGCGGTATATATCCCTTTGTAACACCTGAAAGCAGCAGCGATATGCGGATGTGACACAAGGACACGGAGGGAGGGGGAGGGAGGGGGGAGTCAAGAAGCGGCATGTTAGCAGGCATTTTCTCAGCAGTGGTGCTGTGTTGATAACACACACGTAGGAAGGCAGAAGCATGTTATCAGTGGAGCTGTGACGGCTGATCTCGATACTGAGTGATACTGTCTTCACCTGATAACACATACCCATACATACAAGAATCAGTTAGCTTATGTGGCTGAGCATTGTGGGTAATTTCAAGACATGCCCAAAGAACAGAAAGAAGGAAGAAAAAAAAAAAGGGACGGAGCAAGCAAAAGATAAACAGCACTTATCGTGCGTTTGAAATAAAACCATTCACTTGCTGGCTAAGAACACTTTTGAACATTCAGAAGCTACGATCAGTTCCCAGTGATGTGAACTCTCGCACCGCTCATTTGGATTGCAGTTTCAAAAACGAGTCAGAGCACTTGATATTCATTTGGGAACATTTGTGGAGTGTCAATCCAAAACAAGATAAACACCACGAGGAAGAAGTGAAACCAATCACTGAGGTGTGAGTCATTAAAGTACATTACTGTACTAGAAACATCCTGGTGGCTTGACATGAATTTGTTTCATTAACCAAATATTGTTTATGCTATAAAATAATGAGACTATTACTAGTACTTGAAGATTATCAATTTATTTCCTTCCTTCTAAAGCAGCCACTGGTTTCAGTTCATATTAGGAATATCTTTACAGTTATTTGCTTTCTTGCTGAGAGTTAGACAAGATGATCGATATGCCCCTCAAATCTATAATCCAAGGATGGATCAATGAGCCAGGAGGCAATTCGCTTAGCTTAGCATTCAAACTGAAAACAGGAGGGGGAACAGTTAGCCTGGCTCTGTCCAAAGTTAAAATACTTTGATGATAGACATGCACTCAGTTGTTCCTGGAGTTCTTTGACTTCCATGTCTTACTGTCACCATGAGGTTGCAACTCAAACCAGCGGAGACTCCAGGAAGCCACTGTGCTAGGCCAGAAAACGACGACTTGTCCTTTTTACTTTTCTGTTGGTGCATTCAATTATTGTTCTGCCTTCTTTTGAACTTTGCAGAGAGCCAGGCTAGCTGTTTTCCCTCTATATTTACAGTGCAGACACAATACTGGTGTTGATCTTCTCATCTAACTCTTGGAACAAACAAGCATACTTCCCAAAATGTGGAACTGTTCCTTTAAGCATGAAAAACAACTTGCAGAAACTTGAAACTTACTCAAGATCAACTGCAGTGGACATTTTGTAACCTTTATTTACTATATATTGTCAGTGATGTGTCACTATTGTGAAATACAGTAGTTTTGAGCAGGGCCTGTTTCGAAATCTTATAGTAGAGCTGAAATAATTACTCAATAGATCAAGTAGTCAATTGAGGGTTTTGATAATCTATTAATTGTTTAAACCAGTTTTTCAAAATGCAAACATTTGATAATTCCATCGATTTTCTTGACCAAATGATCGAATAATCAAGAAAATAATCTGCAGATTAATTGAAAATGAAAATAACAAAAGTTTCAGACCGACAAGCTTGTGACAGCAATGTCTTCTGGTAACTAAACCCCTTCGACTGCTCTCTGCATGACTACCTTCATAACACAACTATGAAATAGAAGCAAATGTTTCAAGTCTCTGCAAGTTGAGTTTCATGCTGCATTGAAATTAAGATGAACCAATGGCTGCCTCAAAGGTATAAAATCAATCTAAACCTGATGGTATGCTACAGAAATGGCCAGCATTGATTTAAAGTATGCAATTTGTAGTTAATGGTCCAAAACATGCAAAACCACCAGTCGTTCCCTCTCCTTCCCCTACAGAACCGCATCACTTGAAAAACGGTGCGAGGAGTTAGTTTGATGTTCAGTGTTGTGGACTGAAACTCTACCATTTCTCTCTTTTTCGTGATAAAAGGTGATAGAAGTGAGGTGAGGTGAAGAGGAGGAAATCACTGTTTCTACAATCAGGATCCGTAAATGGAAGCAATCTCAAAACCCAACCGGCTGTGTGAACCTGAAAACAACCTGAGGACCCGCTACATTCAGAACCGCCCCGAAACCAAAGCCTTCAACGTGGCCGCGCTCCAGCACAGTTAAGCATGCCGGCTGGAAAAAAACATCTCCTCGACATCTCTCTCAGTGCCAACGTATTTGTATCAAAAAGGACAGCATAGCAGTGAAAAGACTAAAGAGCTGTTGTGGAGGACGGAGTGGACGGAGGCTCGAAACCCCCTTTTCCCCTTCTCTCTCTCCGTCACTTTAACTTGGAGCGCACTTGCAGGAGAGTGGGCTTCTGCTCCATGATGCGCACCAGCAGCGTGTCAATGTAGTCCTCCAGGTCTTTGACCTGCGGCTTCAGCTTCCTCAGCTCCACCTCCCGCTTAGCCAGCACAAGTTTCTGACGCTCAAACTCCACCTTCTGCCTCTCCAGCTCCGCCTCCCGCTTCACCAGCAGGGCCACCAGTTCACGGTGGTTCAGGTGGTAGTACGAGCCGGCTCCCTCCGTCACAGACTGAAGACAGACAGGAAGAGGAAACAATGTGTAACAAAGATAAGAACAGTGTCTTGTTTCTTCATTTGATTTCCTGTTGTTAAGATTTAGTTTGTCTCTTTCAGCCATGGTGAAGTTTGCCGCTCATGCTAATTTATTCCAAAGAATTCAGAAATTGAATCCCATGTAACTCTCTGTGCTCTAAAGGATGTATACCAAGAAAGAGGGTTCCAACAGTAAATGCAAAATCACTTTTCCTTAATTTATTCAGGGAAGAGAAACAGGGCCATTGGCTTCTTTAACCTTTAGACCATCTTTGTCTTGTTTTTAGCACCTGAAACAGATCTGTTTTATCTATAATTGCAAATAAAATAACAGTATTTAGATCATGTAAGTACATTTAGTAAAATAATAATATAATTCCAACCAAGATGCAGGACTTCAAAACACTATTTTTCCCCTTTTTTTCCCAAATCACCTGCTAGCCAGCTGCTGGATTCTAACAAATTCTCATCCCTTTTATTTAATGTGGTGATTTACTGCATCCTCACTGAGGGAAATAATGATATTATCAAACTGAAATCAAACTTTTAATCTGCATAAAATATCTAGAACTTAAATTAAGAGTACACATTTTGAAGATAGGGTTATGTTCATGATTATTAAATATCCAGACACAAACACATAGTTCCTGTTGTTTGCCTCCATCAGGCAGTATTTTTCTTATTATACTACAATAACAAACTGTACCTTCTTCCTCTCCGTCTCCTGCTCGCTGAGCTGGCTGCTCCTCCCCGGGTGGATGGTGGACTTGAGCTTCTCCAGCACTGACCGGCCCTCCGTCCGCTTCTCCTCAGCCAGTATGGCAGTATTCAGGGGCTTCACAGGGTGGGGGCTGGAGGGGACAAATAGCAAATAGTATACCGTCAGACATCCCTCCTCTGTGGCCTTCAGGTTTTACATACTAGACTCATACTGGAGGTCCAAAGCTCTCTGAGATTTATGGTGAAAAAAGCAAACTATCTTTCAGCCCAAGTGCCTCAAATTATCTTCTAAAATGAAGAGGACTTGAATTTACATTTTTTCCCTTCCTTCCATGTTTTAATTTTGAAAAATACCATAGAGGAAGTATGTGATTTTCAGAGTAAAATCTTTTAAATGGCTGTTACACAGTTTTAGCTAAAAATAAAACTCATCATGCGTGTGGCTCTGGGTGACAGAATGCTTGTTTTGATAAATGCACAAAATAATACTTTTAATGTTACTTACAATCAGTGCTTCTTAGCATTTAAATGTATTAAAATACCACCAAACTACAAGCATGTTTTGTCATTAATTAGGTCCAAACTCAGGTGTTATTCTTTTAGAGATAGATTCCCAACCTCGGGAAGTTTCAGGGGACCCCGAGATAAATCTGAGGGGTCTCAAGATGATTAAACTGGATAGAAATACATATATTTTTGCTACAAAAAATAGATGTTAACCTTTTCTGACTTTTCTCACGTTTTTTCTTTGTGAAACACTGGTTTCGTTCACTTCATCAGGCCAAAAAAAATAATCTTTCAATTGACACACAACCCATCCCCTAGTTTCCAGGCAGACAAAATAAATAGTAAAACAACATTCCCTTATAGGCAATTTAAGTTTTTTCATTACACAGAATCATCTTACCCACTGTCTCACTATTAAAATGATTAAATAAAATTGAATCAGTTTGTCTCCTGGACAGTTTCACTGACAAACAACCAGAAACCAGCTCTTTGTTCAGGTCAACTTGAAGGATTTTCTCAAACTACATCATTACAATAACACAGGAAAGACAGTTTCCTGTGTCAGTGACCTACATTTTTTACAAAGAAATCAATCATCTATCAGACCACTTAATTACTTACTGCAGTGACTTGCACTCACTGAACCCCAATCTTTGTGACATATATCTATCTTTAGCCCAGGTAATGTAGATATAGCAATTAATGGAGCACAAATAATTGCCCTCTGGACCTCCAGGCAGACAATCAACCCTTTTGAAATCCCCAGAAAGAGTCAGAGGAGGTTAGGCATGTGTAAGAGCCCTCATTAAAAGGAAATACTGGTGAAAATTGAAAGACTTAATTGCATGCATTGGTGCAATCAAACATGTAGAATAGTGTTAAATGTGTTATTACCCCGAGGTGAAAAGGAAATGCTATCAGTGACACAACAACACCTTCTTTGCCTGCTTTCTGGTCGAGATTTTGGCAAACGGTGTGGCTGTGTGAGAACACTAGTTGGCCCTGTTGGGAGGGTTTGTTAGTGAGTGTGTGTGTGGGTGTGGGTGTGTATGTAAGTGTATATGTGTGTGTGTGTTGGGAGGGAGGGGCTGTGTGGTAGGATTCAGGGCAAAATAATAACTGCTAATTGGCCCGAGGCTCTGTTTCCCTTCCCGATACCACAGAGCCAGGATACACACAAGACACCTGCAGTCCTGTTAACACCAGTATATACTGTTTGTGTGTGTGTGTGTGTGTGTGTGTGTGTGTGTGTGTGTGTGTGTGTGTGTGTGTGTGTGTGTGTGTGTGTGTGTGTCTTAACAAAGTGATAAAAAAGAGAAGGTCACACCACAAAGGAGAATCCCCTCGAGAGTCTGCGGCACAGAAGAAAAAGCAGGCGGAAGCAGAGCGGCAGACCAAAGAGACCACAGGATAGAAATTTCTGGAAGTGCGGGAAAAAGTGCTTCCTCTCCACCTTTTTTTTTTGTCACCGAAGCACTGAGCATGTGCAACCTCACCTGGTCTGCTGATTGGCTGCCTGCTGCTGCTGTTGAGGCGGCGGTGGCGGCGTCTCCTGAAGCATTGGCTTTGGCGCACCAGCTATCGCCGCGCTGGGTGGCGAACTCGCTGTAGCGTTGGCAAAAGGAGGGGGGGAACAGAGCGCTAGAGGGGAGCTACTGCTTTGAGGAGTTAGACAGGGAGCAAAGGAGGTCAGAGAGGGGAGGTGAGGGCCAGGAGGAGCCGAGGAGGACTCCTGTATCGCACCGGGGTCGCTCCCAAAGGAGGGCATGAGGAGGAGTTCCTCAAAGGCTGGTGCCAGTGTGCCTTCAGACTGGGAGCGCTGGAGCGTAGCACTTTGTGCCTGAGGGCTTTCCGACGGGACGTCACCTGAGACGACATGCTGACTTTCCACACCTCTTTCAGTGAGATTTATCAGATCACAGATCATGAAAGAGTCCGCCGACGCCGCAGGGAGTAAACCGAAGCCATCCGCTATCATGAAACTCGACTCAAGAGCTGCTGTCTTCTGCCCAGCTCCACAGTCGGATCCTCCAGATTGGTCGGTCTGGTTCATTTCTTCGTCACGTGGCTTGCATGCATTGCTGGGATCTTCTTGGCCCGAAGCATCCTCAGCAGGTGTCCGAATGTCGCTTGGCTCGTTGCAGATCGTCGAATTTGCAGAGTGAAGCGTCGAGTTTGTCTCCGAGCCGCTGAAGCACGTCTGAGACTCGCACGTTTGGTAATCCTGCGAGTCGGTGCTGACATAAAGGCTCTGGAAGAAGCTACTGCTAGAGCTCTGATCGGACGCCCGGGCGTTCAACAGCGTGTCGTCAAACTCTTGGCTGGGACCGTTGGCGATGTGACTGGTGTTGAGGAAGTCGCCAAAGAGCCCGAATGGTATCGGAGAACGCTGGCTGGCATCCTGCTCTCCTAAACCAGTGCTCTCAATGGGCGAGTCAGACGAACTCCACCTCACGTCAGGGGAGGAGGTTATGATGTGTAGGGATGGGTGTGTGGAGTAGAGTTTATCATCTGGAGTCGTAGAAGTCGTCCCATCCGTAGTGTTGATTACAGATACAGAGGAATCATTTAACACTGTTGAGAAATCTTCACCATTTCTGTTGTCAGACTGTAAAGATTCTTTGGCGTTTGGCTGTAGTTCTGATAACAAGTCAGTGCTTGAAAAGTTTGGTGGCTGAGTAACAGCGTCCTCACTTGCATTGATGACAGGCTGCTGATGTGTAAGCAATGGGGACTGCTGTGCAGATGACCCCTCTAAAGCGTTTAAACCTGCCTCTTCGTCACCATCATTGTGCTGAATTACAGTGTGCTGAGCTTCACCGACTAAAGACAGATCAGTGGACCTGTCGGTGATGTCATCTTCGGATTTTGAGGGCTCTAACTGCTTTACGACAGATGAATCAAAGGATTCCTGAAAGCCGAGGATGTTGCTTTCAAGGTTCTGTGCCTCGGCTTCCTCAGAGGAGGATGCAGAGAGTTTGTCTGAATGAGACGAGAGGCAGGAGAGGAAATCGTCTTCTGCTTCTGAACTTCCGATACCCGAGGAACCGGGATCTGGGGAGCTGCTGTTGAGCTTTACAAACGGGGAGTGACAGGGGGCTGGATGCACGTTAGTGTCGGTTAAATCATTAGCGTTAGTAGCACTGTTAGCTTGATTAGTTTCAGCTAGAGTATCTAGATTTGGTGAGTTACTCAAAGCGATGTTGTCGCTCTCAAAGCTTGCGTGCTCCGGGATTGTCTCGAGGAATTGTGCAAAAGTGTCGAGATGATATGTGCTGGTCGCCTGGCCGATGGCTTTTTGTGCATCCAATGCGGATCCTGTGCAAGGTTGACGATGTAGTGCGTCGTTCGCTTTAGTGTTTGGATCTGTGATGGGTAGTGTTTCTCCTTTATTATTGCAGTGTTCCAGTGGATGGTCACCGACAGTGTTTTGCTGTGTTTTGCAGTCTGCGGTCAGATCCTCAGGAGACTGCAGCCTGCCAGCTGCAAACGCTTCAAAGGATTCATCCCACTCTGAATCCGGGTCCAGCTCTCCGGCACACATAAAAGGGCTCGGCGACGTCATGCTTAAAGGTTTCTCCCCTTCAACGGGAGCCAGAGATAGGGGTCGTTCTCCAGCTTTGGCCATCGCTTCGCTTTTTGCTACTGTACCGGTGATGGCGTCCTCTAAGGGAGGTGTGTCGTGAGTCAGGGAGGGGTTACCGGCCTGTGGAAAGAGTTGAGCTATAGGGGGCCGGGAACTGGAGAGATAGGGCAAAGGAGGCAGCGAAGGATTTAGGGGTTTAGCGGTTAGCATGTCGTCATAGAAAGGGTTGTGCTGGAGGAGAGAGAAGAAAGGGTTGCAGGAGGATATGGGAGGGGGTGTGGTCTGTGAGTGGGAGAAAGGGTTAGAGTGATGCAGCGGGGACACCAGAGGGTCGGGATCTACGGGGGGACCCGGGTGGTGGTGACTGGGTGGTGGGTGGGGGTCAGTGCTGAGCTCTAGTTTAGGTGACACCACCAGGCTGTGAAAGGAAGGGCACACAGTCCTCTTGATTAGTGTGGATGGTTCGCACAGCTCAACCTCAGACCTGCAGGAGGATTTCTGTCTCAAGTCACATCTTAATCATACATTTTTTTACAGACTCACTTGTGTTAAACCCTTTAAACCCTGTTTTAATTCATGATCTGGCACTTTTGTTGCTTCATTGTCTGGAAAACACCTTCAAACCTGCAGTAATTTTGGCCACTTGAGGGCAGTGCAATAAGCTGTGAACTATCTTTTCATCACCTTTTATAGCGAACATTCACCCTTCTTTCTGATCTGTTTCTTTTTGTCTCTACCAACTAATGAGGGTAATATCAGCAGTTAAATGCTCCACTATCTTCACCAGCTAGTCTCTATTGGTGTCTGTCTGCTGTTTGGTGTTTTACCACTGAAAACAGATGCCTTTGATGAGCGCAGAGAGACTGAACTACATAGTAAGGTTGCAGGCTGGAAAACCAAAACAATGAGCTGAAAGACACTAAAGCGAGTGTGAAGGAGTCAATAACAAGCTGTGGGTTCATCACTACTAGTGACCGCTTCACATTACAAGTAGTCATTTAATCTGTCGTTACTATAAAATATTTTTTTTTTTTGTGCAACTTTAAAGCCTCTATGTATGAAACATTTTTTTATTTTGTCAGACAACGATGTTGCTGAGATGAACGGGCTGAAATCAACACCTAAACTAAATTCATTTTCACCAGGATTTTCTATTTAAACTAAATCTTGCTGTCAGAATAACTGGAAAGATCTTAAAATCCTATGAAAACTTCACATAGTGGTTTAACAGAAACTGTTGTGCAAACTTTAATAATAAAAAATTGCATTCTAATTGTTTCAACTAACCAAACCAAACAATTAAAACAGAAACTGGCACCAATCCACATTCAAAACACCCATCTCTGTGCCTCTCTTGTGTGTTTTCATTGGCCCATGACGTAAAATGTGCAGGAAAAGTTGATGCAGCTGTGTGTAATGATTACTTAGTGCTGCTGGTGCCAACTTGGCAATTCTCCCCAAGGATACAAAGGCATGTGGGTGTGTAGGCAGAAAGGTATCGAGTGTACTACGCTCCAGAATAGCTGACCTCGCCTCCATCAGCAGCCGCTTATCAGGCCAATACTTTATTTACGCTCAGTGTTGTTGTTTTTTAACATTACGATACCTCCTGTTCTTTGGTCATGGTCAGGTAAATTGATAAAAAAAATTAAAAGAAGCCGTTATAGGGTTCTTATAGACCTGAATTAAAGATGACTTTTATATAAGACAGACTGCAGGAGCGATGCACTCAACACGGCAGTGAGCAGCACATAGGAGACAGTACAGCACAGCAGATAAATTACACACTAAAGAATGTGCTTGTGTTAGAAGTGGAAATCAAATTAAATGGGGGTTTTCTTTCCTCCCTTCTCTCTGCCCCCCCACACACACACACACACACACACACATTACAAGCTCATTGACAAAAACACACACACATAAAAATCTGTAAGAGAACAAATATTGTTCCAGCTCGCATCGTCATCTTTTTTCCGATGAAATTGACAACATCACTGAACCGTGCAGCGAGGCTTCAGCCTGATGGAGTTAGTTCCACCAGAGCGGCTCCCCTCCTCCATCTGCATTGCAGATACCTGCTGTAACCAGAGACTGAGACCAGGAGCTGAGGAGGGCAGCGTGCAGAGCCGGAGGCGACTCCCAGCACAACCATGCCGGTGCACAGGAAGTTCAACGTAAACAACTACTCTGATGTAGCTGCTGATGATATTGAAATTTAACCCTCTTCTGTTTACTACAATTTAACATTTTGTTAGTTTTATTATAGATTATTTACTTGAACCTTTAAACACTTTGATATCATATAGTAAATACTACCCTTTAAAGTAATATCGCAACATTTTGTGGAGCAGGCTTATCTTTGGAGAGAGAAAAGAGAAGATCGATACCATCCTCATGTCTGTGTGTTAAATATCTGGAGCAAGGACGCCGTTAGCTTAGCATAAAGACTGGAACCGGGCACATATTCAGCACATAACTCCCTCTAAGACTACAAATTATTACATTTCTGTTAGTGTTGGGGATTCTTTATGTAATTAACCAAATCCATGCTAAGTAATTGGTGTTGGTGGGCACTTAGTGACTCTGTACTTCAACATGAGTGGTATCGATCTTTTCATCTAACCCTCAGAAAGACAGCAAACAAGCATCAGTGAGTGGTGATTCAATTGTATGGACATTTTTGAGGAGCTTTGTCATTTGTTGTTGTATTGTTCTGCAATATATCATTATGGTTCTTGTAACAAATACAGATTTCTGTTTTTAATTGTGAGCATCAAAGATTTATTTACTCTTATTATTGTTTAATTTTCATAAATGTAGTTTAGTTTACTGCTGCTAATATATTTGCCTACATTGGAAACATTATTTTTAATGCTCCTGTTTTTGCCGAATAAAACCAAAGAGTCACCTGCAATCAAACTCCTCAGTTTTTGACTTGTGATGCAAAGAAATCTAAACGGTGCAGCCACTTGTCTCCTGATTCAATCCAAATTCATCATCTGTTTGATGTTGTAACATATCAGTGTGTGTTAAGTCTTCTCTAACACAGTGTGTAGCTCACCTGGGTTTGCTGTGCGAGTCCTTTGATCCGAACCATCCCTTGTGTTTCTCCTCGGCGGCGGCGGAGGCCTGTTCAGACTCATCCTTGGACTGACTCTGCCGTTTCCCCGCAGACTCGCTCCTCCCCTGGGAAGACAAGTTCCTCCTCTGCTTCTTCCCCTGGCTTTCCGACTCCACCGTGGAGGAGGAGGAGGAGGCTGATTTGGGCGGAGCCGCCTGTCCCGACTGCTCCTCCTCGTCGCCCAGCATGGGGCCGCTCTTCTCCAGGGCCGCCGCTATGGCTGCCTTCTCCTCCTCGCAGGGCTTGTCAAAGGACCAGCGACGCCCGTCTCCCACAGAGCCTATGAGGAGGTCATTGTCAGGCCTGAGGTTCTGCAGAGACACGGAGAGAGGCAAAGACTTCTGCCGAGGTGCCAGGCCTGAAGAATCTGCAGGTTTTCCTGAGCCCGCGTCCAAGGGCTGGACGTTGTAAGCATGGCTTCCGTTAACGCACACAGTGAGCTGAGGCACTGCGATGCTGATCTCACCGTCATCATCATCACCAAACTCGCATATGAGGGAGGACGACTTGTGCTCTGCAGAAACAAGATCAGAGGGAGAAATAAGACGTTAATACTTTCATTTGTAGGTAACTTAATGGGGGATAAAACCTTGTAACAGCTTAGACTGACATATGTTTGACAGCTAGATGGATTAGAATCACCAGCAGACATACAATAGAATAATAAATGGTCTCCAGTTTAATGCAAACTGTTGCTCTGGGCTTCACAGTGCAACATCTCTCCATTTAACGTAGACGGCACTCAAGGGAGCACCTGCCTCCATAAAGTCTACGCAAAATACATGTGGGATTTTCACTTGAAGTTAATTAATCATTTGCAAACACATTATTAACTAGTTTCAAAAGAGGAGATGCACATATATTTTAGTATGTTAGCCTAATATAGCAACACTGTGGCGTGAATAATACAGACAATCACAGCATTTCCTCCATTTTAATAAGTCATTATATTCACTTAAGGTGAAATTATTGTTTTTTTTACATCTATACTTTTTAGAAATAAAATATATTCTTAAGTGTCTAAGGTCTCAAACTATAATTTATTCTAAACTAAATATGTTAAAATATGCTAATTAACAGAGACAGGTGGCCACACAACCTCTCCATAAACCTTTAATAAGATAAGATAATAAAAGGAGAAAGTATTTGTAGCATCTTCCTGTTTTGTTATCACCTCTCCTGTAGCAAGTACAGACTAGAAAAATTCAGTTTCACAGTCCTTCCTTTTTAGACATACTACAAGTGACAAGCAACTTTATAAAAGAGAACAAAACCAATGTCTCTGAAACTACTTAGACAGTTCTCACACACCCAGTGAGCTAGAGGGGAAGAGTTTTAAAGGAAGTGGTTTATTTTGCAAAATTTGACATCACTTTTACATAAATTACACTTAAACTATTTATCGATTACACAATTTATAGAAAAATCATCTTTTTAAATCATTTTCATCAAGATTAGTGGAATAAATGCCAAATATCTTCTGATTCCAGGCTCTAAAATGCTTTTCCTCATCATACATCATCATAACCTGAATATTTTGGTGGTTTATACATTTGTCAAACAAGACAAACCCTTTTAGATGTCTCATTGGACTGTAGAAAGTAAAGATGGGCTTTTTTTTGACATTTTATTGACTAACGATTACTTGATTAATAAAAATACCGGTTGTTTTTGTAGTTAAAGATTGCATGAGGGGAACCTGAATTGTGAATATGAAGATAATTTGAATTTCTAATGAGTATAATGGTCACATGTTCTTCATTAAATGTAAAGGTGCATCTCTACCGGTGAGTCTCACCTGGGCTGTTGTCCACCGTCAGGTTGCTGCTGTTGCTGGGTGAGTTGGAGAGGTCGGACACCACCACGCTGATGCCGGCGGTGGGGCTCAGGCTCCCTCCCCGTGACGACGACTCGCTGCTCTCGGAGCCCAGTGACGTGCTGGAACGAGTGTCCGACGACTTCCTCAGCTTCCCCCTCAGGAAGAAGGTCCTCATCTTGCTCCGCCGGGCCTCCCCTCCCTCGTCGTCCTCGTAGTCCTCCTCCCCGCCTCCATCACTCGGCAGCCGCTGCCTAATCCGTTGGAGAGACCCGTAACCCGTTGGCAGGCCGGCCGACGCCGAGTCCTCCTCGCTGGACCTCGTCTTGCTCTTGATGCGCTCCTTGAGCTTGCCGAAGGTTGAGGCGCCCTTCTCCTTCATGACGAGGTCGTGCATGCTGGCTGTCAGGTTGTTTCTGGTGAACTGGACGGTGACCTGGATGTCTCCTCGTTCCTTCTCCTTTTTCCCCGTCTTGGAGTTGAGCTTGTACCACCTGCAACAGAGAGGAGAATACTCATGATTAACAGGAAAACACTATGTTTGTATCATTTAGCAGTAAAACAATTAGTCATTTAATCAATTAGTTGGACAAGAGAAAATCAATTAATTGTGGAGGTCATTTATCAAGCACAGAAATGCAGAAGAGTTGGCGGTTCCAGCTTCTGAAATATGATATATATATCTTCTGCTTTATTCTATTTAATATCATTGTACTTTACTAATGTCAACCGTTGGTCGGATCATACCATTTTAAACCACCCCTTACGGCTCTGTGATGGACATTTTTCATTCTTTTCAGACATTTTTTACAGCTTAAATGATCAATGAATTCATCAAAAACAGTCATAAATTGATCACTTGTACATATAGTTGTTAGAGGAGCTTGTGCCTCGTGTAGGCAGAGTCCTTGGTGGCGACCTGGGTTAAAAATCGACCAGCGGCCCTTTACTGGGTGTCTTCCTGTTTCTCGCCACCATTTCCTCTCATTCTACAGCTGCTCTATTATAGGAAATAAAAGCCCTAAACAATAATCTAAAAAGGAAATATTCTGCAGTGTCAGCCCCAGGTTCTTCCTTTCAAAATCAATCTGGTTTCTGTACACGTTTCTTGCACATGATGGAGTTAGATTAGATACTTTGGGTACCTAGTTCCAGAGGTTAAAGGTCACAGTTGGAGCACTTGTACAGTTTGGATCAACTTAAAACTCTCCCGACTAAATCATCAGTAAAAAAGATTAACAGCTGCGTTAGAAAATATTTGGTTCTTTGATAAAAGAAAAAAGCCTGTGTACAAAAAAACATTGAGTCTCAAGGTTGCATTTCAGCAAAAGACATTCCATCACCAAGCTCAAATTAGTGTTACATGAGGCGCTAACGGCGGGAGAAAGCTTAAGGTTACAGTGTTAGAAAGAACTCTGCATCAGGAATCAAATCAGTTTTAAATTCTGGGTGAATTTTGGAGCAAATTCTGTCGTGTTTTGTTCCACAACGAGGGACAAAACATCTCAGAAACAAAGTTTGTGACCACCAGGATCATTGTATTACTGAAAGAGAGTCCTGTGTTCACCACTTCACAGCTCTATAATGACTAAATGGACTAGCACATTAGATTCCTCAGTGCAATAATCGTTAAATTATAATAAAAAAGCAAGTGTTAATTAGGATTCAGTGTGGAAAATAGCATTACAATACAAAAAGTACACATATTTCTACATTTTGCACACTAATTGTAAAGTGTAGCCGACAAAAACACTTCACTGAGTCATTAGTTAGTTCAGCGTTGAGTGAGGGCATGAAATAATGTGAATGAGTGTATTGTTATGATGAAATGGGGTTAAACTGTCCTCACACAGAATGAGAGTGTGTCTGTGTGTCCTATTAACACCACAAGGCTGCGTGTGGCCAGACATCCCACTATACCTCGGCGGTTATAAGCAAGAACAATGAAGAAGAAACAAAGCTCGTTTCTGATTTAACTGTCAGTGTCCTATATAAATAGGACAACAAAAACAGATTGCTCCAACTGTGAACCTCCTTTACTGGACGGACACAGAGGAGCAGTTCTTAGAAACGCTGGTGGGTGTGAGTGCGCCAACGTGTTCACCACGCCGTGACTCATGGGAAAGTCTCATCTGCTCTGTTGTGACCGGTTCGAAAAAAGATAATATGACTGAGAAGAATTCCCCTAGTTGACACGTGTTTTTGACTCTTGGCTGCTGCCAGAGGGGAGTTATCAGAGAAGGGAGCAAGACCGAAAACTGGGCCTGAAACCAAGACCTGGTTTTATTTTCTTTTCACTTCCTGTGCTGCTGGGCTATTTTCACCTCACACCACGACCACAGTGTCTTTCTCTATTGTTCAGAAATATGCTCTATGAGGTTGAGTGACATACCTGCCCACATTTCACAATACTTTTCTGCATAGTTCCGTATGTAGGTTAAACAGAATATCTGGACTCCAAACTGAAGGATTAGTTTACTGTACAGTCATTTTATCTGATTGTAGAAGTGAAAAACTATTTAATATATAAAAAGACAAAAATGCATGCTTTAGCGTACAAATGCCAACATCTTTACCAAACACAAATTGTGGCTGAAAAACAGTTTCAAATAAAACATTTAACAACTGTGTCTTAAATGCAATTAAATGTAGCTCACTTTGTAATCACTTTAAGTGGAGGTGAAATACTGACAAGCAAGTGATTTCTGCCTAAATGCACAAACATAAAACAGGATGTCAGAGGATTTAGAAGAGTTAAAGTAACCTAAATTCTGCTTCTTAAACAACTACAATTCTCACGCCCTGTTGAGTCAACAAGAAAATCTAAATGTCATGAAATGGAAAGTCAAATGTACAAAATCTGAAGAAATTAGGTTTAAACTTCAAAGACGAGACATAAAAGCAGCTACATGAAAGAAAACTAGAGACTGAAGCAAACCCACTGATGTAAGTAGCATCTGAGAAAGGAACCTAACACATTTTACTGCACAGACAGAAAACCAGAGAGCTTTTAATTTCCCCCCACAAAAAACAAGATTTCCTCTTTTTCTTTTCTGTAAACCTTCAGTGTGACTCTGCAGAAACTCAGCGAGGCCTTAAATTAACACAAGACACAACCCAAACTCTTCTGAATAAAAGCGGTAGACGGTTGTACCGAACTCAGTGGCCCGTTCAGGCAAAAATGTGGTTTTAAAAAAGGATGCTGTGAATTAATTTGTTTTTGGCTGCTAATATTTGTTTTGATCACTGTCATACTAAAAGTTTTCCATTTATCCTCCACAGTTTAACTATGAAAGTGTAAAAAAAACAGCAGTGAAAGAAAAAAACGACATTAAAACAAACAAAAAAACTACAAAACTTGCAAAAAAAACTAAAATGAATGAAATCCTTTCACTCTACACTGCAAATACTGTGCCAAACAAGACTGTTAACAACTGTTCTTATTCAGCATTTCAGCATGTTAGCATGCCAACTTTAGGATGTTGTCATAATCACAGTTAGCATGTTAGCATTTAATATTTAGCAGTAGAGTGGGGCTGGGCAATGAGGAATAATTATCAAGATATTAATGATTTATTTTGTTTGATATCAAAATGATGTAGATGTGGGAAACATTTTTAAATATTAAACTGATGTTGAAAGTATGAGCTGTATTCAAAACAATGATAATAATGTGTCAATAAAAACTTTACAGCTTGCTCAGAATCATTATTTAAAGAAATGTGCGATAACATGATATTAAAATATGAACACTGAATGTATGCCTAGCCTGTTAGCAAATATTAGCATGTAAACATAGGGGTCAAACTTTTAGCTGAACACTACATGCTAATATACATGGTTAGCATATTGTTATCATAAGCATGCTGCACCATGTTTGGCATTAAAATTAAATTACAGCCTGAAAAGAATTAAATTTAAATAAAATGGACTACTGGATAAAAAAGTCATTAAGATTCATCCTGTGGGGATCATGAATGTCTGTACCTGTCCTCTAATGACTTATAAACAAATGTTAATTCACCCATCACAAAAACATTACGTAGAATTTAAAATGAATGAAAAACATATAAGCGAAATAACCAAAACGTTAAATATTCTTAAGTAAATGTGGTCTGAGAAAGCGATCTGACCACCTGATATTTATTAAAAGCCCATTAGCATCACATTCTTCCAAACACATTGCCTCTATTTCAAGATCCTGTTCGATTCTAACACGTATGTAGGGAAAGAGATCTCTTCTCTAGCAAAAAAACATTGGTGTAATTGTAGGCTGCCTGACAAAAACACACACAAGTCCTATAATCACCATCATCATCACCTTGACCTCAAGTTCAGCCCTGAAAACACAGTAACACCCAAGACGACTGCCAGTGAAAACAATTAGCAGACAAAACACTCAGAGACACAAATAGCAAATAGGTGGAGTTCTGACCACAGAGCAGAGAGAGGAATGCAGATGCTTTTTAAAGCCCAACAGGAAAAACAAACATTACATCTCACATAAATAGACAACAATGGAGGAGAAATGTTAAGTATGTTAACTAGTCCACATTTCATTCATAGGCTTTAAAAATGCTACGTAATAAGTGGCACTCCCATGAAGCTGTGGTGTTTGTTGTTGCATAAAAATCTATTTAACAGAGGCTCAATTCTTCTAATGTACTTTAATTTGGAGCATTTCATCAAATCCGATCCTGTTGTAAACAAAGTGTCCTCTTTTTTTTTTTAGGTTTGCAGGGATCAAAACAACCCAAAGAGTTTTCCAGCAGGCTCTCTGCTCTAATAAACCAGTGCTTCTACCTCACATGCCTTTTAAGTGTGGACTCCAGTTTCACATCCAACAATAGTATCCGTCCTCCTCCTGACTCTGCAGCCAACTCCCTGCAGCCAAGGTGGGGTTCAAATTCCAACTACAGGACCAGAACGCTTTAGGTTTTTCTTTTGCAGACTTACAGTTACTACTACTACTACAACATCCAACATGCAGGGATTGTAATTTAAGGCACTGTTCATGAGGAAAGTCTCTCTTTGCATCTACGTTTCTTTTCCTCATGGAGCACATTTTTGATTTATGTGCACTTGCATAGATTAGATATGGTATTTATCTTACTTAGGCTGACTGACTTACATTAAAAGAGCAGCAGAGAAAAACATTTGCATGCTGACTTTGCATTTTCATTACACAAACTATATATAGATTTTTTTTTTTTTCCGAAGACGATGCAAATTACAAGTGGGCTATTTATGTACATGCACCTGTGCCTGTGGGTCATGTGACTCGTGAGAAAGCCTGACAACAACAGATGTAAAGTAAGTAACATGAGGCCTAAATACAGAAACTGCAACACAGACAAAAAAAAACAGCAGCCTACATTTTGAAGCCCACGTACTCAGGCAGAGAACAATCTGTTACTGAAGAGGACCTGGTTTCCACACAGTATAGTTCAACAATGCCGCTGTGCTGATATTGGAAATATTTTTGGGTTAAAAACTGTCCACTAAAGGAGCGTTTGAGAATCCCAGTGCCAAAAAAAGCTTCATGTACAAATGTTCTGCCTGTGTTTTGGAATTTCAGCACAGATTTTCATTTTTTCATAAACATTCCAGAGCTGCAGAGCATGACTGCGTATCTGCTTCCCCATCTTCCAAAACAGGAAATCAAAACACTCCACCCCATCCCAGCATGACACCATCTCCTCATCGGATAAGAGCATTTCTCCCTAAGTTTCCGTCTTATTCCAGGCCTTCGTCTGTGGAACAAGTCGATCCCCAGAAAACCGCCCTTCAAGGCAGGACAGGGCTGGAATTACAAGACAAGTAGGCTATCAACCTATTTTATCCAGCGTGTCCTCGGTCTCTGTGGGACTCTGTGAGCTTGGGTGGTATCAGAGCCAAGCAGAACAGACTCTCTGAAATAAAACTGGTGCCAAGGGGCACAGGATCTGTGTCAACTGTTGGATTTAGAGGCGCACATTACTCACCAAACATATTGTTATTTAAGGTTATTTCCCCCTCAGATACTTTCCTCTCAGAGGAGTCAGAGTGGCTTTTACAAGAACAGAGAGAGCTTGATGCTGCACCACACTGCAACTCAAGAAAACACAAGCAAATGTAGGAAACATCTTCACCACTGTGAAACATACTTCACATTTAGAAATCAAAATGATTGTGGCTCAGTTAGCTTTTTCTCAGTCAGGTTGGTCTCATCCAGCATTCGTAGCTATGACTATGAAAAATGAATGTGCTGTAATTCGTAGATATCCCACAAAATCCATTCGCACGTAATCCATGTAATCATGAACAAGGAACTACAGAAATTGCAAAAACCACACGCAGAGGAGGTGGGTTGTGTTCGTATCCTGTGTGAAATGCGAAGTCAGCGTTGGTTTATCATCAAACATAACTTCTGTAAATGCCCTCCCATAGTTATTTAACCCAAACAACAATCTTTTCATAAACCTAACTGAGGAGTTTCCTGTGAAGACGCAAGTTTATTTTGTGAAAAACGGTATGCATGTAGCGAAAATTGATGCGTTGCCGTCTTTCGTAGGAAAACGCACAAAATGCTAACATCTGCAGGCTTATAAATGTTTACTTTTACAATTTTCAACATTTTGTTTAGCGTTGGCATCCAAACATTTAGTGCTAAACACAAAGTACAACTGAGGCTGATGGGAGAAGTCAATTGTTTTTGTGATATTTTTGCTCAAATATTGGACAAATTGAGATTTTGACCCAATGAGGGCGCTCAGGGGATCACAAAAGTTAATTCTCTGGATTCATTCGGGTTCATTCTCTCTACATGGATATGTGGACCAAATTTCAATAGTAGTTAAGATATTTCAGTATGGACCAACAGACATTCCTATTGATTGAACTGTTGATCTTTCAGTGGATTAAACCACCAGAGCCCTACTGCTATACCAATTAAAAGGTAAGGCATCAGATAAGGTTTTATATGAACCTAAATTAATAGCATTCCATCACAGCAAACCCCTAAAAACACAACAGCAAAAATACTAAATATATTCGAAACAGAAGAAGCTAGGATTATTGTCCAAATAAATTTTAGACTCACAAACATTAGATCTTCGATAAACATAAATGTTAAATATCAGATTCATTGGGATAAACAGCCATGTCCAGAGTCTAGAGTCAACAGCGCACACTACAAAAACTACAATCCACGCTCAGCTGCAGACGCTCAACCACGCCTAAAGAATGACCCGATGCTGGCAGATTATTGGCTTAGTGAGTCAAGCTACTTATGGAGGGCTGGAGGTAGGTTAGTGGTTCTACTTCATTTGAATTATCAAGTTTGACGCTTCTCATTGCATCTCAATCAATGATAAAAGCCAACAAACCCTCCAGGAGCATTGTGGGTAATGCTGGTAATGTGGCCTGCGATTCCTGCCTCATCAGCAGAAGGAGGAGGAGACGGGCCGAGAGACCCAGACCAAATTCCACATCTGGATGTGATGAGCTCTAACCTCACCACCAACTTCCCTCTTTCAATACTTTCACAGAAACGAGCATTGTGTTATAAAACCACACCATATGATAGAAAACTATAAAAATAGATGTGACGACAGTTACCAACCGTTTGCAGACTAAAGGGGCAGGTCAGCTAAAAAGAAATAAACCTTTAGAGATAAATATTTTAGTACTCAGTTGAAAGGCTCTTAAACACCAAATGACCACGTTTGTATGTATCTTTAAGCAAAAACAGACAGTAGATAAACTTAGTGGATTACAGTTGAGCTGAACATTTGACCATTTTTTGTAACTTAATCTTTGCATCTCATCAAACAAGCTGGAATCCCTTGAGAACACATTTTAGATTATTATCAAATAATTATGTCGTGAATTTAATAAAAGTGATCACAGGATGATTATTTCGTCAACTCAAGAGAATGACCCTGATCACAGAACAAATATTTAATGATCACAATGAAAAAAGCTTCTGATAAACATATAAATTGTGGTGGAATGAAAACAACACAAAAGAAACAAATACTTGCATATCCTCGTTTAAAATGACGAAGTATTAACCCAAAGTAAAATTAGTCAATGAGCAAAAGTAGACGATCACAACCTGCAGCTGCATCCTGATAATACGGCTTCTGTCTGTTTGGTTACTTACAAAAGCAGCAATAAATAATAGAACTTTCCTTCTATTGGAGTGTGCTGTTATTATACAAGACCATCTTATTAGAAGTTCAAGGCCAATAACTGCATTACAAAAGGCCGATTCCTGTTAACTTTGTGTCCAAATGCTTCTGTCGGCAAAGCAGCGAGAATGTAGAGCGCTGTGAGATGTGGCTTTAAGCAAACATAACTCCTTTAACTACTGTATTCATTTTACTTATTTATGTAAAACAACCAGACCTAAATCTCTTTAATAACAACAAACATTTAAAAAATAAAAACCTTTAATGTGAAAACAGCCTAAAATGTTATTAAAACTGCAAATGTATAGAGGTTTAAGCTATTGCAATCGGGCTGACATTTTATAAACACAATTAAGAGCTAAATGAAGACAACAAATGAAGACAACAAGCCTCTTTTATACAATGACACATGAGTCATTTGTATTTTGTAAGTAATTATATATTTTCGAATTTAGACTAAACATTAAAAATGAAAGGGTTATGGGCTACTACATAAAAAGTATGCTCAACTAATAATATAACTTTAAGTGCATTTAGAATCAACTCAGGAGAAACTAATTGTTATTTTATTATTGTTAGTTTAGTTTAAAGTCAGATAAAACTTACATCTGGTCGGCTAAAACTCACAACAAGATTTACAAAATTGCTAACTCCTGAAGAAGCTAGTGGAGGCTAGCATCCCTTGGCATTTATCTGCTTTGCTTAGAGTACTAGCTTGATACCTAGCAACCAGAACAGTCATTTCCATGTGTCTTCTTCCTATATTTGCTTCACTGTATCATGATGAATACACAGCCTCTACATGACTCAGGAATATGAGTTGTCAATATGAGTAAAATGCAGGCTTCTATACATCCTGCTATTATATAATATATCAGTTAATCTGATAAATCTCCTTTTTTTCCAACAAGCTGAGGTACATTTGTGTTGTATAGGATTGTCTGGTCACACTGTTATGTAACTTCTAGTGTCCACTAGACCATATTCTCTCTCTGCAGTACAGCTACTGAAAGTCTGTCTGCACTTAACAGAGGATTTGGCTGGATGAACGTCACACACACACACACACACACACACACACACACACACACACACACACACACACACACACAGACACACACACACACACACACACACACACACACACACACACACACACACACACACACACACACACACACACACACACAGACAGACAGACAGACAGACAGAGACACACAGACACACACAGTCTCTCAGCAGATGGAGGTTCAGCTCTCAGGCCTGCCTCAGTAATGCTCACTTGCCTGAAACTACATCAGAGCGTTGCTTCCTTCAGATAAACAACATTGCAGTGGATGTAAAACTGAGACAGTAATGGCATAAAAAGCAGTGGTTATAAAATATCATAATATATAATAAGATCTAAATCATAATATCAGCGCTTCAAGAACCAGCCGACCGACAAGGTGAAGAATACCTGGACTGCAGAAAAAAAGAGCTGAAACTTAAAAAATGACTCTCTCTGGACAAAACTTGATTATATATATGAAAAGAAGTTCAATACTCAGCAAAAGTGTCGCAAATGATGTATTGTTTGTTGATAATGTAGGTTGCTTGCTTGTTTGTGCCCACTGTGTGTAGATCTGGCAGTGTTTCTGTAGTTTCCTACTGACAGACCCTGCAGGGGAATTCACCCAAACGCCCACCCTTCCGGGAATCTGTTCTACACCGATAGTTCAACATGCAAATGCATCACTCCTACTGAATCCTCCTATGCCACCCATTCAGTGACAGCTGCTCTGCCTCCATTCAATGAAGAAATTGCTGAATAAAGATGAAATGTTAGGACAATAAAGCATTCATGGGGTTGTTTTGCTGCTTAGTTACTTATAGCTAGTTTGAGAACTGTGTCCTAATTCATGCCAACACTGGTCATTTAGAGTGTTTCTCTCTTTTAACAAAGAAGTAGACAAAAGAAGTAGATAAAAGGGGAAATTCCCTTCTCAATATCCCATGTGATTTCTTGAAATAGCCTTTTTGGTTTGACAAACAGTCCAAAACCCAAATACATTCAATTTAGGGGTATATACAAAGCCATAGGAGCAGCAAATCCATCACATTTGAGAAGATGGACCAGAGAATGTTTGGTATTTTTGCTTGATAAATTCCTTAAATGATAGAGCGATTATCAAAATTGTTTGTAATTTCATATCGATCAACTTGGTGGTGGGACAAAGTAGGTCTCAAGGGCTAAAACCTTGTGTTTCAACAACTAAACCATTCACTATGCAGCCCCAAGTCAAATTTTGATCGTAAATCTACAGCCAGCGACCGTTGCAAATTTCCCCGCTGCGGGACTAATAAAGGATTATCTTATCTTGATTTTGCCGACTGAAATGACAATTGTCGCTAGCACAATTTCATAACTGTAGCTATATATATTTATATATATATATATTTGGGGTTTTGGAAAGTCTACCAGAGTCAAGACTCGAATCTTCACCTCTGGCACTACCTCACTAGATTCATCATCCCTTTTTTCTTCATCCCATCACCTGCAGAATAAAAAAACTCATCTTCTCCAACATAACCACACCTAAATTTAAACCTCATCCCTCATTTCCACTGACTGTGACTGGAACACGCTGATTCAGAAGTACACTATGTGGAAACTGATGAATCCTAGAGAGAATAAAACAAGTCAGAGGCTCAGAAGAAAAAGAGCCATTTGGAACCTGACGCATCTCCTCCATTTGCTGAATATACAACGAATATACGACCCAGAGCACTACATCACTGTGACAGCCCCAACCTCCTCTAAAGGGCTTTATAAATATTAGAAACTGTAAAGTGAAGGAGTCTTGGCACAGTCCTCAACCATTGCAATACCAAATGTCACACTACTGTCACTGAAAACCACATACTTGGAATGAAAAATCATGTGTTCATCTTTATGTTAAATTACTTTTGTTGTTGTTTGGTTTGTGTTGAGTTGAGCTGGTTTTAAAAAACATTTTTTGTCCCTCCATCTCCACTTGAGTGGCTAATTTACTGCACTTTTTATATCAGATTTTACTGCCACCATTCACCCCTCCGTCCTGGGTTTTATCAGCATGCAAATAAAGCTCACCTTTAACAATAGAACAGCCTCAAAGAACCTATTATCACTCTGTCACGAGAGCTCAACGATAACACAAATCAAATCACTACTGGGAACAACCCAAAATCACAAGTCATCATGAAATGAAAAAATACAGTTTTATATCCCGAGTCAGTTGACAATTTTTGAGATGTAAAAAGATAAAGACAATGTTCCATTTCTACTCGGGAGCAATTTTATGATCCAAAAGTGTTTTCAGCTATGAAAAAGTGAAATAACTGCTGTGTCACCACTTTCACTGGGTTTCGAACCTCAATGCTTAACTCCATTATGTCTGTAGCTAAGGCTAGTCAATGTAGCTGCAGCCAATATTACTATGTTATTGCCATCGTGACATCTTAATATCTACTTTCGTAATAATATAAAAGATATTGCCAATCTCTATTAAAAATGGTTCAATTATTACTAAAGTTCTCTTCTTGTTTACTGGCTTATATCCCTCGATATAAATCAGAATTTTACACTGTATTTCAGGAGGGAGTTATATTTATTTTTAGCTGTCCTATATAAAGACAAGTTTGAACATTGGTGCATTTAAGAAGTTTGTCTTTTAAAAAACACATGAAGATGCCAAGAATGTTGAAAGATGAAGTGCCAAACATTAATTCTCTTACAAAATGAAAAGTTACGCTCAAAAGCAAGAGTTTGAAAATAATGAGTGGGTTTGGGTTTGGTTCCCAAACTCAGACATATTGGTAGTGGTGTCCAAACGTTTTGAACGAAGAAAACTGTGGTTGCTCCTTAAATGCTGCTTATGTTTTGGTGGACGTTCTCTGTCAAACCCAAAAATATTTCAAGTGTTTTTTTAAAGGGTTGACCTTTGTGAGCAGTGTTGACTGTTGGGAAGTGTTGCAGTTGACCAGCCCAGATTCACTGAATACCACATGGAGACAGTGAATGTACCATGAAACCAAACTGCTGACACTTCAACATCACAGGCTGACTCTAACCTTCAAGTGACCAGCTCCAACAGAGAGAGCCTGGTTCCCCTATCAGCTCATATTCACAGGTCTATTCTAGTGAAACCACAGTCAAGTTGGCCGCTAGTTGTTTTTTTTATCAGTCTGCCATATAAGTAAAAGAAACTAAAGAAGGCTAAGAGGAACATTTGTGTTTGTCATTGAGGCTGAAATATTGAATCTGTGCTCAGGGATGGAGGATGTCCTGGATCAAGTACCAATTCTGATTCATGCTGGACCGCTGGAGCGAAAAATACTCTGGCTCTTGTACAAAATACACCCACCAGGTGATGCACTTTTTATTGCTAGGACACAAGATGATGATGCTGGTGACATTGTGCCTTGAAAAAGACCAACTGTTCTTTTCAAGTTGAATAAAAAAGGTTTTGCTCTGCCTGGGAGAATGTAAACAAAGTCTCATTATGATCTAATTGCAGGAAATGTTTTCAGCTGTCCTAAACATCAGCAGTCCTTTCTACATAAAAAACAGGAAGAAATCCATTACTAAAGAAGCAGAAGGTCCAATTACTGGACTAAATTGACAATAATGCATTGCTGCCATGCAAAATGCTTGAGTTAAGAGTACAAATCTCACTTTCTTTTGTGGTAATTTAGATGCATACAATATCACCCCTACATCTGAAAAGCAACAAGTTCACGCTTGTTGTCTGGGAGGTGTTGAAAGGGATTATGGGTAGTGTTGAAGCTCACAGATAGAATTATACAACGTTAAGTTTTACGGGTAGTTGGTGCACCGAAACATTTCTGTTCTTCACCTCTAAACAACTGCCAAAAACAAAATGACATATTGGTCATTAATTATAGTTACACGAGGGTGGAAACTTACTTTAACTTAATTATTTTTGCAATTTTAGCTTAAAATGATGCAACATCAAACTTTGCATCGGCCTCTTTGCATCCTGTGCTCCAGTGTTGGTGGGTTGGACTATTGTAAAACAACATGTTATGCTTAAAATACCTTGGAGCTCTGGGATCATGAATCTGTTAGATAATCCCTGGAATTGGGACAGGCTTTAATCCCCCCCCTTCCTGCCCTACGTCATGCATGGGCTATTTGGGAAACAACACTTTAAGAGCCCACACACACACACACACACACACACACACACACACACACACACACACACACACACACACACACACACACACACACACACACACACACACACACACACACACACACACACAAAACATACATTCCTGTTCTATCTTTATTTTGTTGTATAGTATGTGTATTTATTGTCTGTGTAGTTGTATAGTATGTGTATTTATTGTCTGTGTCTGTGTAGTTGTATAGTATGTGTATTTATTGTCTGTGTAGTTGTATAGTATGTGTATTTATTGTCTGTGTCTGTGTAGTTGTATAGTATGTGTATTTATTGTCTGTGTAGTTGTATAGTATGTGTATTTATTGTCTGTGTAGTTGTATAGTATGTGTATTTATTGTCTGTGTAGTTGTATAGTATGTGTATTTATTGTCTGTGTAGTTGTATAGTATGTGTATTTATTGTCTGTGTAGTTGTATAGTATGTGTATTTATTGTCTGTGTAGTTGTATAGTATGTTATTTATTGTCTGTGTAGTTGTATAGTATGTGTATTTATTGTCTGTGTAGTTGTATAGTATGTGTATTTATTGTCTGTGTAGTTGTATAGTATGTGTATTTATTGTCTGTCTGTGTAGTTGAGCTGCTGCAACACTTGAATTTCCCCCATGGGGATCAATAAAGGAATATAATAATAATAATAATAATAATAATAACTTAATGTGGTCAGCCTGGTGGAGGTGAGAGTGAAGTTTCTAGAAGGACTGGTTTTTTTTGGGGGGGGTGAATAGTGGTCAGATGTTCTCAGAAGAGTTGTGTGTCTGTGGGAGGAGGGAGGGTGTGTCTGCAGGGCCCTGATGCAGCACCAGAGACCTGCCAGCTGTGTTTATATGAGAACAAACCCCCAAAAAAGGAACAAGAAACACCCTGATGAGTTCAAAGAACATAGGAAATAGCAGAAACACAAATGCACTTACTCATTTCTCACACATCTAGTCTCATGGAAGACCTTATCCAGCTGGATCACAGCCTGCCCGAGGAACACATCCATGACCGCCCGGTGCATCACGATGAGGACCAGCTCGGTGCTCGCAGCCGGACAGCTGCTGTCCAGCACCAGCACCCCGGGGTGCAGCTCAAAGGAGCACTCCTCCCTCCACTGCGGCTCCGTGGTCTTCTCCTGCACCCCGGTGGAGTACTTCTCCTTCCCCAGCTGGATGATGGTGTACACATCACTGGTGCCTTGCTTGCTCTTGCCCCGCACACCCCTGGCTCTCAGCACCGTCACCTGGACGTGCGTCGGTAACCATTTCTGGTCCTCCTCCACGGTTAGAGAGGACATGTCCTCCCGAGACGAGGCAAGGTGGTGGTGGTGGGTGTTGGTGTTGCACCGTCACATCAGCTCCGGGCTCGGTGCCGCATTATGTGCGTTAAGTTGCGGTGCGGTGCGGTGCGGTGCGTTTTTCTCGGTGCGTCGTTTCTCTCCGCAGCGTCCCGTCGCTGCCTCTCTCCCGCAGCCGGTCGGGCCTCTCTCTCTGCGGGCAGCGACGTCACGCCTCCTCCTCCTCCTCCTCCTCCTCCTTCTGCAGGACGAGGAAGTTCAACTCAAGACACGCAAACACGCAACCACGCACTGCACGCACAGAGAGACTACAACACACGCTGGGATGTGCGGGGGGGGGGGGGGGGGGTTATGTTTCAACCAGATGAAGTCCACTCCTCTCTGAGAATGGAAAACACGCCTCTACCTGGCTGCAGACACTACAAGATGCAATAATATTCATTTAAATTACACATGAAAGCCAAGAGAGATTCCATAAAGCCAATATATTGTGACATATAGGCTTACATAAGTCCTACAGGCTTATACGACAAGTTACATCTTATGAAGTTTCATTGGTAATCAATAAAACATCAAAAAAGCATTAATTTAACCAACAGCAGACATTACATTACATTACATTACAGTCATTTAGCAGACGCTTTTATCCAAAGCGACTTACAATCAGTAGTATATTAATATCATTCACCCATTCACACACTGATGACACCATCAGACTCTAACTAACATCCAGACACTAAAAGCTGCAATAATATTCATTTAAATTACACATGAAAGCCAAGAGAGATTGGCTGAAGCCCATATATTGTGACATATGTTGGCTTAAATAAGTGATGAAGTTATGAAGTGCAGTACATAATGATTTATTTCATTGGTAATCAATAAAACATCAAAAAAAGCATTAATTTAACCAACAGCAGACACTAAAAGCTGCAATAATATTCATTTAAATTACACATGAAAGCCAAGAGAGATTCCATATTTGACATATGGTAATAAGTCCTACAGGCTTAAAACATCTTATGAAGTTTCATTGGTAATCAATAAAACATCAAAAAAGCATTAATTTAACCAACAACAGAAATCCACAACCAAGGCGATAGATATCAAGGGTATATTAAGACAAGAAAAGCCTGAAATTCTCATTAAATTACACATGAAAGCCAAGTTAGATTCCATAAAGCCAATATATTGTGATATATGTTGGCTTAAATAAGTGATGAAGTTATGAAGTGCAGTACATAATGATTTATTTCATTGGTAATCAATAAAACATCAAAAAAACATTAATTTAACCAACAACAGAAATCCACAGCAGACACTATAAGCTGCAATAATATTCATTTAAATTATACATGAAAGCCAAGAGATTCCATAAAGCCAATATGTTGGCTTACATAAGTCCTACAGGCTTACACAACAATTTACATCTTATGAAGTTTCATTTAATATTCATTTAAATTATACATGAAAGCCAAGAGAGATTGGCTGAAGCCCATATATAGTGACATATGTTGGCTTACATAAGTCATACAGGCTTACACGACAAGTTAAAAAGTATTGAACATCTTATGAAGTGCGGTACATAATGATTTATTTCATTGGTAATCAATAAAACATCAAAAAAACATTAATTTAACCAACAGCAGACACTAAAAGCTGCAATAATATTCATTTAAATTACACATGAAAGCCAAGTTAGATTGGCTGAAGCCCATATATTGTGACATATGTAGGCTTACATAAGTCATACAGGCTTACACAACATTTTACATCTTATGAAGTTTCATTGGTAATCAATAAAACATAAAAAGGACATTAATTTAACCAACAATAGAAATCCACATCTACAGCAGACACTACAAGCTGCAATAATATTCATTTAAATTACACATGAAAGCCAAGAGAGATTCCATAAAGCCAATATATTGTGACATATGTTGGCTTACATAAGTCCTACAGGCTTACACGACAAGTTAAAAAGTATTGAACATCTTATGAAGTGCAGTACATAATGATTTATTTCATTGGTAATCAATAAAACATCAAAAAAACATTAATTTAACCAACAACAGAAATCCACAGCAGACACTATAAGCTGCAATAATATTACACATGAAAGCCAAGTTAGATTCCATAAAGCCAATATGTTGGCTTACATAAGTCCTACAGGCTTACACGACAATTTACATCTTATGAAGTGCAGTACATAATGATTTATTTCATTGGTAATCAATAAAACATAAAAAAAACATTAATTTAACCAACAACAGAAATCCACAACCAAGGCAATAGATATCAAGGGTATATTAAGACAAGAAAAGCCTGAAATTCTCCACTTTAATAAGAATAAGAATATTGAACATTATTGTGTGAAAACTGATTTACATGATTAATTGATTGATTAAACTAGTTGCTGATTCATATTATAGTAATAAAAATGGATCATGTGGTTGAAAGCTGACAGTGTGAAACCTGTACCTTTAATTGTACTTTTTTAAGTTTACATACTTTGCAAAGGAGACATATTTATACTGTGGCCTATATATATATATATATATATATATATATATATATACATATATATATATATATATATAAAGCTAGACAGTAAGGAGGAAATGGCTTGAAAATTCATATGTAGGCTTACATAAGTCATACAGGCTTACACAACATTTTAAAAAGTATTGAATATCTTATGAAGTGCGGTGCATAATGATTTATTTAATTGGTAATCAATAAAACACCAGAAAACTATGAATTATACCCACTACAGAACCCCACAAACAAGGCGATAGATATCAAGGGTCTTGTTTAGTCAAAACACCAAAGATATTCAATTTCCTATATTATTAAGACAAGAAAAGCATGAAATTCTCCTCTTTAATAAGTTGAAACCCGAGAATATTTGACACACACGCACAGAGAGAGACTACAACACACGCTGGAATGTGCGGGGGGGGTTATATTTCAACCAAATGAAGTCCACTCCTCTCTGAGAATGGAAAACTCGCCTCTACCTGGCTGCAGACACTACAAGCTGCAATAATACTCATTTAAATTACACATGAAAGCCAAGTTAGATTCCATAAAGCCAATATAGAGTGACATATGTAGGCTTACATAAGTCCTACAGGCTTACACGACAAGTTACATCTTATGAAGTTTCATTGGTAATCAATAAAACATCAAAAAAACATTAATTTAACCAACAACAGAAATCCACAGCAGACACTACAAGCTGCAATAATATTCATTTAAATTACACATGAAAGCCAAGAGAGATTCCATAAAGCCAATATGTTGGCTAACATAAGTCATACAGGCTTACACAACATTTTAAAAAGTATTGAATATCTTATGAAGTGCGGTGCATAATGATTTATTTAATTGGTAATCAATAAAACACCAGAAAACTATGAATTATACCCACTACAGAACCCCACAAACAAGGCGATAGATATCAAGGGTCTTGTTTAGTCAAAACACCAAAGATATTCAATTTCCTTTATTATTAATATTTGACACACACGCACTGCATGCACAGAGAGAGATTGCAACACACGCTGGAATGTGTGGGGGGGGGGGTTATATTTCAACCAAATGAAGTCCACTACTACCACTAAGAATGTAAAACCATCTCTACCTGGCAGCAGACACTCTGATGAAGACCTGTGTACTACAAGCTGCAATAATATTCATTTAAATTACACATGAAAGCCAAGTTAGATTCCATAAAGCCAATATGTTGTGACATATGTAGGCTTAAATAAGTCCTACAGGCTTATACGACAAGTTAAAAAGTATTGAACATCTTATGAAGTGCGGTACATAATGATTTATTTAATTGGTAATCAATAAAACATCAAAAAACTTAATTTAACCAACAACAGAATTATACCAAGGGTCATTGATTGATTAAACTAGTTGCTGATTCATAATCATATTCATATAAAGATACAAAAGATAAGATAAAGAGGTCTTTATTGTCATTGTAGTGATACAACGAAATTCCGTTTGGTAGCCCTCAGCCAGCCAGCAGCAGCGAACAACAAACACAATAATATAACATATAATATATCATGTGATTGGAAGCTGACAGAGTGTGAAACCTGTATCTATATTTTTAGCTAAAGTTTACATACTTTGCAAAGGAGACATGTGTATACTGTGGCCTATATATTTAAAAAAAGAAAAACCTAGACTGTAAGGAGGAAATGGGTCGAAAATTGGGAGTTTCATTTGACAAAACAATTGCAACTCTGGGTCCACTTTCTCGCTTTTCCCAGAGCTTTCAACCACATGATCTATTATTGTCAGTGAATGTCGACATATCTGTTGACACACTGAGTAGCTGCACTTTAAAGACTTCTTTTTTCCATGCGGGCTTCAGAGTGAAGCATAAATGTTCATCCTCGACAAAGCAAGCTCAACTCAAGGTCCACTTGCTTGCTTTCGACTGTATCACATGGTCTTCATCAGCAGTTGCATTGCCTCTGCAGGAAAACTTTTTTTCTGAGTGACCACTGATGACAGATGAGGATGAATTGTGATCCAAATGAAGCTTTCTTTATTTGGATAGCCGAAGAAGAAACAGAGACTATTACAACTTTTTAAAGCCATGCAATGTTTTATATTCACACAGTTTTATCTGAAATCTGTGCAGTAATCTATTTGAATTTGTCTGATCAGTCTATTTATCAGTTTTTGTCTAATGAAAAGTTATAAATCCATATCTCGGATCTTTTAATATGCTCGTAGATATTATCTATAGTTTGAACAACACTTCCATTAGCGCCAGTTGTAGTGTTTATAGTGCTAATGAACAAACGTTAACATGCTAACAAAGTCAACTATTAGCATGCTGATATTAGCTCCGCTGTGATAACATATAGCCTCTAACTCTTGTCATTCTTTGTGAAGCTCTGTAGAAAGTGCTCTACACATAGTATTTTAATATTATTATATCATGATTATGGGCGATATGGTTCAGCGGGGGTTAAGGGGAATCTGTGAAGCCTGCTATGATAATCATTGGTACCATTTTCTACGTCAGCACCGCAGAAAGGATTTTCCAAACCAAAGCACCTAAGGTCGTGACATTAAGTCACCCACACCTGACATATACCAGGCTGATATCCTGTCAGTGTTTTTTCCTTCTGGTTTTACTATATTAGAAAAATATTGTAGCGTTTTCTCAACAAAAAAATCCCTTATGTGTGGAGTTAAGTCAACGTTGCCTTTCATGGAAAAGAACAGATGCAACTGTTTCTCTCTGCCTTGTGTTTTAAATGCTTATCCTTGTGCTTGTGTCATTTATAAAGCTATTTTAAATTCTGGTTTCATCTATATTTTGCACGCTAGCAGTCTTTCCCCCTGCCCTTGTTTTATTTTTGTCCCGTTTGCCTCCTTCTAGCTGTCATTGTGAAGAGGAATTTGTTCCCAGTCGACTTGCCTCCTTCAGTCTGCCTGAACTTACTTGACATGCTGCTGTGAAAGGCCTCATACGACCCCGGGGCGTGTGAGGTAACATCTGCGCTGAGAGTGACTGATGGGAGGACTGGGCCTGTTAATGTCGCCTGCTAGTGCTGGGGATGTAGTGCAGGACTGTGCATGGCCAACATGTGAAAAAAATCAATAAGAATTTGCTGCTGCTTGACCCCAGGAAAGTGGACGGCCCTCACTGAGCGTCATATTGACTGACATGTTAAAGGGGTCATTAATCTAGGTTAGAACTGCTTAACTGGTTAATTTACACACACACTTATGAGATTTGTATCCTTCCTGCAGAAGATGTGAATGTGCAAAGCCTACAGCACAAGAGCAGTTTGAGGTCTACCATTTTGCCCAAAGGCACTTCAGCAGTGTTGTGGAGCGCTAAATACAATGCTACATTCATTAAGCATCTGTATTTAAGTATGCAAAAATAAAATAGCGTAACATACGTCACAGTAAAATAAGATTTAAAATAAGACTGAAATAAAGATTAAGATAAGACATTGGAACTGAAAACCCAAAACTTTAACATTAATTAAAAAGCTTGATTGATTGTATTTTGAGACGTGATCTATTGTTAAGTTTATGCTAAAATCAAATTAGGCCTAAATGTAAGGTACATGTTTATTCACAGATCGCTAAACCAAAAAGTTGCACCACATAAATTAGTTATTTAGACATTAGGCCGGTTGTTGGTTAACTATTAATACCTACTAACTTCCAACTGTATTGTATAATGAAGCTAACTGAACAAGCTAGCTTAAGTGACAACACGGATGTTAGCTTGCTCATGTATGAAGAGTGAAATATGGTCAACACATCTGACGTATGTTTATGTATGTATGTATGTTGTGTTGACGTAAACTGGGAAGATGACGTTAGCTTAGCTTTATATGTATCAGACTAATATGATAGTGGTATTGATCCTCTCAGCTATTTCTCCACCAGACAGCAAATATTTAACTAAATGCTGAACTTTAAGCTTTTTTAAAAGTTCTTCCTACCAAACTGATTTCCAGTAGCTAAATAAATGGTGGACAGTAAGTGGGAAAATGTGTACTCAATTACAAGTAAATACTTTAAAGCAATTTTGAAGTATACTTTACTTGATTATTTCAGTGTTATGCTACTTTATGCTTATACTCTGCCACATTTCAGAGACTGTTTACTTTACTACATCTATATGATAGCTGTAGTTATATCTGGACAGCTGTTAGAGGTCAAACACAGCAATGCAGGGGTCACACAAGTGTGTGTTATCTATACTTTTTTACAATGACTGCAAGAATGTATCCCTGCATAACCGTTTATCAAAAACTAAACTAAATAAAATAGATAAGAGATCAAGCCCAATATTTTTATTTTTATTTGGAAATAATGTCTTAATTTAGTGTTTAGCATTAGAGCCACATCCTATTTTCCAGTATGGGTGAAAACCAGTAAGAACCTTTGAAATTATTCAATTTTATTTTATTTAGCCCAATATCACAAACCCCCAAATTTGCCTCAGAGGGCTTTTCAATCTGGACAGCATACGTCATCCTCTGTCCGTGGTTCCTCGCATCAGACATGACAATTCATCACAGATTTGTTTATTTTGGATACACCAGTTTAAATCAAGTTTTCCTCATAATAAATATTCCCCTATGATGATGTTATCATGTTGGCAAAAGTTCAAAATAATGTTACATTGTGACTCGACGTCCATAGGACTTGTTAAAATACTTCATTATCTAAAACACAAGTGCTGTGCTTGTTAAAGGTTTGGTGTTTGTGCCAATGTCCAACTTTATGTAGGCAGCAGTGGAAACTGCACTAAAATCTGCAAATTGGATCAAACTACAAGGCGACTGTGACATTTTGCTTAACAGAATTTGTTTCATGAGTATGTGTATAAAAAAGTAGATAGTTATGTAAAAAAAAAATGTTGTAACTAGGCTTAAATACAGGTTAACTGTATTTAGGCTTTGACCACAATGTTGTGCCCATATAAGGATTTTACTTGATTTTTAATGGTTCATCATGGGCTGTTTATGTAGTTGTAACTACATCAAACAGTTCACACATAGTCATAAAAGCCTTCTCCTCCAGTAAAGCAGGTGAAGACAGTCCCATGCTCAAAGAAGCATGTGGACTACTGGCGCCCACCTATGAATTATAAGTTATGGACCAGTTTGTGCTGCAGGAATTTACTTTCTTTGAGGGTATTTTGACAGAAGCACTTGAGATTTTCCACTCAGGTAAAGACCAAGTAAACAGACTGTTCTCTGAAGTGGCAACCAAAGAAAAGGAGGCACTTCACAATCCTTTTTATCCTCAAAATCTGAAGTGCAGGGAGAGTTAAACTCCTCCTCCCCATTCCCTCATTTTTTCTTTCTTTCTACAAACCTTCACAAATACTGAAGCTTTTCTGTCCTCTCACAGGTATTTAATATCTGCAGCACAAAGAGAGAGAAAACACCAATATAAGAGTTTTTACGAGAGAACTTTATGATCATAGTATAAAATGCTGATCTGAATCACACATGTCCAGTTTATCGTCTCTTTAAAGTTTTATTTGTCCCCTGTGGTCAAACAATATTTCAAATACCAGGAATCTGACCATGATGTTTCATTGGAAGTTAATTTCAGTGAAGCTCTAATGAAGTTTGAGAGTCGAAGCTGGTGTCAAAGCAAAGGTTGTGATTTCTCTAAATAAAAAAATAAACAAAACAAAAAAGTAATCAAATGTCGAGGGAGAATCTCTCTGATAAATGGTCTAAACTGAGTTTCTGTGACTTGGAAGAGTCAACCGAAATATTTGAGCGCTGCCAAGATGGAGTTTTCTCTGTGGAAAGGTGATTTTGGCAGAGAGATGAAGCAGGTTTGGTTGGTAGAAGTCCAGATATCTGAGCGCAGCATGCAGCCGTCATGATTTTTAAGTCCATTTTTGCATCAAACAGCTTTAGCAAATATATCTTAATGTGGTGTTTTTACCTTATACTCCGACTGACTGCCAGTTGGGTTGGAAGGAAAATGTGGTAGATTCTAAACAGTGTATTTAGTGTAGTTTTCAGTGCGTCAAAACTGTAATATCTTGAAAAATCCTGGTTGTGACCTTGATTACCTCCTACAAATCCCTGTGCTGTATCCATGCAAATCAAAATTCTGACCCTATTCTTTAACTTTTACTTTCAATACTTAAGTACATTTAATATCAGAAAATTACTTTTGATACTTAAGTACAGCAAATACGCTGTGAATGTGCAAGAATGGTTGACACGCTTTGCATGAATCGAGGGCTTGCTCAGGTTTTTCCCACACAGTTGAGAGACTTGATGGACATTTGAAAGTGTTATGCCCAGATTATATCAAGTTTGTTGTTTTTTAAAATCTTCTTCATCTTTATTAACCTGCTGCATTCCCAATTTCTGTTAAGACAAGCTTTCCAGTTTGCAGTCAGAAACAGTGAACTTGAGTAGCACAGATACCAGATGAGGCAAACAGCGCCCTCTGTTGGGCGTCAAAGGCAACAACAGTTATAAGTTTGACTTCTATGTGGACATTATTCTCTTCAGGGCTGCAAATAACCAGTTCTCATGATCAATTAATGTCTGCATGCAATTTAGGACGTATAACAATTAAATTAAAAAGTTATAAAGTTAAAAATGATGTCAAATTTGGTAAAACAGCCCAGTCTAACTGCAACGGACCAGATGAAACACAGAATCCAGTTTCCTGTCAAAGTTATGAAGCTAATGTGCTAGTTTAATCACCATGATCATAATTTGACAGAAAGTTGTGAAAAGAAGCATCTTAACAAGTTTCATTAATGTTAAAAGTTTTAATTATGTTTTACAGCAGTTGAAATGACCTAAGATGTAACTGCAGACGTTATGTCTTATTAGAAAGTGAAATCAAATCATTAAAAGATAAAAACATTGTGAATGTCCTGGTTTGTAAATAATACAATTTAGTTTCATTTCTTATAATATAATCATATAATATGTTTACTTATGTGTGTCAGCTTCTTAAGCCGTGTGTTGTGAAAAGTTGTTGTGTTTTGTGATATTTTGTGAAATGTTTTTGTGTTGGGGAAAAGTTTTGTGAAAACTAGTGTTTAGTGAAATGTTGTGTTTTGGGAAATTTTGTGTTTTGGGAAATTTTGTGTTTTGGGAAAGTTTTGTCTTGTGAGATGTTGGATTTTGTGATAGTTTTCGACAATGTTGTGTTTTGTGAAATGTTGTTGTGTTTTGTGAAATGTTGTTGTGTTTTGTGAAATGATAAAGTGTCAAACCGCCCTTTATTTCCTAATGCAGACCAACGTGAGGTTTTAAAGCCGCTGAACATCCCTCGACGTCCTCTAATCACTGGAGAGACAGAACCTGAGAGCCATAAAGGCATCTAACAGGCTCCAAATGAGGGGCTGAAATGTTTAGCAATATTTTTTTTCACAAACTAATCTGTCTATTTAAGATATTATCCCCGCCAATCATGAAGACGACACAGAGATGCCGTTAGAAAGCCTCGCGAAGAGCTCGGGGGCCTCATCAAAGGCAGATTCCTCGTCTATTCTGGGAGCCGAGCTGCCAATCATCCCCTCATCAGGCTCGCAGATTCATATCAGAACAGCTGATACATAACCACAGCTAATCCACATGTAATACGGATACACACACACACATAAACACACACACTTTAGCAGACAATAAGGGCCAGCAGCTGCCGCACACACACACATACACACACACACACACACACACACTCACTCAATGAGCAACAGATATAGACGAGGCCCTGAGATGGATCCAGTTCAAGCACCGCAGTGCAAATGGCCTACTTAGAGTTTAAACTGGGCAATTAGAAACCAAATCAGGGCTCACTTTCTCACCCCAGATGAACGTAATGAAACGCTCCTGTACTCGTATACGTGACCCTGATTCTCGGGGCCTAAAAACAGCTGCGGATGCCTGTAAACATCTAACATCACAATATGTCAACACGTGTTGACGTGTTTAAACTCTGCAATAAGTGATTAAAAGACAGGAAGACTTACGTATTCATGGTCTTTTTGCATCAGGTGGTTTATTATCGGTGTCAACATTGATATTAACTGATACTAATCATGAAAAAGAATTTAGTATTTTAGAATAGAACAAAACTTTATTGTCTACCAGAGGGGACAATTGGGTGAAAGCAAACTAAATTGCTACACTTCATCATTGGTGGTCCTAATTTGGATATTATTTATTTATCTGTCAGTTTCTAATACACAGAACAAAATCCACAGCAACACAGCATGGATGACAAGTATTAAAATGATACTAGAAAAAGTTGGGGGCACTTCTCTCTTTTTATAATCTTTGATTCTTACTTTTCAGACCTGCTGAAAAAACACTACTCATCTTTTTTCTTATAATCAGTCCATTTTCCCTCAGTGTTGTTCATGGGTTCTTGCTTTAGTCCTAAAATAAAGAGTCAGTTTTTTCCATGAAGTATATTTCCTCTTCAATGTCCTGCCACTGGCCTGATCCTGGAGGGTCACATTTCAACATCTCCTTGTGATGGCCTTTTTAATTTATTTATTAATTCACGGGGTATCGATCCCAGGTTCAGAATCCATGGGTCTCTGGGGATCTTGTAGCATAAGATCTCCTGAAGAGTCTGAACAACCCTGTACCAGAATATTTGTATTTTAATACATGACCAGAAAATATATGAGGGGTGGGCTTTAATTTGCCCACACTGTGTCCAGCATTGCTGCTGTTTACCCAATTCTTTATTTTTTATGTGGGGTGTGATTAAAAAGCGGATTAAATTATTCCCATTCCCTCCATCTTTTAGAGCTAGCGGATGTTTTTTATGTTCTACACATGGAATGACAACCACTCTTTGACAGTTCAGTGTTCAATTCTAGTTCCCATTTCAATCTTACACAACAAATGTCTTTGTCTCCTTTCTGTAAACTGCTGTACATCTTTGAAGGGGTTCCTATTTTTATGCACCTGTTGGTCCCAAATTGAATTCACAGTCCTGCAGACACGAATGTTCACATTTTCCCTCATTGGTATGAAACCAACAGACGCCACTGTCAGTAAAACGCAGTGTGATTGCAGATCCTCCTGTCTGTCATGTCACTCTGCTGGTGAGCAGCAGCTGTTACCGGGCATTGAGTACTGGTGATACTGGTGTTACTGGGCTTTATGTAAATCCAAATGTTTAGACTGTGTGGAAGAGATCAGGTATCTGCAGGACTGTAATGAGTTTTTATCCGGACTGAACAGGAGATCATGGAGAGAAAGTGTGTGTTTTTTTTCACACGGCCAACTCAATGACATATCAGCAGCCCAAGCTCGGATTTATTAATTTCACGTGTTTAAGGTTTTTTTGGAGAGTTTTTCCTTTTCAAAACCGTGGGTCTAAGGACAGAGTGTATCTCGTGCTGTACAGATTGTATAGCACCTTCAGGCAAATTTGTGTTATTGGGCTGTATGTATAAAGTTGACTTGCAGCTGATTTTGCAGCTGTACATTCAAGTTTAAAACTCTGCATAAACATTATTCTTACCTTTAGTAAAAATACAGATTTGTGAATAACCCAAACACTTGACCATCCTCACCTTCAAGCTTCATGTTGTCTATATTTTGTCCTCTGGGATGATAATGCTGTTCATCTGCCGATTGATTATTTCAACCTCCAGTCTGAAGACTACTTGATCAATCAGGGACACAGGAAGAGCTTTTGGCTGTCAAAATAAAGGCAGCTGAGTGTTGAATGTGTAAATGTTTGTCAGTTGGTGAACAGCAAACACAGTTTTCTTTGATCTTTGGCATAACATCATTTTTAATACATTTTAAGGAGTGTTATAATGCATGTTTATGTGATTACAGGTATTTTTATCCAGGACAATCATGAGGTTTTTTATTCAGTATGAAATGTCAGAATAGAAGGTTTGAGGATTATTTAAATATTAAACTGTATTTAAATTTGTGAACAGATCTGTGACATTCAGATCAGCTCTGTGTGTTTCGTTGTGTGAAGGTAGAGGAGTGTTATCCTTTATAAACAGAACAGGAGATTAATTCACTGCCAAAAGCCATGTAGTACCACAGAGCAGCAGAGAAATGCTGCGTTCAGGTGCACTCAGTCAATTTTTAAAGCTGCAACTTCCAAGATGATTTTGGATGCAATGAGAGGAAACTTTGGATGTTAAGTTTGTAGTAACTTTCAGAAGCAGCAGAGAGTACAAGGAGAATAAATGTGCATGAGTTGCAGGTTGTAAAAAATGTTATTTTCCAAATATCACTGTATTGCATACTAACCACATTTTAACCTTTACAGGAATACCTTAGAGATGCATGCACACGAGTGACTACAAATATATTTGACTGGCAAACGTCACCTGTAAGGAGACACTGCATCACATTAGTGAGCTGCCTGTATTACAATTCAACTATTTTATCAACATATCATCTAAACATTATATAAAACATATCTGCTCAATGTTTCACCGACAACTTTTTAGTTGACGTTTATTGCTCTTGTATGGTTTCTATTTTAATTTCTATTAATTTTCCTTTTTTCTATTCCATTTATCTATTGATTTGTTTATTTGTACTTATTTTTGTTGTTGCGTTGCCAAAACAATTTAATATAGCCTCTGGCTAAATCTTATCTTATCGTGTCATTTAGATTTATAGATAAAGTAAGAATTAAATTAATCAGATAAAACCGAGAACAAGAAATCTCATCATCCTCAGGGTTCATTTTTCCAAAGTAATGTAAACATGATTCATTATTGATCATACATATCATCCATCTATAGATCCTGAACACTGTTTATAGACATAAAGGCAATACAAGCGGTCCCTGACCACCCATTACTTGTGTATAAAGTTAAATAAAAGGCTATTTTCACCGTTCAATTTTTATAAATCTGCACTTTTTATATTTGTGTACACCTAAAGAACACTAGACCTTTATATTAGACATTGTGTTGCTGTTCATTGTTATTTTCTTTTATATATTTAAACACCTATTTTTGGTTGCCTAGCTTCCTGTGAATAAATCTGTATAGTTTAGTTTAGTTTAGTTTAGTTTATTTGCACAATTGAAAAATATAAAAAACATACATTGATAAATGATATTACAGTGCAGGAAGAGGCAGAAAGCCCACTGGGCTTATTTGAAGCCTCCACCTATATGATATTAAAAAAAAATCACAATACTATAACGAATACAAAAAGAAAATACATACGGTATGAAATACTGTTGAAAAAGCATTTTTCCAAGATATGATTACATTACATTACATTACAGTCATTTAGCAGACGCTTTTATCCAAAGCGACTTACAATAAGTGTATTCAACATAGGTATTCAAGAGAACTACTAGTCACCAGAAGTCATAAGTGCATCTCCTTTCTTAAACAAGCATCTAAAAGCATAAACCAGAGCAAAAGTACAGAAACAAACAATAAGTGCAACAAACTAATACAAATACAATAAGTGCAACAAACTAATACGAATGCAATAAGTGCAACAGACTAATACAATATGTGCAACAGACTAATACAAATACAATAATTGAAACAAACTAATACAAATACAATAAGTGCAACAAACTAATATGAATACAATAAGTGCAACAAACTAATATGAATACAATAAGTGCTAAGTGGAAGGCTCAGGGTAGTACTTCTTGAAGAGGTGAGTTTTCAGCCTGCGATTTATAATATATATATATATATATATATATATATATATATATATGTTTATATATGTTTACTTAAAGAACAGATAGGGCGTTTTGGAAGATTTCTATATATATATATATGTAAATCTCATATATGTTTACTTAAAGAACAGATTTGCTAAGTGGAAGGCTCAGGGTTTTGGAAGATACTTCTATTTGCACTTTCTCCTGTTTTTTTTGGTATAAAGCACTTTTCACTTTTTGTATGTTGATATTTATTAAAAGAGCAGTATAATGTAAATCTCATACTTCACTAATGTGCCAGTCTTACAAATGGAAAGGGGTTTCACTTTTATATATATATATATATAACTAATATGAATAACTAATATGAATACAATAAGTGCAACAAACTAATATGATACAATAAGTGCTATGTGGAAGGCTCAGGGAAAGTACTTCTTAAAGAAGAGGTGAGTTTATCAGCCTATATAGTATAAAGTATAAATATTATATAATATATATATAAATATATTATAAAGTATATATATATATATATATATATATATATATAGTATGTAAGTACATTGATCCGGAGTCAAATCCCTTTTTGTGTTCACATACTTGTGATTGTGATTGTGAGGGACTCTCTGGTTTCCGACAGCCCCTGAACGCGGTTTGTGTCCCGCAGACTGTGCGGTGAACAGCTGCGGGGATCTGCGTGTGTTTCTGCGGGCTGCATAATGCGGTGTCGGTTTTCCGGCTCTGGGGATGCGGGCTCTGCCTTTGTACCGCTTAACCACAGACTTAGAGGTCTTTGTCCGGTTTATATTTTAATTATCTGCTAAACTGCGGCTGAGGGGCCACGTGGGAAAGAGCCGAGCACTGACCCCACAGCTGTCAATCACCCATCAACGAGGGGCCTTCACAGTCATACACACGAAAAATACTATATGTAATCATTTTCTACTATAATATCAAAGGTAGAGGTATTCAGATGTTTTTAAAGTAGCAATACTGTGAAGAAAAAGCACAATATTTACCCCTGAGATGGAATATAGTGGAAGTATAAAGTATAAATGGAAATACTCAAGTAAAGTTTTTCAAAATTATACTTAAGTGAAAAATTTCATTAGTTAATTTCCCATAATAATAATACAGTTTCACTATAGTCAGTATCTAAAGTGATGATCTAATAAAATGTGAGGAAGAAACAATCAGTTCAATCTCAATAAGTTTGTATTTGACGCCATCTGTTGGTCATGAAGTCCACCTCTTTAGATCTTTATTTTCTCAACTTTCATTTTAATAAAGTAAAGTGATAAAATACCTTTTGATGAATTCAAAAATATGCATTTTATTGCTTTTTTTTTTTACTTTTCTGAATATTGAACAAGTCGCTTTTCTTGTTCCAAATTTACTTTCCTTTAAAAAAAATTAAAAAAACATCAAATATCCAATAAATCCTTGACTTTTCCATTTTGGTTATTTTACAGGAAGTTGGATGTATATTAAGATTGTTTTCATGATAAAGTTTTTCTGAAAATAAAATACTGGCAATTACTTTTGAACAAAAAATGATGAACTCAAAGTAATAGAAACAAGTGGGACCTTTCCCTTCCTGAATATGGGAATGTGTTTTAGACATCCTGGGTCAGAGGCGGTGGATGTTTAGGTTCAGCTCGTCTCTTTGACTCCTGGTTTGTGGTTCTTTTGTGTATAATCCAAACATATCAAAATGTGCCCTTTATGTTAATATTCTCAGATTTAAGTCTCCGGATACATTCTGAGGCATTTTGAAAATAATAAAAGCTCTAGATTTGAAAGATGTGACGATAAAGATAACATCCATTATGACGTTTATAAAAGCTTATTTGGATATAGTATTTATTTTATCTTATTGGGGACTGGGTCTCTCACTTCTGTATGTACTTGATTTTTTATTTATTCAATTTATTTATTCAATTTATTTATTATTGCACAAATACTGTACTTTTTTCATTTATTGTAGGTTTCTATTTTCTATTTATGATTCTTGACTTTTGTTAATATGTGTTTTTTTCTCATCTCTTACTGTGTTTATTGTGACTATTAAGCACCAAAATCCAAAGTCAAATTCCTCGTGTGTGAAAACCTACTAGATATTTTACGTCCTGTTATAGTTTCTACTCCTGTAACCATGAAATAATACAAAGATGTCCCTTTGTGCTATATAAACCCCGTCTTTATTTTCATTCCCTTCCCCTCCTTTGCTGTGACTAAAAACATGTCTGCCTCCACAGACGACCATCGATCACCTCAGCAGCAGCAAATAGAGATCAAAATGTGGGGGAAACAAAGAAAGAGAAGATATTGAAATCTCCGTCTCCAGCTCAGAGGAAGCCCTCTCCTGCTGTCTGCTCGTCTGTTGTGAATATTAAGTGACGGCCCGATGGTTTGTCCTTGTGTTTGTCCTCCTCTGATACTTCCTCTCTGGGCGTCACATCCCCCATGAAGAGGCTAATCTGCTCCCAGCGGGGCTCCTCCCAGTGAAGAGCTGAGGAAAACACACTCAGACGTTCCAGCTATTGTCCCACGAGTCGACACAAACCATCCGGCCTTTTCACGTCAGCAGTGAGCAGCCAAATATCTCACTGTATTTAAGATATAAGCTCATGTCTTATATCTGATGTTGAGTGCTTGTTGACAGAACTGTACCTTCGTCTGTGTTGTTTCATGGAACATAAACAGGTTGTATGTACTCAAGCAGACAGGAAAATAACATAAATGGGAATATGTTTGACCTTTTCATACCTAAAAGACGTTTAAATACGTACATATTCACATTTTGTACATTGTGGAGAAACAACATATGCTTTTAATCATACGTAAAGTGTACCGAGACATAAGAAGTAATAATAAACTGCAATTGGTATGATGGAAACACCCAAAACATGTCCAAAAAAAGTGTCATTTGAAGATGTATTTTGTTGTGTTTGTTGGTGCGATGTTTTTGTTACAAAACACCTAAAAACACCACAAAAATGAAATTATAAATATTTACATTCTGTGCAGGCTGGAGGAACAAAATTGACCCTAAAACCTTTGTGCACATAAAGAAAAATGTCGGTTGATGATTTACTTTTAAGGTGTTTTTTGTTTTCCTAATAGCCTGGAAAACATGAACATAAGTTCAAATTTAGAAATGTTCAGCTAAAGACATTTTCCTAGACTTCCTTTTTGGCACTAGTTTTGAGGAGGAAGTCAATTTCAGACCAACAACAGCCTAAATAGGTAAAAATGCAGTTAAGTTACAAAAAATATAATCTTATTAGAAAAGGAAGCAACATTTTCTGGACTAGCAAAGTTCTCAGCTTTCTCTCAAACACTGAGAACTAAATGCAACACGTTCACATTTGTTCCGTGGGCAAATTGTAATTTAGTAAGTGGGAAATAGAAACTGCAGTAGAAGTAGATGTGGTCAACAAGTTTGCACACTTCATCATGAATCTTACATCTTAGCAACAACAACACACATTAATAAAGCCTTGGATCTGCATCTATTCTTGATTTAATCCGAATTGTCCTTTACCCTTTAAAATGTATGTTTTTTTGAGCCACATGAGCCACAAACCAACCAAAACCTTTATTCCATCAGGTGAGTCTGTGGTCACCAACAAACCCAAAGAAGATGTCATTCTTTTAAAACAGCTTAATGAACAAAACGAGAAAGAAAGCGTGTGGAGAGCGAGCAGCCTCCCCGCGGTCTTTCAGGGATTGAACTAATACAGTGGAACAAAAGAGAGAAGCAGATCTAAAGTGGAGCGAGCGGGGTGAGTTTAACAGAGCCCGTCTGACCGTCTGATGTCCCCGGGGAACGCAGGAATCATGTAAGCTCCCTGTAATTTACTGTTTGGGGTTGCCTGGGTAGGGTTAATTCCCACGAGGACCTTCTCCCCGGTGCTTTTATAGAGTCAGGATTTGTAGAGCTGCTCTCGTTGACCCCCTGCAGGTCATGAGGGCAGAAGAGCAGCGTGACCGTCCTCAGGACTGAGTGTGTGGAGAGAGAGACACTTTGCATACAGGGAACAATATTTATTTACGACTTAAGCAACAGTTTAAAGGTCCTATATTGTAAAAAGTGAGATTTTTGTGTCTTTTTTAAATCATAAAGTGCTTTATTAATACCATAAAAGTATGAAAACTCTCAATACATGAAGAAATACTCTCAGCTAGTATTAAAAACGGTGTCTTTAAAGAGGTTGTAAGGATTTCTGCTCGTTGTGATGTCAAAAACAGGTTGTTCTCATACAGAGTTCGTAGCTAAAATGAATGCAGATATCCCACAAAATCAATTTGTATGTAATCCAAGTAATCATGAGCCAGGAAGTGTAAACCCAGGAGTTCAACGTTTGTAAGTCAAGAATATTTATTTGCCACGGTACTTCAGTATCACCACTTCTGTAGCTGATTTAACTCAAATGAAGCTCTTTTACTAAACCTAACTAAGTCGTTTTGTAGCCTGAACCTAAATGAGTTGTTTCCTGTGAAGATGGAAGTTTATTTTGAAAAGACTGTGTGCACTGAACGTTGCACAACCATACTATATATCGATCATTTCACAGCTTTTAAACTAAACATTTTTACATTTTATGTCCAGTTGCAGTGTATATACCACATTATCTGACAGGAAGTAAACATGGATCCAACGCAATCCTGTTGAAACGCTCTAAAAAGGAGCGTTTCAACAGAATTACGTTGCTAGGCAACAGCTTGGGTGAATACAGGTAAATTCATACAGACAGTATGAGAAACAACAAAGAGTTTTTGGAGCATTAAATAATGTTAATATGTTCGAGTAGAAACTAATAGTAAAAGAATGAAGATGGAAATGAGCATCTGTCTTCTATAATAAACAATCTGTCACATCTTTTTTTAACCCATTGAAAGAAGATGATGACTCATTTCCATGTTTTAGGACTCATTCCTACAGCAGTTTATAGGCAAAGCATAGAGCGCCACCTACAGAGCCTTTAAGTTTATTAAGAGGAAAATCAAAGGGAAAGATGTCAGTTCTGTCACGACTGTTTAGATTGACAGATGACCTCTGCATGCCAAAAACACCACAACAAGATGCACTTAGTACCAAAGTATGGAGACAAATTGAATCCAACTGTTTCTGTAAAAACAATTTAATCAACCCAGATCTGTGCCTCACAGTCCTGTCACTGTTTTTCTGCTCTGATGTGCATTTTGAGCTCTGAGGCATCATACAGACAGGTGCGTGTGTCCAAATCATGACCAATCAGTTGAATTGATCACAGGTGGACTCCAGTGCAGAGACTTCTTGAACTTATCAAGAAGAATGAGAGGCACCTGAGCTTAACTTCAAGTATTAAACAAAGGGTCTAAATACTTATGTTATTGTGACATTTCAGTTAAATGTAACAGAGGTGTATTTATTGTTCATCTGATGTAGAATCATTGCAAAAATGTAGCTTTAAACAAAGTGTGAATATGTTTCTTGTCCCTGAGACAGAGCCAGAGAAACAACAACTGATGACTTTTCGGAGACACATCAATGGAGCTGCTATATATTTTTCTGGGCCTTTAGCTTAGTGGAGACCTAAAACAATAAATATTTAAACATGACCTGATCTGTGAAGCTCTGGGATCCCTGAATGCTTCCAGCTGTCCATTCACTGTTCAGCTAGATTTTACACATATAACACAAATATGCACAAACCCTGCATGTGTGTCGCTTCCTCTTGTTCTGATCCCCGTCATGATGCGCATTTCCCATGATCCTTCACGGCCGGCCCGTCTGTCTCCCTCCCCTCGACTTTGAGGGTCCAGACGTGCCCGAGGAGTCACAGCGGTTCTTAACTGTCACGGTCAACTCCTGGCTGGGGGAGAAAGGGGAAGGTCAGGATTACGAGGGACTGTTTGCTCTCCGTAACCTTCAACCTGCCCTCCAAACCGACACAGTGACCGCTGCTGTTGATGTCAATCCCCCCACCCTTTATACCCGCTGTGAGACTACTATGATCTCACTCTTTTTATCCCTGCAGAAAAAGAGACGTTTATTTAAAACATTAGCATCTGCAAATAGCAGCATTTGTTCGAATTAATCCTCATCTGTTGCACTTTTTCACGACAAAAACATGCCGTTTCTTGTCTGTTTGCAGATTCATGACCCTGTGGCTGCATCTGATGTTGATATGCATTTCATGAATACTATGAAGCAACATGTCCCATTTGGTCCACACTTACTAAAGTTGTTGTATATATAAAATAATCAGAATTAAGAACAGCAGCTTTATTTAACGTTTCTTAGAATTATCAGATTTTTACACCACTCTGACCTTTAATTACTGTGTTTTATTATCTTGTAATTTGATGTTTTTTGTGGTTCAATTATTTGTCTTTCAGTACATTTTTGTTAAAAGCTAAGTGATTTAATAAAAATCCTTTTTTTTGTTCCCTTAGAGTTAAAGAACCCAGAAATCCTGCACCACGTTGATCACCTGAACTCACTATATTTACAAAATGTGTGTCCTCAGACCTTATAAAAAACATACTGTGTTTCGACATTCGAGTAAAAGGGATAAAAATAAGTTTGTTTTGCAGAAAAACCTACAGTCGTGGTGAAATAGATGCAGAAGGAAGTTTGAATTTTTTATTTCTCTTCTTTATTTCTCACTTTCTCATTCATGAAATAACAACAAAGACAAGAGAACATTTAAGCTAAATTACATAGCAAATGTCATTGATAACAACTGCCATGTCTCTTCTTCTATAACTTATCCTCTTAAAACACAACAATCTTAATATTACAGTTAGTAAGATTGATGAAACTTCTGTTCAGCCACCTGATGAAACAACAAAATATAAGAGATATACCTAAAGTCTTGTTGGTTCATAAACATAAATTGGAAAGAGGTTCTGTCTACCTGCGTATGAAGACTGATTTAAGGCTAATTATTTATTTTTTCTACCAGTTTTGGATTAATAACAGCATCCAAAATAATCCTTCAATAGCTAAGTCATTCATTAAAAGCTTATTCACTCGTATTATCTTATTTCTTTTTTAATTGACTCCAGATGATTCATAACTCCTGCCACACGGAGCATGTTCATTGTCTTTGTAAAGCTGCAGCTGTAGATCATTAAGTGTTCATTATGTGTGTCTCGTTTAAGAAAACACACATTTTCTCAACATTTGATACATGTTTTCTAAATGAGATTGTTTTCCTCGTGCTCGTGCAATTATGACATTATTAGAAAATGCACAAAGAGGGCGTGCGTGGAAATATATTTTCCAAAAAGATATGATTTGTTGACAAAGTGAATGTAACCTGTAAGCTTACAAGGACATAATTGACCAGCAGGAGCCTGTGAGGAGCTTAATGCAGCTGAAATGACAACAGAAATGATTGAGCAGACATAAACATCGCTAATCTTCCGATGAGATGGACTTCTAATCTGAATTTCAGCAGTGGCCAGTGTCAAAGCCAAAGGCGTTTGTCCGTGTGCATTCATTGACAGGATCTATGAGGACATTTGTCAACACGACTTGTATAGCTTTGGTAATCTCCCCCCCGCTCGCCTATAGACTGATTGATAATTGATCCCTGTTCAAACAGGCTCTCTTTGGGCCACAGTTGCCTTTGAATGCCAAACGAGTCATTCCGCCTCGTCCTCTCACAGCGGCCTAATCCGATAAACGAATGGGAATGAGTGTCGTCCTCTGCTGATGTCAACCTTTCACTCCGCCATTTATCTCATATTGTTTACTGATGAGGCCCTCAGAATGGACGGGGGTCACTCGCTGAGGCCGGCCTGCTTCTGTCCGAAGAAGAAAGTCTTACTTTAAAAAGGATTCTGTTTTTATCACTAACAAGTATCATTGTTACAAGTAGAAGTATTTCAATGCTGTAGTTCTTTACATACTTGTGAGTAGATTAGTACTGTATTTATTAGTTTGGATTGGAGAGAGAGACAGGAAAGACAGGGGTGAAAGTTTCAAATCAATGTAGTTGATCAAAATACAATATTTCCCTCAAAATAATTATGGTTTATAGCCAACTGCAAAACTTAGTGCTAATTAGTGAACGTTAGCATGCTAACACGCTGAACTAAGAGGGTGAACATTGTTAACATAGCACCTGCTAAACATCAGCGTGTTAGTACTAGTATTTTTTTAGCACGTTAGCATGTTTCATTTGCTGTTGTTGCTTTTTTTCTTCATTCGTATGACTAGACGTATAAAAACCCAACTTGACCAGGAACTTGTGTGTTGTTATGGACCGTTTAAATGGTGTTGCTAAGAAACAGCTTGGTTCCATGTTTACTTCCTGTCATTTGTTTAGCTAACGTTAACCGGCAAACATTAAGTAAGAATTAATTATCTTAATAGTTATAATTAATAATTAAAGTAAGAAAGAAAAAGTCACGGAGCTGCGGTGCGTAATATGAATGTAAAACTGCAGGCATTGTAGCATACGGTCAACTCCTATTTACCTAACTCTGACAGTCCGACCAGTTATAATCAGAGCCACTAATAAATTGATCCAGTTATAGCTGTATTCTGGTCATTGATTATAGTTTTGTATCGTATGTAGCTATCTTGAGTTGAGTTAAATGCAGCTGCTGGACCAAGCCATAAGCTGTTTGGAAAACAAACTCACATATTAAGATGAAAAAACATCAGTCAACATCACATAATGTGTTGGTTTTTTTATTCTGTGGAAACATTTTTTTAATTAGGAAGTGAAACAACACAGATATGAAGGGTTATTATGGGACTTGCCATGCCCGACCCATTAACTTCTATCAAACTGGCACCAAAGTCTGGGACACATTCAGAATGTTCACATTGAGTGGATTTTAAAGAAAATGCACAAAAATAACGTAGACATGATGCTCACTGAGATCTTTAGCAATGAGTCTCTATAATTTAATGTCATTACTGTGTAGAAGTTCAGTGAGAAAACAGTCAGTTAAGTAGCTTTTTTGGATCTTCAGATCATAACACATATAGAAAATTAATTGGATTCAAAAAGCCAAAGTGCTGCAGGTGAAGTAGAATATAAATTCATGTTGTTATAACTCATATTACATGTATATTTACGTTTATTGCATTCTGGTTCAACCTGCATTCACCCTGCTGTGTTAAATTTCTCCTCTACCTCCACGGTGAAGAGGATAGGTCAGTCAGTGATCAGCTGAAGCCTTGAGCAACACAATTTCTTTTTCTTTTTTTTTTGTAATGCGCGACACGGGGAATGACATTTAACTTGTTATTATTTCCCGGAGAAGATTAATGATAAATTGTCCATTATTTTTCCTTAAAAGTGAAAGATAAGACCACAGTCATTTGCCCTAAAGCCAGAGTGCCACCACTATGCAAAATGACAGCCAATTATGGGAGCCTAGTTTGGGATAATGACTTTACAATGAATCTTTTGATTGAAATGTAACTCGGTTGGCCCTGGGCAAAGAGCAAAAAAAAAAAGAAAAAAGAATGAATACAAAAGTTACAGAAACAATGAGGGCTATATAACTGTGTTCATCTCTTTCTCTAGGTCGCTCGCCCCCTCTCTACCTCTCTCTCTCTCTCTCTCCACTCCTCTTTAGAAATAGCTATAGGAGAAAGCAGATATGCATACATTGATGGAAAAATTAAGTCGCAGAGGGCTTGCAGCAAACATAAATTAGCATATTCAGGGTAAATATGCAGACTATTTACGATAATAAGACCGGATTATTCAATTCAATGAATGTTAAATAGATGAGGAAATGGTATGTGTCTTATCTAGTCAAAGCTTCTATTCATTTTAATCGCCTCCCAATTGAACTCTTCATTTTATTCTCCCTGAGTTATTGTTCCCCATTCCAGCCGGCGATGGCACCTATGGGTCCTGGGAGATTTCCCGCCGGTCACGTGGTTTAAAGTGGCGTTCACCTTATTCTCGGCGGAAATAGAGAAAGTCGACGTCACCCCGAGGCCAGCGTGGCGATAAGCCCCTTTTCATTATGCACAGGAGGCCGATGGAGAACAAGATAAGCGGGGCCTTTGTATGCAGAAAGGCGGGAACATACAAGTCATCTAGATTAAATGAAAAAAAACAGCACAGGTCCATAAACAAAACACATTTGCTTTCTTATTGTGTGCGTTAAAACTTTAACTTTAATCAGTTCGACTGTGTGTATGTGTGTGTTTGTGTGTTTGTTAATATAAAACAGTCCCTTCTGACACACAGACCCCTTCTGCTGCAGGCTTTTCTTCTCTTTCAGCAATTTCATAAAAACATCATGACAGAAACATTTTGAACTAATTATTAATCCGCCTGCATGTGGAACTGATTGAGTGTAATGTTCGGGTCTCAGAGGGGTTTTCACGAAGTCCTTTTGTGCCAAAATGAAGTGTAATTTGGTGGATATTTCACACTCGCTGCACAAACAAGTGATTCAAGATACACACAGAGGCTCAATGAGCGTGTGTCGTCAACAAATCCAATGAAAAGACCAAAACTAACAATGTGTTCATTCATTTCTCAACACTTTAAACTCTGTCTGTCATTTCTACTCAAGGACTAACAGGTCACAAACATATAGTTTAATATTAAAGAAATCTCTGCTTTTTCAATAAAACAGCTGGGCACTGAAGTTTTGGGCAAACATAACTTAAACTTAAACCAAAAGAAAACAAGCATTTGTTGGGGATTATTTTCAACAGCGGATGAATCCACATCTGGTGCTCTAGTGAGTATTTGTTAGCGTATGTGGGTATAAATCAAAATAAACTACAGTGAGTGTGTTCACGGTGATGGAGGCTCATGAATCAGAGCAACATTGAGGCTCATTGATGTGTTTTTTTTAATGAAACAAGCGAGTTGATTTCCATCTATTTGACTACAAGGAAATCAACTTCAGAGGCTTGGAGAGAGTTACATAACGATGCCAGTCTGGGTGCAGATTGATTTTGAAGATGAACCGACCACCACAAAACAATAATTAAACGCTACAATAAATGTAGAAGAAGAAATGATGCTGTCTATGATGGATTATGTAACTGTGACGAATAGTAACAGTTTGAAGTCTCAGTGTGCTGATTTTCAACTCCACGTATGAACAAAACAACACTTTATTTTGTGACTTTTTTCATTTATTTTCATTCTTGTATGTTCATGTTTCTTGTAGCTGAAGGTTTTTAGTGTAAAATATCCTAACTTTAAGTTTGAATAAAACCTTATACCTTATTGTATTATGAAAGAGGTCATGTGAAAGTAAAAAACATGTGTTGTGGTAGTGACCACAACCTCAACACGAAAAAATACATGACCAAGGATCTTTTTTTAGCACTGATATGATCAACATGTTTCACCCATAGTCTGATCTTCAGATCATTATCGAGTACAATAAAATCAGTCACTGCCAGAAATATGTATTATGTAGTTCTGAAAAATCAGAATAATTATTAATTAAATAATCTATCTTAAACAGCCATTCTACTTTTGATCAATGAAATATTACACTTGTTTTTCAAGCCATTTCATAGAACGTATAAATACAAGTTGGTATAGTATGAGTAGTGTAAATAAAGGTATTTTAGAACAAAGTCCCTTTTTTTAAATATGAATTCCAACCATACGCCTGCTACAGAAATTGTCTGTACTACTTTCATTGTTTGATTTGTTAAATAGCGTATTCTAATACCAGATATTTATTAGGAGCGACAGTTTCTTTGTGAATGTTTACTATTTTAATAATTTAGATAAGAAACCTTTGCTGTACACTGCAGCACATATTGGTTTAAATCAAATTAAACATGTGATGGTGCAACTGATCTATTTGGTGACTATTTCATCCAATAGACAGACGAATTCAAATACAAAAGATTTGTACATATTGAGATTCACTCCATCCATCAACTGTTTTCACAACTCACACATCAAAGTCTCCATCTAGTGGCTGAGAGGCTGAACGACTCTGTTGTTGTTTAAACTAACTATCATCTGCTGCCACCTACTGTTGATATCAGGTTACTGCTATTTTCATGAGAGAAAAAAATGTAAAAACATAAAAAGATTAATGTAGTCTAACATTATGTCAAACTGAAGTGGGTAAGTGGAAATACCTTCATCTTAAATGGTAAATTATTATTATTACTACCTCCAGGACAATAACATACATTTACTCATCCCTGCACACCTGTATACTTTAAATAAACACTTAACACTCTAATAACAGACATATTTTAATGTACTCTAATATTGTTTGTTTGTTTATCATATTTAATTGTAATTTCATATTTTAGGTTGAATAATGTCTTTATAGGTTCATTGTTCTGCACCAATCAAGTCTAATTATTTTATGTGCAAACATGCTTGGCAATAAATCGCCTCTGATTCTGATTCTTACAATATTATACAATAATGTAGATGTAAATGTGTTGCCTGTGATAAAAAACAACAACATAACTCTTCCTTGTTTTTGTATTTATATTCTGCTGCCTGTTGTCATTGCTCCTGGATACCAAATATTAAAATAATAGTGAAGAACCTCAGGTTGTGGTGTAGGTTTTGTGTTTCCTCCCTTCTGTCACATGGTGGCACTCTCCTATAAGTATTTCTGCAGGTCACACTTTGTCATCGTTGTTGACATGAAGCCCAGAAAACATGACAGTATTCTGACTGCAGACTGTAATGATTCACGACCCCCTCATACTAAAATAAAGATGTTTTTTTAACACCCTAGAACTCTGATGAAATGAGCTTTTATTTTGGAAATCACATTTGGCCTCCAGTAGTGTTTTGAACAGAAAGGTTCCTTTCACAATGTTAGATATGGTTTAAATAACTATATTTTTTTACTGCAATATAAAAGTACTGTTAAATATTCAACTTCTGCATATTTAGGTAAAAGTACAGAAGTATTGTCAACAAAAGTATGTCTAAATGGAAAAATACTCAATGTGCACTATGTCATATTATTATAAAGTTTATTATACCAGAGTTCAATATTTTATTTTACAGTTTGTCCTACAACTGGGACAAAAAACATTTCCAATTTTACACTGAATATATGCATAGCCCGGCCAATATACATCTTTGCATTTTAATACTTATATTCAGCCCTTTCTCATTCCCAGGGTGTCAAATACTGATGCTTTGTCACGGCCCTCTGCACCCTATAGAAGGCGACATTTACCGTCTGTATGAGAAGCACCGGCTTTCAAGTATCTTTCAAGTATCATGACGTTGTTGAGTTACAACCCAACTACGTCATTATTAACCCCTTCAGAGAGAAATGCTATTAATAATAAAAAACTGAAAGAAACACACAGGGCAGGTGGAGGATGATGTGTGAAACAAACACAGGACTTTCAACCTGGAGACCTGTGTTCTTACGTGTGTGTGTTATTGAGTCATTTTGAAGTTACGTCAGTGATGTTTGTGCCATGTTTTCAGTACATTAAGTTGTCTATATGTTTGACTTGGTTAACGTAGGCCTTCTTATTTTAAACCTTTCCATGATGTTTTTCCTAAACCTAACTAAGTGGTACTGACGCCTAAACAAAAGCAAGTGTTTATGTTTGAATCAAGACCTCCGGAAGAGAAGAAGCAAAGTTTTACATAGTGGTCAAACGGTGGAATTTCAAGGTTTGGGTCCGTCACGTGATGCCTCGGGGCCAAAGATCTGTAGTGGAGCATCATAATTTGACAAGCTGGGCTACTTAATGTGTCAGAAAGTGACGGCAAAGCATTTGACCAAGCGTCAGTGTGTGGCGAGTTGAAATGAGAACAGGCTTTTATTGTTATTAAATATATTTATACATTTTTAAGCTTTAAATATGATTGTATATCGTTGGCATTTCTTTTTCCACCTTTTTTATTTTTCATTTTTCATTACTCTTTTTTAAGCACAGACATTATGCCACCCTGCATTTCATTTCACTGAACACACACACATTGTTTGAGCATGTGACTAATAAATCCTTTTAATCTTTAATCCTGAATCATTTATTGTTGCAGCTGGTTGTGTTGGAGATCGTTTCTATGTACTTTAGGTTTGTTCAAACAATGACTATGCATCATAGTTTGCAGACTAATCATAGGTTTTATTATGTAAAATTGTATTCCAAAAAGTGACTAAAGATATGAAATATAAAGTGAAGTACAATATTGGATGAAAATGAAGCATGCATGTAAAGCACAAGAGTCTGATAATTATAGTTGAGTAAATGTGCTTGGTTTCCTTCCACCACTGTTAGTTTTGTTTTGTGTTGTTTTGCATTACTTTGATTTATATTTAAAACAGCTAAATACCATAAACGTGACCGTTAATAAGCTGTCAGTGTCCATGAAATGATCAGTCATGATAGCAGACAGCAGGAAGCCTCAGCAGGTAGCAGCATAGAGGTAACATTAATCTGCATAAAAAAATAGGAAACAAGTAATTAATCATTAAAAAACAAGTTATGGGAGTAATATACGCAAGAAATATAATCTATACCGTATCTGCTAATGTTTCCAGTTGCATATGTCTTCAGGTTTTTATGTATTTTTGATTTAAGAAGAAAAAAAAAAGAAAAGCCTCCATCTGCTCACCCTCCCACATTGCACTATAAACAAACTGACATTAATTATTTGCTATTTTGCAGGCGGGAGTCTGCCCTTTCGCTAAAGGGAGTCATTTATCTCTTTGCATGATGCCTGAAACTAACGAACAAATGATTAAGATAATGGCTCTGGCAGCTCATCAAAAAATCGAACACAGGTTTATTCAAGCGCGCAGGGAAATTAAAAACTGTTAAGAGAGGATGGAATTCATTACGCTGTCCGAAAGCAGGAACACAGTCACAAGCAGCTTTGCAAGTCAAGTGGTTTTACATTCACAGGTTGTCGTGGTAACTGTCAGTCTTTGACACCGACGGGAGCAACTTGATGTCAGCAGCCATCACTCCCCATCTTGATGCTTTGGTCTGATGACGGTGGGGAACTTGAAAGCAGTCAGTTTTAATGTAAAACAGGGTCGCAACATCAACAACAAATGACTAATCGCTTCTCCACTTCTGAGCAATAAGATCAATAACAGCACGGTTTTATGTCTGCGGTTACCTGGGGAGACCCTTTTACCTTTGATCTCTCTGAATGATGCGAATGATGACAAAAAAACAACAACCCTGCATTTGCTTTCTTTGATACTGTAAAAAGCTTTTCTGCATCAAGGGATTTGGGACAGAAATGTATCGTGGCAAGGTCTGCTTCTTAGGGTAGACAGCCCTGTGGTGGAAAAAGTACTTCATCTTTGTTTCTACTCTGGGATATCTCCAAGGGGAACATTACTGGAGTTCATCTAGACTCTTACGCAGCTCTGGGTTTTTGTTCGTGTCCTCCCCTACCTCTCTTTCATTTTCTTTTTTTTCTGTTATTTTGTCCTTCTCTGGCCTTGTAAAAGCCTCGAGGGAATGTAAGGAATCCGAATCTCACACAATGCTCTTGTATCTCAGTTGGTCTGGGTTGTTTCCCAAAAAAAGAAAACCGAAGTAGCACACAATACACGTAGGCGCACAGACAATTCAAAAATAAGTCTCTTTCATGCTTCCAAGACCTCGCTGAGAAACTGTTTTTGTTCCAAGATGAGACTGCCGCCATTTAAAAACTGACTTACTTTCTCAAATGAGACACGGCAGAAAATTAAAGCACACTAATGCACCTTTTGATGGATATTAGCTTTCATGATTGACAGAATGACAGAACCTCATAGGAGCAAGATCTTCTTCAAGTCATTTAATCCACCCCAAAATCATGAATAGAGTTAATGAATGGTGATTTGTTCCATTCATTCACCCCAAAACATATTAGAACAAGACTACAGCCATACTGGTGGCTAAAGGAGGCTGCTCTACTTTGAGGCTTATCCTAATGCTAGCTGGCAATGCTAACATGCTCATTGTCAAGCAGGTATAATGTTAAATGTTCACAAGTTCCATTTAGCGTGTAAGTAAGTTGGTATTAGCACCAAACACAAAGTCCAGCGGATGAGTCGGATGGGAATGTCATCAGTTTTGCAGATATTAAGTCATAATCAAAGAATTGGACAAATGGAAATTTTGACCTGATGGTGGCGCTAGATGAAAAGTCAGGGGATCACAAAAGCTGCTATATTGGTAATCCTGAAGGATTATGATATAATTATCGGGTGATCACCATTAGGGGTCATGCTCTGGGCACCATGAATGTTCATGATACTGTTATCAAACATTATACTTAGTGTTACTGCGTATTTCCTTTTTATTTTCTGCCTAATTTAGCTACTAATCCTGTTCAATTAGGCATGAAAATGGCTATAAAAAATGTTATAAATATTTATATATATTACTAATTATTCATCTAGAAATGTGTTGCAGATCTATACGTGTGGGGACACACTTGAATATTACAAGTGGATCTCTGCGTAAAGAAATGCAGATTTGAGCGTTACATTAATGTTACACTGATAGTTTTCCTGGAAGCAAAACCAGTGGGAGCTGAAACCTACTCGTATTCTTAGCCTTGCAAAGTCCATAACATATCAATTATCCCTGATTGCTGCACGCTGCAAGGGCAGCAGCCCTGCTTGTGCTATTATATCCTGTCTCTAAATATCACCAAAGCCTTTTGCCACCTCTGCAATCACACCGTTGTAACCATTTATTCATTACATGTGAAGCTCCAGAGTCTCTTTAAAGCCTCTCTACCCGTCCATATCTCGCACTACTTCATGATGCCTCACATCTTCCTAACCCCATACTGTGATGGTGGCTCCGGTCTCCTAGCAACCAGCTCTCTTAGAGGAGGTGACAGCATTTGAGTGGGCACCCTCACCTCTCCACATACAACCCCCCCAACCCCCCACCGCCCCACCCCCACCCTTCCTCCCCTTCATTATCTGGATGCTCTTCAAGTCAAGTAAACACACCTCACTCCGTGGCGCAGTCTGCTTCGTGCACTGTGCAGGACTGATAATGAGCCTGATTTGCCATTTCGTTTCACTTCAATCATAAATATTTGACTCCTGTGTGAATACCCCTAAAACATTACATACTATAGCTCATTCATATTTAGTTAGGACCGTGATGCACGACTTGACGTGATCCACATTAAATACTGTTTATTTGTCAATGTTGTTATTAAAAATTCAGCGTTTTCCTCTTTCAGTCACATTCATTAGTTCACAGCAGGCGGCTAACTCAGTTTTTTTGTGCAGCATGATTCTTTAAGTTACTTTACATAAGAAAAATCATTGCAATTAGGGTGGTAAATTTGGGGAAAAGATAGAAATGTATCAGTATATTTAGTATATTTGGAGGGGGAAAATATGGATCCCTCCTTTTTGTTTGGTTATAATGATGGTATTAAAGCTGGTATTCCATTAATAAATGCTCACTGGTTTCTCACTTTTATAATAAGACGTCAAATCTGCAGTAAACAACTGTTGTGAAGTCACATGCATGTTTTTTCCAGAAAGTGCAGAGGTCAAACAGTTAACTGGAGAGGTTTAAAAAGCAAAAAACAAAATTGTCATGTTGAATTTTCCACAATGTGCCAATAGTCCCTCGAAGGTTGAAACCGATACTGACACAGGTATTTGAGAGTTTAAAAAGTCTGATAATAATATATCTGCTGACATTCATTTTTAACATGCAAGTTAACACGGATAAAGACATGTTTGATAATGATCCCTGAAATTGTGTTGTTAAAGAACTGTGATTAAGATATGTAAGGATGATTTTACATTTGAAAAATAAACTCAGCTGGACACAAGCAATTCTGTCATTAAATGGCCTCTAACACATTTTGTAGAACATCTGCTGTTAAATCGCGATGCAGATTCAGTGCAAACCCAAAAGTTGTTCTTAAAAACGACTTGTACTGATCTTTACAGCAGCAGTGACAGACTGAATACCAATGACCCATTCGTTACAACAAACAGAGTCTTATTGGAAAGTGGTGCTGACACAATGCTCTTGATACAATTCTTAATCAAGTCATTAAAAGAAACAGAAGGTTAAAGGGAACCTACGTAACTTTTGCTGAAGAGCAGCCACTGTGTCTCAAGTGGAAAGTGCAGTTTAATAGTAACATTAGATTACATAAGCTACGGGGTCATACCAGACCAAGTCGGGCTGTCTTCTGCATATTGAATTGTGGGTGTGTGTGAACACAAGTTCAACATTTCATTTCTGACAGAAAAATGTTTCTTCATCTTCAAAAAGTAGTTTCACATATGAATAAGTACTTTAAAATACTGAATTTGATCCTCAGCAAACCGTAATGTTGTTTATTCTTCTCAGTTTGACTTATAAGGTTGATGTTTGGCATTGGATATTTTTCTTGTAAGTTTGGGGAGTTAGGGAAATGTGAGCCATCAATTCAGTGATTTAAGATACTTATTTTGACGATGTTCATATGTTAGGATGACATTAAAATGTATTGAAGGGACGTTTGCCCTAATGAGAAGTTGCATACCTTTAAGACTTTACAGTGTTTTGCAGAATAATATGATTAGTGGTTTAAACAATTTACATATCTGCACTAAATGCCAAATATTGTCCAGCGGCTCCAGTAAAAGTCACTGCCTGTTCAGTCTAAAGAGATGTCTGACAGACATCCAGAAGATTCAGATAACTGTGTCACTTTGACATGCTGCTGACACCAGAAGTGATCCCTCTGAGTATTTTTTCTTTTTTTAAAATGTAAATTACATCACGCTGCGCTCACATTTGGGCTGCTGCAGCCCGGAGCCACACAGATATACAAAATGACGTGAGTGGTTGCCGATGGTAAATGGCAGCCCTTGAAATAGCCTACCTGCCAGCCTGCTCACCCACTTGTGATGCGATCACGACCCCGTCAGCAGCGTTTCAGCACCGCGGAGCCCTGGACAGCTCCTCCGACCTCCTTATCCCTCCAGGACCTTCAAGTCTGCAGAGAAACAAAGTGGAACCCAAGAGAAAAAAAAACACATTTTGTTTGTTATTTTCCCACTTCAAGGAGCTCCAACTTTAAAGTCTCTCTGGAGGAGATGGATGTTGATCGACCAGCAAATGTCTCCTTTTTCGATTTCGTCGGAGGAGTTCAGCTTCTCCAGGGGGAGGACACCAGGACAGCCATGCCGGTCATCCTCATCGGGATCTGTGTGTCTGGAGCTGTTGGGAATTTGCTGGTTTTGCTGATTTTCCTCCATGACTTCAGGAGTGGAGGAGGCTCTGAGGTGAAGGCTCTCCTCGCCTCCCTGGCCTCCACAGACTTGGTGATCCTGCTCCTGTGCGCTCCGGTGCGAGCCATCACCTACTACAAGCAGACCTGGACTCTGGGGAGGTTCCTCTGCAGCACCACGGACTGGTTCCAGCACTCCTGCATTGTGGCCAAAACTTTAATGCTTGCAGTCACCACCAGAGCCAAACACACCCTGGACCCCTGCACCACCCTCTGCAGCCCGACGTGGATCCACGCAGCCCTGGCCTTCATTTGGATCATCTCCATGATGTTTCCAATCCCTCAGATGCTTTTTGCTTCTCTGGTGCCTCTTGGTCGTGACTCCATATGCGTGTCTGAGATGCCAGTGTGTGCTTCTGACTTCATGAGTTTGTTCTACAAGATTTATCCAACTGCTACCTTCTTGGTGCCGGTCACCTTAACCATTGCGTATTACACCAAAGCTCTCCACACTGCGGTGAACCATGCACCCAACCCTTGGCACCAGAGCAAAGTCACCCTGGTTCTGCTGTGTCTGAGCGGGGCCCTGGGGCTCATGCTGCTGCCAGAGTGGGGGACCTTCACCTGGATCAGGCTGGGGTTCAACAAGCCTCCTGTGGGTCTGATCATCTTTGCACAAGTCCTCCTTTACGCATGCAGCGCCCTCTCTCCGGTGATCCTGATGACCATGTACGACGACGTGCGCCAGGGTTTGATCCGCATCTGGTTCACCTCCACCTGCAGAGGCACGAAGCCCATCAGCAGAACCAAGTGTCCCCAAACGGAGGGGAACGGTGCTGAAGTCGGGGCCAAAGAGGTGGGAAACGAGGTCTCCAAGGAGAGTGAGAAGACCATCCCAGATGTGGAGCACTTCTGGACAGGGCGCAGGAATACGCACGTCGAGGAGGAGCAGGATCCGGTTCCGTGGGAGAGAGAGGAGAAGATGTTGTAGTGGATCAGATGTGAAAGTGTTTTTTATATATATATATATAGTATAATGTTTTTTTTTCAACTTGTTCTCAGCTGGTTTCTAGTGTGTGGCCCCCACAGTGCAGACCCTCGTTGAACGTGAGCTTGATTAGATGTAAGATAAACTTGTACACTATCATGTTTTTTTTTTGATGTTACACATGTTTCTATTTATTTTGAATATCTGTTCTTGCCTGCAGTATTGCTGCACTGTAACCTCTAAGGGAATACATTATAATGTAAGAAATGGGGACACTGTGCTGTTGACAACTGTGTGCTTTGTAACCTCTAAGGGAATCAATTATAATGTAAGAAATGTAAAATATAAAAACACTGACTGACTTTAAATAAGTTAAAGTAAGAAAAGTAAGAAAAAAAGAAGTTAAAGTAAGAAAAGTAGAAAAAAAAACCTTTATTAGAAGAGGTTTTGTACCTACAAACATGAAGCCAGTGTAAATATACACTCAGGCATCGAGGAGTGAGTTGTGGTTGTGTACGTGTGGTGCAAAAACATGGATATTAAAACATTCACAAATATGGACTGCTCTGTTTTTTTTCCTCTCCAAAGGCTATAAAATCATTGAGTCTGCCTTAATCACGGATCAAATACAGTTCGACCGGTAAATCTCTCCATTTAATTCAGAAGAGATCATTTCTCCATATTAAAAATCACAACTAATCCAGCTGCATGTTTTAGGTCAATCATCATATTTCAGTGAAAGCAACATTTTGGCAGTTTTAGTGAGTATCGTGGTGTCAAAGCTGGTCACTGTTTATGTCTCTATTCTTCCTCAGCATGAATGAATGCAGACTCTCAGTAGAACTAACAGCCAGGTTGACATACAATTGCATCATGCAGAATTCTTTTCATGCTTTAGATGTTAAAGAACCTCGAGGAAGTTTGACTTACATGTTTAAACCTATCCTAGCCATGATGCAATAGGAGAAAAGTACTCAGATCTTGTACTTAAGTAAAAGTAGAAATACCACAGTGTAGAAATACTCTGTTGCAAGTACAAGTCCTGCATTCAAAATCATAGGGACCTTAACTTTTAAAATAAATGTAGATCAAAGTAAAAAAAACATTTTCCTCTGAGATGTAGAGGTATAACATTTCTGAAAATGGACATACTAAAGTACAGGTATCTCAAAACAGTACTAAAGCACAGTACTGTACTTAGTTACTCTCTCACCACTGTTTATAAGAAGTACATAAACATTAATAAAGTATTAATAACACATTATATTGTAGGTTTATGCAGCTATATGGACATTTTAAAGTGCATTACATCATCTGTCAACAATTCTAACTACTCCCATGATAAATACATCAATTAACATGTATATCTGCATATAACGTCAGTGTTATAATACCTTTATTAAATATTTATACTGCTTATAGATGATAAATAGGGACAGCTTAAGTAAAGTGGTTGTTGAATCATTAATAAACACTTTTACATGTCCTCATATCTGCTTAAAACTATATTTTCAAAGTGTTATAAACAACTTATTATATGTTTATAAACCGATTAAAAGTGATAAATGGATTGAAGTAAAGGTAAAAAAGGATGTTTGTCGCATTGTTTATATTATTCAACGATCAACACAACATAATAAATGCAGAAAAACTAAAAAAAAGTATAATTAAAGTTATTGAAATGTCTCTGAGTCTTCACTAGAGTGTAGTTTGAGTTCATTTAGATTTCTTGTGTAGGAAAAACAGCGTATTCACATTTTTACACAGTGAAAAGGAGAAACCAGAGACTTAAAACCAGTGTTTCTTGATGTATAAATGTGGGTCAGATATGTATGTAAATATATACAGTAGCTGGTCAGATAAAGAGGATGGTCAACTGCCCACATGACCCGAGTTAACAGTCTAACCTTTCAGTGGCCGTGAAAAGAAAAACCTGCTTTTAGTGGTCTGTGTGTTTACCAGTAAAGCAGCGGCCGCCTGTGGCTCCGACGCCCCGGCAGATTTGACATTTTAGTCTGCCTGAGTGAAAAGAAAGGTTACAGGTCAAAAACAACAAGCCTCTAAAGCTCTTCATCATGATTTTGCTCCGGCACATAATTTATTCATTGACAATGGACCTTGTCTCCAAATGTCTGCCCTTGGGTCACTCGGTTTTTCATTATCATTCTTCACTGTATTTATAAAATTGAATTACTGACATCATTTACTTTTTCTCAGCCAATCAAGGAGTCTTTTTAAAAGAGACAATTATGAATAAACTCTCCCAACTTTCTCCTTCAACATTCATTAAAAATGGGGACACTGTGCTGTTGACAACTGTGTGCTTTGTAACCTCTAAGGGAATAAATTATAATGTATGAAATTTAAAATATAAAAACACTGACTGACTTTAAATAAGTTAAAGTAACAGTCACAGATCAGTAACGTGTTATTTATGGATAAAAGTAGTAAAATAAGGTAGATTTCTTTCTACCATACAGGGAAAAGTGTCACAGCAGCAGAGAAGAAGAAAGATTAGCTGAAAAGGAAAAATACTATAAACTTTGTTTTCAGGATGACCTAAATATTTCTAAAGCTGTGGCAACAACTGTGCTTTCAACGTCTGCTTGTAACATTCATACATAAAAAACAAAGAGTGGAGCATTGTTTAAATGGACCAAAATAATACAATTTGTAGGGGTAAAGAATATTTGCACACAGACAAACGTTTACAGACAAACACTGTAAAAAAAACCAGGATAAAACCTAATCAAAGGCTTTAGAGAAAAAAAGCCTGCTTTTAAAAGGAGGTTAGTGTTGAGGGTAAAAGCAGCTTCAACAGCTTTTCATTTAATTCTTGAAAAAAAAAAACTAAATTTAAAGGACCTGACTGACTCATCTGCATCTAATAACCAGGCCATTTATGGCTTTTCAGAAAGGCGGTAGGACAGTAAAGATCACCAGAACAACCCTTTGTATAGCTGTCTCATTTACTTTTAAGTTAACGTCCAAAAGTGCCCAAACAGAAAGCTTTTCAACTCCCCTGACAAATTATGTTATCACACTAATGAGACAAAAATGAATATTCTCTCGAGGATATCTACATTGCTGTCGTTTCTTGTGTTTTTGTCTCCCTTCAAATCCCGCTTTCACTACTTTACAGTTGATGTCAAGGTTATAATCAATGTCTTTTTATAAAAAGCAGGTAACAGACAAACTTTAAAATCATGAGGATTCAAAATAAAGAAGAATATGTGGAAGGGAAGTACATTCAGCAACGTGTATAATGTGCTGTAGATTTTATATAAAAAAGGCCCCTACTGGACCCTGAGTGCATCAATGTACACATTAATAAACAAAACAAACCTGCAGCAAATATTCACCATCTTGTTTTATACTCTGGAAGGTTTGACTCCACTGTTGGTCAGTGATTTGGAAGAAGTGTACAGCAACACTGTTACCACAACTGGAAATTCAAGCATTACAGCACATTGAATTTCCATTTCGCATTCCTTTACTTAGATTTTCCTGAGTCCTTTTCTTTAAAGGTGTCACTATTCGGCAACATGGCTGAGAAGAAGTGAAGTGATGAGGTTTCAACTTGTTTTTGTGATAAGACTATATAGATTATTATCTATTAAGAAAAATAGATAATATCTATACAGATAGTGCAGTTAGTGACAGTGTGGCTCAATGGTATCTCAATTTGACAGAGTAGCATTACCTCGATGACCCAGGTAATCAGTCAATTAATTTTGGTTGTTTGTATTGAAGTGTTAGTAACAAAATGTACTTCAAGTATCAAGAGAAAAGAAAAAAGGTGTGAAGAATACGATGTTAAAGGAGAGCACTTAGCATCAGCATTAGCTTCTCAGGGTAAGTTTCATTCATGCTTCACTATCACTGGCTCAAATCATAGACTGTACGGTGAACAGAGCAGCCATTTTCCACCACACCTCCTCATGTGTTATATTTTTGGTATTGTTTATTTAAAGACGTTTTATTAAAGGGATTAGTTCTCTAGAAGAATCCACGTTTTTTTGTTGCTAAAAACGATTAATTCCTGCATGAAAGTGTCTACGACTGAAATGTATGTGACTTTTCTTCACTGCTGTTTGTGTTCTTCTACCTTTAATATAGGTTAAAACCCCCGACAGAGATCTGACCTTTAACCCCGAAGGTGTTAGTGCATGTGCCTGCTATCCTGGATCCAGATCACAGACACTTCACACTGACACAGACACAACCTTTAAGCACTCAGCAGAGAATCAGGGTCGAGGCTGGGACACTTTCACAACCCAGTTCGATCTTAGTCTCAGTGACTCCTTGTTGATTCTTCATCCATGTCACTGAAAGACAAAGCTCACAAACATCCCTCACTATCACAGGAAGGGTTGGTCCAACTGTTTGCAACAATTATCTGATATTACATTACATTACAGTCATTTAGCAGACGCTTTTATCCAAAGCGACTTACAGTCAGTAGTATGTTACATATCATTCACCCATTCACACACTGATGACAGGCTACCATCAAGGTGCCACCATCAGACTCTAACTAACACTCATGCAACATCCAGTCCACACCGACGGGGTTAAGTGTCTTGCCCAAGGACACATCGACTGCCGAAGCCGGGTATCGAACCATCGATATTGATATGTTCAATGTTCTCCGAGGTGCAGTGTGTTTAAGAAGCAGTACATTTTTTTATTTGTATTCTTATTTTTTATTTTATTCTATTTTTATTTTATTGTATAATATGTGTATTTATTATCTGTTTCTGTGTAGTTGAGCTGCTGCAACACCCGAATTTCCCCCATGGGGATCAATAAAGGAATATAATAATAATAATATAATAATATAATAATAATAGTAATGAAGGCTGTTGTGTAGAGCAGCCATGGTTCACTTAACGCCGGCATAAAAGAAATTAAACCGCCTTTGGGGGATAAAGTCCATAAGGCCACGTTTTTACTCTACACGTGTGCTGAACAGAGTTCCCTTTAATGTGCACATATTTAATGAAAGCCGTCTCATTCATCATTCATGCAGCCAGCGAGCTTCTTCAGATGTGGGTTAAGGGTAGAACTGCTGAAGACTGAACTGACGAACTTTAACCAAGATATGAACTCGCACGAAATGAAAAAGCAGTCAGGTTTGATCAGCAGAGTGGGATTTAAACAAGGTGTGACTTGATGGCTGACTTGAGCCATCACTTTTCATGCCACTTTATACTTGTACTTCATTACATGAATATTACACGAATATTACTATACTCTATGCTGCTGTAATCCTGTAAATTTCCCCGCTGCGGGACTAATAAAGGATTATTTTATATAGGATTATCTTGTTATATTTCAGAGGGAAATATTGTACTTTATACTTTACTACATTTATCTGGCACCTTTAGATCCTATACAACTTCTTGCATAAAAAACATATGAAGAGGTTTTAAATTACACGACACAACAGCATGTATAAGAACAGCTGAAGCGATTAGTCGAATCAATGTATTTGATCATCATTTCTTCATGCAAAGATGCAAAATTTTCATGGTTCTAGTTTCTTAAATGTGAAGATTTGCTGCTTTTCCTTTTAATAATTGTAATGATTTGAATGTGTTTGAAATAATGCTGAGGTTTGGACTTAACAAACATATTGAATATGTCTCTTTGGGCAAAAAGTGATTGTGTTTCACTATATTCTAAATTCAACTCAAATAATCATTCCATTAACGGATAAAATAATCTGCAGATTAATCCATAATGAGAATTAGTTAATAGTTAAAAATGAGCTCCAACTCAACCAACTACAAGAGCAAAATGCTGCTTTTACATTAATGCGTCAGTAAAACTAATCTAATATTATATATAGTAGTACACAGTAACATTTTTCTGCTTTTTTCTTTTAATGCTGTAAATACATTGAACCACGACTGAAGCCTGAGTTGAAATATCAGCTTGGTGCTACATTAGAATCTTTAACGTTACGACTCCATGTTTTTTTCTTCTGTAGTTTTAGAGCCTCAGAAGAGAGTGCAGTCCTGCTCTTTTATTGAGCCGTAGCTGATGTTTTTCCTCCCCACTCAACCGTGATTGATTGCTGATGTTGCCTCGGGCTCTCGCTGTGTCTTTATTCGCAGCCATCATCTTGCAAAGGAAGGATTGCCCTGCAAGATATGAAAAGGTTTGAAGAAGACTAGAGACAAAATGGGACTCGCTAATAGTTTTAGCAGGAGCCGCAAGGATGGTAAGAGGGCCGGGATTCACCGTATAAAGATGATTTTGTGTTGTTTAGTGTCCGGTTTGTTGTCTGTTATGAACTGATTTTCATATTCTCTACTATATTTTTTGTCTGGCCACTCTGATGTCTAGACTGTCATCCAAAAATCAGTGCTCTCATCAAATATAATTAAAATAACAACCATATTTTCATCCAAACACATCTTTATTTCCCCCACTCTTTGCAGCTGACTGAACACAACATTTGCTTTTCTTAACACACACATGGTCTCATCTGTCACTCCTCTGGCAGTGACACGCTTTAGATTTAGTTCAGTAGTTCAAAGATAAACAGAAGACGTTGAGCAGTAATGTAGAAAAATGATAAGGAAGAGATTGACACATACATGCAGAAACAACAGAAGGAAATGCACAGAAGGAGATGTGACAGACTAGTACCACCCACGTGGTTTTATTGACAGGTGATTAGAGCTGAGCAGTAACCAGAGTAATGCACTTTTTTAACGGAAATGTTGTTTTGATTTGAGGTTGAAAACTAAACTCCAGCATTTTTTTTGAAAACTAAACTCCAGCATTTTTTTATATACCTGCATAAAGTTTAAGGTCAATATGGAAATGTCAGCGGCCAAAATATCCAGAATTTGAGTCCCTATTATGGGTCAAGCTCTATAACCCTTGAATCCTACATTTCCCATGATGCAGTTTGATTGTGTTTTTTATTGTTTGACTCTTTTAGGGTGAACTGAGGTAGATTCACATTGTCGATGTCACAAAAACACAAACATCCAATAAACAGAATTCATTGAGATGTTTATACTATTTCCACTGGTCACTTTCACCACAAAAACTGTCAAATTATCAAACAGCATTTAATTAAAATCATCTGCTAAAAAATCAAACTTGTGTTGAGCTCAAATGCAACACTGTGATTCAGATTTTTCCCTCTTTGCATCATAACTCATGATATATGTAGTTTTTTTCTTGAGGCAATGCATTTAACATAAATAATGCAAAGTATTTAGAGGCACGTTTGCAGGATAAAGAACATCTAATCATATAATAAATAATAAAAAACCTTTACATCCCAACAGTGCTCTCAAACATTCAGTCTCTGTTAAACAGACCTGTGATATATTGAACTAACAGCCTGCCTGATGTCATTATCCTTCCCATAATCCTCCAGTAATTCAGATCACAAGGGTCCCTGTTCATGTTGTTAACTTGCTTCTTGCATTAAATAACATTGTCGTCACACAAAAGACGGATCTCCTGTTGATGCTCATCAGTGGATGCTTGTTTTATTCAGGGAATGTTTTTTGTTAATGCATACTGTTTGTTACTCAACACACCAGAATGCTCCTGACTCAGTGAGTGAGGAAGTGGCGCCACCTTGTGTTTAGAAATGAGCATAAGCCATGTTTACACTTGACTCAGTCATGTTGCTGCTCTCGTGCTATAAACTTGTGTTTAAACTCATGTAACTTGTGATTTTATTATTCAGCTGATCTTGGGACTTTAGCAGACCAGTTTGTTGCCTCACTTATTGTTTTATTCTTTTACACACTATACTTTACACGCTCAATTACACAATCTTCCCGTCATAGTATCAATAAAATGAATCTTATCTTGTTTCGATCGCAAAGTCTTCAAATGATGGAGCTTCAACATTATGACAATAATGGTGATAAAAACCACATTTGAGAACATTAAGCAAACACTTTTAAGACTTAATAGATGGTGACATTAATGAAATAACAACAATAGATGAAACACTTTGAGCAGCCATGAACTTGACCCATTATAAACAATATTATATGACTGGATTGCAAAGCAGGCTATTGTTCTGGGCCCCCAAAAAGACCCAAAATTCACTAAGTGGGAATGTTTTTGTTCAATCTGACTAATGGCAAATAAGTTTATACATGCACCAATAAAATGGAATAATTAACTTAAAGCGGTCCTCCATGTGGCCTTGTCTTCTACTGTAGAACAATCCACAAGTGATTATGTTGTTGTGTACACTGCTGACTGTTTGGCTGAAGAAGGCAGCACTCATGAGGTATACACAGAGGGAAGTACAGATTCATTTTGAGGGTACGTACAAATACCAATAAACAAATAAACAAATGTCACCACTATATCGCTTATAGTTTTGCACGGATTAATTATGATTAAATGCGGGATTAGTACATTTGAAATCTGTGCTGCATGCTAAAATACATATCTGTACAAACGTAATGATAAAAGCATAACTGTAATGATATCATCAGTGGTGGAATATAGCATTTACTGAAGTATTGTAACTACAAATTTGAGGTATTTCAGTTGCATGCTATTCTATAATTCACTACATTTCTTTAGTTACTAGTCTTTCTGCTGATAATAGTTCTACTTATATAGAGATTTTGCTGCAGGGGAGCTATTTTTTGTGGCTTTATATCCTTTAAAATACTTTTAATCTGTAACAATTTGCACTTTTTAGAAGATGGTCATGTATTTTGGATGTAAAATATTGATTTGTAAAGCTACTGAATCGTAGCTGTCAAATACATTAAGTTGAGTAGAAAGTACAATATTTCTTTTTTTTGAAGCGTAGTAGAAGCAAAGTAGAACTAAAAAGCGGGATGAAATTGACATATTCAAGTACAAGTACCTCAAACGTGTACTTTAGGACACTAACATTACTTGCATTCCACCACAGTGTGATTCAATACTCCTGGATTGCCTGCTAGTGAATACCAGCATTATTTTCATTAAGAAATACAATTGTATTGGTCATATATTTTTCTGTTTCATGTATAAATAATACAGTTTGTGCCCTCCCCTGTGTGTGTGTGTGTGTGTCTGTGTGTGTGTGTGTGTGTGTGTGTGTGTGTGTGTAAATGTGTAATGTCTGTATGTGTGTGTGTGTGTGTGTGTCTGTATGTGTGTGTGTGTGTGTGTCTCTGTATGTGTGTGTGTGTACGTGTGTGTGTGTCTCTGTATGTGTGTGTGTGTGTCTGTATGTGTGTGTGTGTGTGTGTGTGTGTGTGTGTGTGTGTGTCTCTGTATGTGTGTGTGTGTCTCTGTATGTGTGTGTATGTATGTGTGTCGTGTGTGTGTGTGTCTCTGTATGTGTGTGTGTGTGTGTGTGTGTGTGTGTGTGTGTGTGTGTGTGTGTGTGTGTGTGTGTGTGTGTGTGTGAGACTGGATTAGGATCAGGGATTACAGACAGATGTAAAGCAGAAGTCTAGATCCAATCTAATTCTGCTGCCATCCCATCGCAGCACAGCAAAGGTCACGGTTAGGGTCACGCTTAAGCTCCGCCTACCTCTACAGCCTGAACTCAATCCCATTGGCCCGCTCCTTGACTGACAGCGCTCTCGTCCAATAGAAAAGCAGAACGCGGAGCTCGGGGGCGTACCGCTGCGCAGATGTGTGAGAAGAAGACAGCGCAGGTTTTATTGAGAGCAGAAGCGTTTGAGGCGGATTCACGGACTGCTGAGGCACCAAAGCACGAAAGGTGAGCTCTATATTATATTGCATTATGATAATGAAACATGTAATAAGTGTGTTATTGCATAGAATAGGTTTTTCATTGAGTGTGTTGTGAGTAATGGGGTCAAATCCGGAAACAGTGTTTTATTCTATGTGTCCCTCCCTTCTTTGTCATATGTTAACTCCAAAACTTGCTTCAATTATTTCCTCATGCCAGTTTGTTAATGTTAAAAAAAAATAAAAAAAATCAGCTTTCACTTCCTTGTCAAATGTCCCTGTGTTGGTTAATAAAGTTTATTTGAATCCAGCTCTTGAATAAGCACTGGTGGTGAGATTGTAGGAGAGATCTCTGTTCTGTGACATTTGAGCCAGAGTCTTGGGAAGCCAAGGAGAAGGACTGCCATGACCTGCCCGTTTAGAGGTCACTCGCTGGGCTCAGCTGTCCTGCCGAGGTGCTCCTATCCCCCTCTCACACCGCCTCCCTTGTCTTGTTAATCTGATACCTCTCATCACTTTACACTAAGATGCATGCTTGGAAATAAAACCCACAGACTTCCTGCAAACCTCTTTTAAAGCCTGAGCACGGCAGCATATCCACCTGACATGCAGTCTGTTAGTGTGTGTGTCAGGTAAACCTCGGCCTCTGAGGGCTAATGATACAGAGAGGAAGACTTTGCTCTTTGGTTTGTGCCTGTGACATTTATCCCGGACCGCTGCTGTCCCACGTTCACACTAAACTGTAACGTAACGCTCCGTTTGACGTGGCCCGTGATGACAGATAATCCTAAAAACCCTCCTCTGACTGGATCTGACAACTGATTACTTCCCCTGACTGTTTTGATACAAACAAAGTAAAGGTTTTAAGGTGTGTTCAATACAAAAAAAAGTGTGCCAAGGCTTTGAGTTTGGAATGTGTGTGTGTGTGTGTGTGTTTGGAGTGAGACGTTCATGCTGCACATTTTGAAGTTCAGATATTAAGCTGAAGTCAGGAGGTGATTAATCAGTGACTAGTTTGGGCCTGTTCACCTTCTTCGTATGCCAGACAACTGCAACCTTGAAATAAAAGAGTGCTGCCCTCCCCTTGAAAAGGGAACACAGGGGTTAAAGCTGTGCAGAATGAGTCACACACTTAAAAAAGAAACTGAGATAAAATGAAAATTTTAACTGTCTTTTTTCCCCCAAAGCCGGAAGAGGTCTGATCTTCACTTTCAGTTTCGCTGAGTAAAAAGTCCCTTATAAACGAGTCTATGATCATTGCACACAATAAAGCTCAGGTTGCCTTAATGTGCATTTTCTGGGTACTTTCCCATCTCGTGTAGTAAAAGAGAAAATATCAGGAGTAGAAATGATATTACACTTTCTCTAAAGTCTTAACTCTCTCTGTGTTTTTGCCCACTTTCTCATTGCATAGATGACATTTGCCAGTGAAAAGCTGTACAATGGATACCTGCGGCGGAGTATGCCGACCATTGTGACCAAGGTGAAAGTGAGAGAAATAATAATCCATCTGCCCTGCCTGACTGCTCACGACAGGGTAAGTTGTATTAGTCATAAAGGACAAGGACTGGGGTTTGTTTGAATAATATTGGAATAGTCATTGTAGGAACAGAATCTTGATTCATATTTGATCAGTTTGATCCGTATTCAGTGATTGACAGCAGCGTTGGAGACTCCTCGCCTCTGATTGGTTGTTTTTATTAGGGCGTGATGGAATCTTGCAAATGCTATTACGAGCTTTAACATGAAGCAGAGGAACCAGATTTCTTATAGTGACAGTTTGAGCAAATATGACAAATAGTTAATCTTTTATAAAGCTATCAGCTGCAGCTTTAAGAATACATTCTAATTAGAAGTATAAGAAGGCCTAGCAAAGCTCTGCTAGCATTGGTCCTCGACCAATACTGTTTTTTTAAGGGCAAAATTGATATAAACCATTGAGAGTCTAGAAATAATATCTGCAAAAATGTAGTTTTTGACATAACTTTAAATCCTTTTATAAACATTTTTTAAAAGGATGCTCACATTTGGTTATTGTTAGGCTTTTTGTAATGTTTACATTACATTACAGTCATTTAGCAGACGCTTTTTATTACCACTAATGACAGTAACAGTACATTTTGAACAATAAACCTCACTGAAAATCATCAGTAAACTAACAAAAACTGATACATTGATGTATGTTTTTTATTCATATGCTTTTTTTGTTGTATGAAATCTAATTTTAGGAAAACATAGAGGCAAAAAGAGAAACTAATGGGAACTTCGACAGCATGGTGCTTCTTCTGGACTGCCTGAAGAGAAGAGAAAACTGGCCGGAGCAGTTCATCGAGGCGCTTGAGGCGTGTGAGCACACAACTCTAGCAGCTGAGATCAGAGCAGAATACGACACTCTGAAGGGCACCAACAGTAAGTCAGGTATCTAATGCCTAATACTGTGTATTTTAGTTAGAAATGATTAAGTGCTACCTCAAACTAATTCTATAAAAATATGTTTTAGGGTTCCTGTGATCAAAGTAGTATGTGAGACAATAAAGGAATTTTATATTTTACCCTTTATCTTATATCTAAGTTGATACTTTACTGATGTGTGTTGGTTTAACACAGAGTACAGATTCAGTTAAGCCTTGAGTTGAACAGGACCACATTCTTCACATGGCATGGCAGACAGGAATCTTGTGATGTGAAGAGATTGACTTACTGATAATTGAGGGATCACATATCGCACCAAAATCCATCGCATCAGGCTTCAAGTAATGCGCTTGTGTCCAGCCAGCCAGAGCACTAACCAATCAGCTTCCTGTGAGGAGCTACAGGCAGCTAGGGGCGGGGCTTAGGTGTGTGTGACACAACACGGAGCAGCGAATGATGGTGGCTCCAAAAGAGGTGATCGTAGATGCTGCAATAGCATCCGTTACATCAGAACTAGAGAGTATTTCTAAATTGAAAGAAGAGCAAAGAACGGCACTGACAGCTTTTCTCCCTGGATGAGATGTTTTCTAGGCTCTTTTCGCGACTGGCTTTGACATGAGTTTGATTGGCAGATGCGTCATCCAATCACCTGTCAATTTCTTTTTTTAAAGTGCCTGCCCTTTTCCAAACAGATTCCAAAGACTGCTTTTCAGATTGTTCTGTGTAACGGGCGGTACAGGTTACCTCGTTGTTACAGTCACAAAAAACTAAAAGTGTCCATTGAATTTTCTATACAGCTTGGGCAGAATAATCCAAGTGTTTATGGCCCAGCATTTGTACTCTGCACTCATTTGTACTCATGCACTGTACTTTAGTGTGGACATTGGAGCAAAGTATGTTGGACTCATTAGATTATGGCCAAAATGATAAACGTCAATATTGCAGTTGATCATGTTCATGTAATGGTGCAAAGCCAGAATCGTGATAGCGAGCTCTACTCAGCATAGTGCGTTGCAGTCATTTGTAAACAAAATCTTTCCATTAATGTTAATATTGTAGTCTATTTTTGGCCCCTGCATGGACAGTAAACAGGCGAGCATGTGGCTTAGAGAGCCTCATAAGCTCATTTACACAGAAGAAGCAAAACAGCTGTGTGACCTTCAGAAATAACTCTGTGTTGCGAGAGAGATGTGTGGGAGAATCCTGACCACCTTGACCCGAAACTCTAAATTCTTAAATCCTTGACCTATAAATTGTCAGGGTAAGCTGTTCTGTATGTTTTTTGGATATCTGTAAGTAACATGCTGCACACTGAACAATTCAGCTGCTCTCAGTTGAGATAGTTAGAAGATTCACATACATGCACAAGTCGTGTTTTACTGAAGGATTTAATGCATATAATCATTTTTTGTTAGTTAGGAACTTTATTGTCCATATTGTGTCAAGTTTGGTCTCCAGTTTCAGCTGACAGCATTTAATACAATAAAAGACATTTGACAATATAAGATAATTGTTGAGGACAAACAGCAGAAACACAGTATCAACAAAATATGATTAAAAAATAATCATAAATACAGCAAAAATGAAAGAGAGGGTCACTTATCACTTATATTCTGGAGAGCTATACTCTTTACCTTTTTTAGTTTATAATTCTGAAATGCATCTTGGGCTCCCCTTTAATCTGTTTTGTGAAATTCCTATTACTGCCCAACATTAATTTTATATTCACTTAAATGTTAGTATGATTTATAAATCATATTATATCAAACAGGATGTTTTGTGTTTTGTTTCAACCAAATTCTTCAGGGAATAATCTGCTGCATGTTTCATTACTGATTTTGTGTATTAGTTTATATAAAACAGGGACAGTGTACAATAAATGTATTGCACCAGATTAATCCGTGCACAACATGCACATGTAACAAAATATACAAATGTTACGTCAACATTAATAAATACACCTGTAGAACATATATCAAACCTTAATGAAATTTAAAAAATATTTTAAAAATACATTTGCATTGATAAATAAACCTATAGGACATATATCAGACTTTAATGACAATGTAAAAGTATAAAAAAAATATAAATCCACATAAATAATTACACCAGGACATATATGAGACCTTAATGAAATTTTAAAAATATTACACAATAAACTCACATTAATAAATACACCTAGAGGTTATATAACACCTTAATGCCAATGCAAAAAAATGAAAACAATAAATCAACATTAATAAATACACATGTAGGACATATGTCAGACCTTAATGACAATAGAAAAACAATAAAATCCACATAAATAAATCCATTTATAGGATATCGGCATATGTTCCTGTGAACTTGAGTGCTGTTACATCTGCTGATAGAAGCTGAGTAAATGAGTAAACGATAACTGAATCACTGTATCGTTACAGAGTCAGCTGTCCCCTCAGGAGCTTTAGTCACATGCATTCAGTGTGGATTTAAATGACAACGTTGTTTGCTTTGCCCCAGATTCCAACCCGAACTCCCCTCCAACGACTGTCATCAGGGCACACGTCCACCCAGCACCATCTGCCAGTCCTCTGTCCGTCCCAGAGAGCCATGCAAACGGTCCGGCTGCTGCTGCTCCGCTGGCTGAAGCGTCAGCTCCTCCAGATCCAGCCGCCCAGGCCTCACCGCCTCCGGAAACCCCGGTGCAGCCGCAAGCTCCTGAGGCTGTTCCTCCACCTGAGCCGGTCCCTGAGCCTCCACTGTCCGGTCAGGTTGAAGTGGAAGAAGCCCGCCCATCAACACCTCCTAAATCGCCTCAGAGGGAGATTAACATTCAACAGGAGCCGGAGGAAAACTCTGAATCAGACATCCAGGTGATCTCCGGTGATAATGGTGTGATTCCTGATCAAGAGAGCGTAGAAAACAGCGAGGTATCCATCGACCATGAGGACGCTCCTCAGCCACCCCGTCCTGTTGAGCAGTGTGAGACAGACACTCCAACCCGCCCGGATCCTCTCCAAACAACAACAACAACAACCACCACCGCAGAGATAGACTCGGATGTCACCGATGGATCCTCTTTCCCCGCGATGACCCCAGAGAAGCCTCCAGTCCAGGACACCACCCCTCTTGTGGACCTAAAACCTGCTGCTGTCCTGCAGCCTGAGGAGACATCTGAGCCTCCTGCCACACGGGTAAATACCAAAATATTCAAACTTTTAAGACTCCATTTTAGCATAACATCACATTGTTTAAATTGGTAAATACATCTATGGAACAACAAAGATGCACCACTTAACAACAAAACTGTTTAACTATCATTTTAGTAGTATTGAAGCATTTTAGGGTGGAACATTAATATAGATTTATGGGTTCGAAAGTGTTTCTGAGGCCAAAGTTATTTTACACATCATGATAAAGTTATAGTTAACCTTCCCTTAATTCTCAATTTATACTGAATAGAGCATGAACACATCATAATGTAACTCTAGTTCTGTGTTTCTGACCAAAACAAATTTTGTGTATTTATTTTTTATTTTTTTATCCTGCAGTCATGTTTGCTAGCTTACAATTTGTTCGTTCTTACTTTTACTCGGACCTTGCTGCGTTTCATGGATCGTTGCAGCCGCCAGCTGTCGATCAGTTGAATAAACAACAACAAAACAGGAACCTACTCATCGAAACATAGAGCTACTAACCCATTACATGCATTACTAATAAAACTTCAATCATAGAAAACGAGAAGTTAAAGCTAGTTTTTGTTGTGGTGTTTTCACCCATGATCATAACTTTTTGGAGTAGAAATATACTCTTATAATATTCTGGGTTTGTTAAACAGTGGGCTTGAGAGGGATCGATACGGCTTCACCTCGTTTTCCTTACGTCTTTTCAAACCAAATCCACGTACTTGAGAGTGAAAAAAAACTACACCATCTTCCTTGTAAAAATAACCAACCTCGACATCATTTTCACCTGCAGGTTGTTGAAAGCAGCCCGCCCACAGATTCTACAGCTACAACCTACCCCCTGCCGGCTGTTGCTGCGATAGACTTCTCTCTCTGTGATGACAGCGATGTGTGTCTGAGCAAGCCGGGCCAACTCGTCAGCATCTACCCACAAAACAATGTCAGCCCCAATATCTCTGAACCCATCGCTCCGGTGCAGCCTTTCTCAGGTGACAGTGATCGTCTTGAAATAAGCGACGGTGCACCGGACACTGTGACCTTCGCCCAACCTCCTGCATGCTCTGCTCTCAGCTCCACCACTGTGAGTACAGCGTCGGCGCTGCCATGCCAGGAGAACGGCGTTGCTGTTAACCATAACGAACCGGAGGAAAACCACTATGAGTCGCCTTGTCATGGTTCGGAGATGGAGGAGGTGATGACGCATGTGGTGCATGTATCCGAGGAGCCGTCTATCCTCGACCTAGACGGCCAGAGCTTGACACCACAAGCTCAAATCGTCAACGGCGAAGCAGCCAAGGAGATCACCTCTGCACCGCCGCTTTCCACCAACACTGTTGACACTGTTTTGAGTGTAAACACCACCTCCAGGGAGGACTTCCACCCCTCTGAGCCCGCACCCGCTGATAGTTCACCAGAGTTGAAGACGCTGCAGGATTCGGAGAAGGAAACGGCCTCTTGCATCGTGCCAGCTAATGCAAAGTACATTCTGACCGCTGCAGGAGTGGGCGCCTGTGCACTGCTGCTGGCGTGGAGGTTTAGGAATTAAGGTGATTTAATACCTTTTTTAAAGGGGGAGAAGATAAGGCTGTTAAAAAAATGGATCTTAAGGTTATGGTGCCTTATTGTAGTCACTGGAAAGGCGAGAGACAGCTGGTTAATAATTACCTAGAGTAATAATAGCTGATTTGCCAGACCTTTGATCATGTCATTAATTACAAGTATGTTGTTAAGTCAGACTATATTTTATCATTTTTAATGTTGAATTAAATTTGCCCTAGTGAGCCAAAACCAAACCTACCCTTCTTATTTCAAATATGGAACTTCATGGAACTGGGGTTGAGATCTCAGGTTATTTATGCACCTGCTGCAAACATGTGGTATGTAAATATACACAGAAGCTGTGTATTAGTGATAGAAATGTTTGTATGTTCACTTGTCTGATAAGCACTTTCAAGATAAGACTGTTGGCTGTCATCCAGTAAAGATTAGCGTACTAAGGAACCTGAATTTTACTGGATGTGCACTGTGGAGGAAAGAGTACCAGCATCACACTCTCTAAATCATGGCTAGTGCACTGTCTGTATTTATTTGTACATATATATTTGCTCCATATAGGTATTTTAAGATAAACTGATGTGTCAAAAACATTCCCAAGCACTCATGTCTCAAAGAATCAGTCCGCTAGACTGCATAATTAATTAACATACTTTGAAAATGTATATGGTCCATAGTCTGTCCAAAACGTTTTAAAACCATGGCTCTTCCTGTTTCTTTATGAGATTGTTAATCATGAGATGTTGTGTAAGTAGCTTCATATTTAACTGGGTTTTTAAATGGTCATTTCTGTGGTTATTGGTTATTTCTTCTGTTTTTGATGTTGAAAAAACACCAAAAACATTTAATCTGTGTAAACATCACTTTATTTCTTGCGCCACTTCACTGAGGCTGTCTGTGCTATGGACATCTTCTGGTGCAAATGTTTAAGATGGCATTTTATTTCTCCATTGGATTTGTTCTCCTTTTTAAATAGAAGCAAGTTTGAGAATTCATGTTCTATGATGTGACATTTTATTGTAAATAGCATTGTCAATGTAGGAAATGTCCGAAAAAAACAAGGATATTTAAGCTGCAAAGATGCTTTGTATATTAAATGTATTACCATTATGGAACACATGTAATTTGTAAACTCAGTTTAAGGTTTATCAAAATGTTAAGTCTCTAGCTATATATTTGACAATCATAGAAACAATAAACCTGAAATAAAAAATAAAAAAAATCCTTCATTGAGTGTGCATATTAATTTCCCTGCGGGGAAACCACAAGTTTATGGGCAACAGTGCATCTTGAATCCATTGTATCCAATATTATTCTGTAAAAAGAAAAAAAATGTACATACAGTGCTTGTATTATAGATCATTTGGGAGTAGCTGGATCATCATTTTGCTGATCAAACAAATGCTATTTTGCATCTTGAAATCAAGATGTAGAAAATACAACATACTTTAAACTTGTTAATTATTATTATATTCCTTTATTGATCCCCATGGGGGAAATCCGGGTGTTGCAGCAGCTCAACTACATAGAAACAGATAATAAATAAAACATATACAATAAAAAATTAATTAAATGAAAATAGAATTAAAATTAAATGCTATTTGGTAAATCAAATAATCATTGCCCAAGCATTATAAATCTATCCTTTCTTTAAAAGGAGTTTTGTTGAATTTGTCAATTTAATTAAATATGTTAAGGCTCATTAACATCTATTGTTTTATCTATAATAAATGAAATATAAATAAATAAAAATATAGGAGTTGGTGGGATTTATTGTAACTATAGAGTACCAGTCAAAATTTTGGACACACCTTCTCATTCAACTACTTTGAAGAATCTAAAATATAAAACATATTCTGGTTTGTTGAGCATTTGTTTGTTTACCACATAATTCCATATGTGTTCCTTCATAGTTTGGATGTCTTCAATATTAATCTACAATGTAGAAATAAAAATAAAGAAAAAACATTGAATGAGAAGGTGTGTCCAAACTTTTGACTGGTACCGTACTTTAAACTTGTTAAATGCTATTTGGTAAATTAAATATCCATTGCCAAAGCATTATAAATCTATCCTTTCTTTAAAATGACTTTTTGTTGAATTTGTACATTTAATTAAATATGTTAAGGCTCATTAACATCTATTGTTTTATCTATAATAAATTAAATATAAATAAATAAAAATATAGGAGTTGGTGGGATTTATTGTAACTATATATTATGTAAGACTTTTCTTTGTTTTTATACTCATGCATTTATGATGTTTAAAATATAAAACATATTCTGGTTTGTTGAGCATTTGTTTGTTTACCACATAATTCCATATGTGTTCCTTCATAGTTTGGATTTCTTCAATATTAATCTACAATGTAGAAAAAATAAAAATAAAAAAACTATCCATTGCCAAAGCATTATAAATCTATCCTTTCTTTAAAATGACTTTTTGTTGAATTTGTCAATTTAATTAAATATGTTAAGGCTCATTAGCATCTATTGTTTTATCTATAATAAATTAAATATAAATAAATAAAAAATATAGGAGTTGGTTTGATTTATATTATGTAAGACTTTTCTTTGTTTTCATACTCATACATTTATGATGTTTAACTGACATCAGCCTCTTTCTATCAACTGTTTCCTGACTGGGCTGTTCGCACTCTGATTGGCTCTGGAGTCCGTCAATCACCGACTAGCCCCGCCCACCCCGGTTTGACAGCGAATATAAAAAGGACACCGGCCGCTAACGACACAGCTACTTAGCTAAGCTAATTAGCTAGCTCGTAGCCCGCCGCTCTCCACCGTCCACCGTCCATATTTAACGTTTTTATTTTAATAATAAACTGCAGCATGCATGTAGTGAGTTAGTCGTTAAAATGGCGTTCAATGGCCACCAACGCGAGGATGAAAACATCGACGAAGACGAGACCCCCACGAAGCAGCCGCGGCCCGACAGTGAGGCCGCAGAGAGGGCCTCGTCCGACGGCCGGAGCTCCAACTCGACACCGAGGCTTCGGAGCGACTCGGTGAAAAAGACAAGGCCGCGTAGGTGCAGGGTATTTCCTGGAAAAACGCGTCGTTGCATGTATTTCCAATTTTAAAAAAAAAATACAAAATTAAATAAATGCATTATTAATGTGTGTGTGGTGTGCTGGGATGTTTATAAAAAATGGTTATAATTTTTTTTTTTTGGTATTGCAATGTAATATGGGTGGATTCCAGGAAATAGCCAGGGTCCATTTTGCAACAAGATGGCGTTCCTGGTACACACTGTACTTCTGCTTCTGAGGCTGCAGCATTGAGACATCAGCTCCACACTGTCAATAAGCATTTAAATTAAAAATATATATAATGCAATGTTTAAAAAAACCCACTAAATATTGATTTTTTTCTTTATGTTATCTCCCATAATGCAGCATTTCCCTGGTTTGGGATGGACATTGGAGGCACCCTGGTGAAGCTGGTGTACTTTGAGCCCAAAGACATCACGGCAGAGGAGGAGCAGGAAGAGGTGGAGAACCTGAAGAGCATCCGGCGCTACCTCACCTCCAACACCGCCTATGGGAAGACGGGCATCAGGGACGTGCACCTGGAGCTGCAGGACCTGACGCTGTGCGGCAGGACCGGAAACCTGCACTTCATCCGCTTCCCCACGCATGACCTGCCGGCCTTCCTGCAGATGGGCCGCAACAAGCACTTCTCCAGCCTCCACACCACCCTCTGCGCCACGGGAGGGGGGGCGTACAAGTTTGAGTCTGATTTCCGCACGGTGGGTCCACGGTTGTTTACTTCTCTTTGCTATTTACAGGCTGGATGGTGAAGATTGTCAGGAAGGAAAGAGCAGAGACCTTTTTATAGCAGGTGATGTAATCTGAACAGCCAGTGATGGAGAACACCATCAACATTTGATGATGTAGCAATACTGCCAATAGATACAAGGACAAAAAGGGCATCCATGTCCTCATGACATTGGTTGAAAATCAAAGCAAATACATTTTTGACACATATTAAACATATTTCTTTCCTTCTGGACCATAAGAAAACATCAATTAATTTAACTGGACAAATTAAACGGTGACAATACAAAAGAATATATAGTGATTGTTGCACTAAAGGTCCCTTCCAGTGTTTTTTTTTCTTCATCAAACTGGAATTTCAAATTGCACAATAACCTCCTAATATAGGCAAGAAAAAATCTGTTAGATTGAGACTGTTATTTTTCTTTTAGTCAAGATGCGTTACAATACAATTAACATTAAGGTTCCTGTTTTCTTACCCCTCTGCTTCCCCCCCCCCCCAGTTTCCCGCCTCTGTTCCCCTACCACATCCCTTCAGTGATGTTATCCATGTTCTCTTTCCTCTCACCCAAAACAAAAACAAAAAAAGATGGCGGATCTGCAGCTCCACAAGCTGGATGAGCTGGACTGTTTGATCCGGGGGGTGTTGTACATCGACTCGGTGGTGTCCAAGGGACCCTCAGAGTGCTACTACTTTGAGAACCCCACCGACCCAGATCGCTGCATCCAGAAGCCCTACACACTGGAGAACCCTTACCCTCTGCTGCTGGTCAACATTGGGTCCGGGGTCAGCATCCTGGCCGTTTACTCTGAGAGCAACTACAAACGAGTTACAGGGACCAGGTACTTATCAGTGATGGAGATTTACTGTGCTCTAGCGGACTATTCGTCATTATATATTATTCATATAATGGAATTGTTTACATTTAAGTATAAGTGCGGATATTGCTTCTGTATGACGTTGGTGGAAATCCACTAGGCCTGCTGCAGTTTGCTTTAAGCAGCATGCTCCCATTTAATCAAAATACAATTAATATAGAACACAAGCCCTCAATATTTAATATTATTTCTCTGAAAGCTGGGGCCCAGAGGGAGTACAGGGGCTGCAGGGGTGTACTTTAAGACACAGTCAATTTTAAATGACTTTTGAAGTAAAAAAAAAATAAAAAATACCACTTTCGATTACACTGAATATTTAATTTGTGTTCATGATGAGTCACACCTTCTAGCACTCAAGAAAGATTAAAGATGCCATTTGGAGGTCAGATAATATTCTACGGTCTTGAAAAAATGAGCAAAAGAAAAAAACAGAAAACTCTATTTTTTGAGTGCAGTGTTATACGTTTAAAGACATATTGGTCGTTTGTGTCACTAGCTCCAAATGTCAGCAGAAAAACAAAACAAAATCAGAAAACGTTAGTTGACACTAGCCAGCCATACGCAGGCTGACACCGGGTTAAAGTGATGCAGGTGGATGCACTCCAGTCAAGTGGGTGGCCTGCTTGGTGGTGACGTCTGCCCTCTTGTGTCTCCATAGTGCCTCGGTGTGAAAAGTAGCAGCATGTTTGTTTTAGCTGTCTGCTACCGAACCACTTCCCTCACTTAACTGTTTTCTTGTGAGTTGAACACAATGGTTCTTTGTTAGATTGATCTGGGTTTAGTTTAAAGTTTGAGTTGAACCGACAGTTTTTCCTTCTCCGACTCTCCACTGGTTTATTTGCATGTGGTTTCTCTGTCCAGTGGCTTCATGGATGGTTACTTCTCCCTCAACGTAATGGCCCTTTGTGCTGAGAAAGAAACACTAGATGAGTTTTCAAATTTGGAGTTTGTACAGAGTACATGACTTCTTTCTTTTTTTTCACATTTTTTTGAAAATCCAATTTTAGACTCTCCGTTAAGACTGATGACATTTCTAGAATATGAATATCTCATAAATCATCTCTCTGTTACTCTGTGTGTCCACAGCCTCGGTGGTGGGACCTTCCTGGGCCTGTGTTGCCTGCTGACCGGCTGCTCTACTTTCGAGGAAGCTCTAGAAATGGCTTCTCAAGGGGAGAGCACCCGAGTGGACAAGCTAGTTCGGGACATCTACGGAGGAGACTATGAGAGGTTTGGGCTGCCAGGTTGGGCTGTAGCCTCCAGGTGCGGTTTACAGCAGCTTTTTTTTTTTTTTTTTTTTTTTTTTAAAAAACTGTGGGACAGTTTTTGGTGGCTTCCAGCATAAACACGGTCACAGCTGTAATGAAACGGGGAACCAGGACAGCGCTAAATTTACTCCAGTTCCTATCCCAGAGTGAAAAAGAAGCCTTTATTTCAGTTTTTTTAATTTTATTTAATCCTCAGATAAAATATCCAGCAAATACCAAGATTTTTCAATATGTGTAACTTCAAAATTAGATTTTGTGAAAAGAACTTGTCTGATTCTTCCTCTCGGGATTAGCTGTGTGATCTACAACATGGCTGTATTTGTTCATCTAATATGGCTTGTGTTTTTGATTTGATAGTTTTGGCAACATGATGTCCAAAGAGAAGAGGGAGTCGGTGACCAAAGAGGACCTGGCCAGGGCAACGCTGGTCACCATCACCAATAACATCGGCTCCATCACCAGGATGTGTGCTCTCAATGAGGTAAGTAATATAATAAAAGATCTTTTGAAAGACTTGCTTTAGATGAACCTGTTTGTGGATAAATCCGTTCCCCTCCGGTGTCCCTGCTGGTCGTTTCCTCTTTGCGTTCAGCCTCTTTACGGTGCTGCCTTGTGGCATCTCGATCAAGCAGCATTGTACAGGGCTATGAAGGCGTAGAGGAGGTTCGCTGCATTACCCTTTTGTCTTTCAACATCAAAAGCAGAGGGTGACCAACCCCAAAACCATTTAAAAGACACAAACCTGAAGTAATGAATGAGATGTGTATTTTATTAAGCAGTCAAAATACAAGGTGTTAAAAACACAGTCTGTATCAGTAGTCAAACACATGTATTTATTTATAGTTTTAAATTTGAAATTAAAATATGTTCACCATAATGCTTTACAGATCAGCTAAAAATGCTGTTGGATTGATAACAATCATATTTGAGAGGAATAAAGTAATTAATATCAGCAGAACCTTTTTTTTTAGGTCAACATGATTTATTACTTGAGTTGAAGAGTTAACGGTATTAAGTACTGCTTTATTTAGGTAAAATAGTTTTTTTATGTCTTCTATAACTAGCTGTGACGTTACATTAATACGTAATATGATTTAATTAATATATAATCATATCAAAGTAAGTCAATTTCATTACAAATAAGTAAAATCAGCTTTTATGAGAGAGTCTTTGAACAACCATATTGCTTATTTCACAGTTTTGACACATGAATAATATTTTTCTTTTGTGTTTATACTATTTTAGACAATATAATTACTAATCAACCAAATTGTTCCCCCCCTCCCCCCATCTCTGTCACCACTAAGAACATAGAGAGAGTGGTGTTTGTGGGTAACTTCCTGAGAGTGAACACTCTCTCTATGAAGCTGTTGGCCTACGCTATGGACTACTGGTCTAAAGGACAGCTCAAGGCGCTCTTCCTGCAGCATGAGGTAAATAACTCAACTCCTTATTGACTTCAGAGACCAGACGTATAGTTCTGTGCTTTGATGGGCTCAACGATGTCTACCTTCTTTATTGTCTGTGTTTGTTTTTTTTAGGGCTACTTCGGAGCGGTTGGAGCCCTGTTGGAGCTTCTGCATCCGTCCTAATCCGTCTGCACTACATCCAAAGAAGAACTTGTCAATCTGCTGCAAAAACCTTTAGCACTTTAGACTGTCCAAAAATGTATTCCATAGTGGGATGATGTGCCAGCCACCTGCCAGTTACTGGTAAATTCTGGTTGTGGCAAGCAAACTGTCAAACATTTGGAGGTCCTATTATTATGTTCTCAGCAATCAACTGGTTTGTGAAATTCGAGTCTAAATTGTGTTTCGCATGCTGCTGTGGTCAGTGTTGAGAAATGTTTCCTGCCCCGTCTTATGTAGCAAAGTCACAAGGTTTGGTCTGAAACATCTCATGGAAATTCACCATGTTTGCCTGAAAATACTCGTCATCACAGTCTTGAGGACTGCATTTACCCCTCAGAGGGTATCAGGTCCTGGGCCTAAAATGTACCCTACATAGGAACAGGTGGATGGAAGTTTGTTCAATTGGACCATACCCAATGAGTATATATTATGGTTGCTAGAACTTAAAGATTATCACAGGAAATATTTTACCAGTAATTCATCATTGTTTATTTCCTGAATATGTTGTTGATTAATTGTTTGGTGTATTAATCAGACAATAGCTAAACATGCCTGACTTAACTTTCCAAAGCCAAAGATGACTTCTTTAAAACGCTTGTTTTGTCCAAACAGCATTTCTAAACTCAAAGATAAATGTTTACCGTCATATGAGACAATGATATGCAAGAAATCTTATTTCAGAAGCTGGAAACAGGACATTTTTTGCGATAATAATGTTGCAGATTACTATCGATTGACTAATTCTTTCAGCTCTACATACTTGCAGTCCTAAATAACAAGATATGGGAAATCAACACTGGTTTATCTTGTCACAGTCATGGGTGATGTTTTGAGACTAGACGGTTGAACTAAAATTGAAAGACTGTCAGGCCGGATATTGTCGTGATAGTACTCCCATCCATCTCATGCTCTTTGTAAACTGAAGCAAAACACTGATAATAATTTACAACCACTAATTATTTGTGTTATATCATCCTTTATCACTTATTCATTGTCACCCATTGGACTTTAAATGAGGGTGTAGATGAAACTACAGGTTTTCCTCACTGAATGTTGCATTTCTGTCTCTTCACTGGCACCGTAATTGATAAAAACAAAGAAATCTCCACAAGGTCAATGCCATTTCATCTTTAAAGGAGACATTTACTGTTATGGTTAAAGAATGTGTATCATTTATATACTTTTTGCATTTGAGATCTTAATGTGTGTAACCTTTCTGAACCCATTAGTTTACTCCAAACGGTCTTTTTGTAACGGTGGTATCAGAAAGTCTAGACAATCAGTTTTGAGGTGAGTGAGACTGGACTGTAAAGCTTTAAGTCTCTTTCTGGCCTCTGCCCTTCTGAAGTGCCCTTGAGCCACTGCATCCCTCTCCTTGTAGAGTTAAGTGAGTTTTCCCCAGATTTAATATTAAAAAAAAAGGTTACTTTAATGCAGATACTTGATGCATCCCTCCAATGGAGGCTTTAGGTCCTGAAATCCCCAAACATTGTTGTCTTCTTCAGAATGTGTGTACTTAAATGTTTTGAATTCAATGTACGTCTTGGTCAGTTTCAGTTTTTTTTTTTCAGTAAGGTAGAATTTGAAAAATGTTCAACCTCGTGTCTCTTATACGCGTGTTATCAGAGTTGTTATTCGTCCCATCATTTCATTGAATACTTATCCGTCACATTTTTATGTCATCTGTTTGTTTAGTAATCGCTCCATCGATGGATACAGGGACCATAATGACTCCTCAACTACCTAAAAGAGACTAGACTCACAAAATAGTTGGACAGTATTTCAGCTGACAGTTAGTTGAAAAATGTATCTGTAAGCTAATTTTTAAATTAAGTGCCTGTCATGTTTTTGTATAGAATACAATAATGTGTTCAGCAATGTGATTTGAAATGAGACAAACTGGTCTGTAACTCTATAGGTGTCCCTCTGTTTGCTTATAATGTTACATTGCAAAGAAAACGTTGTACTTGTATTGTAACAGTCATTCTTTTTTTGCATTGTTCCTTATTAAATACACACTTTTCATATCTTTGTGACAACTTGTGGAGAAATATGTTTATTTGCTTTCTTTGTTACCTTTCCACAGAGCCAGGATAGCTGTGTGTGTCTGTCTGTTTCCAGTCTAAGGTAATCAGCTTCTTGATGTAGCTTTACTTTAGTTTTAAGTGTCTTTTACTTAAGTCAAAGTAGCAATAGCACAGTGTAGAAATACTCCGTAACAAGTCTTGCATTTAAAAGTTTAAAAGTATGTAATTATTAGCATCAAAATGTACTTAAGCGAAATAAAAAAAACGCATACATGAATAATATATTATTAAATTATAATTATTGATGCATAAATATGTACATTACTTTAATGTTGAAGCTGGTGAACTGTATTTTTTTATTATACATAACAGTTAAAAACCTGTTTATGTGTTGCTTAATGCTATATGTTCTAAAGTATTTCTGCTAGCCTGTTTCTCACCTGCAAGGTATTTATTGCTATCATGGGACAGTAAGATAACATTTCCATCCCCTAAAGTCCAATAAAAGTCCAAACAGCCTGCCACAACTGCAGGTCAATACAAGGAACATTTTTATTGATTTTATGGACAAAATGTTTTTTTCCAAGAAGTTCATTTGCAGCTTTTTTCCGGTTGTAAATCTGCTGCTGACACGCTGCCCTTCGTCTACATGTGAAATAAATGAAATTCACGTTTTTTTGGAAGTTATGCAAGGGAGGACTGCCTGTTACAGAACCATCCATGAAAGAGTTAGTGTCTTTCCAGGAGGATAAAGCCAGCCCACTGCCGCTTTGCAGCCTCCTCCTCCTCCTCCTCCTCAGTGAGGGCTGCACAGCTGGCAATTTACAGACAACAACGCTGTAAGGAGTAATTGGCTGCTAGATGGACCACTAGCCCTGCAAATTGGACCTGTGTTTGATGGAGGAGATGAACTAGAACAAGTACTGGGATATTTATTCATCTTTTGCCTTTTGGGGGTTCAGTTTGTGAACTTCTGGGATCACCAAAAATTGAAGACCCAGCCCCCCCAACGTCTCCACTGGAACTGTTATAACCTCCTCATACTGGAAACATAAGGTAAGGCAGATGTGTTTCTAGTTTGAGTTTGAAATGAAGAGAAATGCAGTTTGGAGTCGTGATTTTGCTGCAAAACTTACATTCTCTACAAAAAGATTTTGCTGTGTTAAACTAACAGTACAACTAAAAAAGCAAGTTGCATTCAATACTCTGTGAGGCAGGACTGTGCTTTAAATTGGCTTCATTCTAAATCATGCCTCGTTGATAATACATCTATACTAGTAAAAGAAACGCTTTCACTTTTAGGATGCCTAGTATTGGAGATGGAAAAAATGTAAGGAATGCTGCAACAGGAAACAAGATGTGTTCCCAAAGCACTTAGAAAAATAGTCTGAAGTGTTTTCACAGGAATCCTTGCTGCCAAAATATCTGGTGTGATGCACTGAAATGTGTTAAATTGGTAAAAAAAAACCTTCTAATGAGCCACACTTATAAATGTTATATAAGTTGTAGCTATATCTATTAATGAAAAATGAAGTATTCACTAATGCTTTGTAGGTCACTTATACAGCATAGAGCAACATTTGGGTTGTACAATCCTTTCTGTCGGTGTTTTGTATTTGATAATCAATGTTCTTAATGCATTAATAACTCCTTACTGATAAGCCATCAACCATGTGGTTTTTAAATTGTTAATATATGGATTTTGGTCCAGATGCTCTGCAGTTGTTTTCCAGAATATAAGTGGTAAATTGGTGCATCGGTTGGGTTTCCTGATGCCTTAAAGAGCTATAAAGACTTAATAGCTTTTAAAGGGTCCCTTATTAGAAAGTGGTAGAGTTAAATGTTTCTGTTGAGTTTGGAAAAGATTACAACCCTGTGTTATTGTTTGAGATTTGCATCTTTACAAGACAGGCGGATCAGAAAGTTTCTAGGAAACGTTTGACCACCATCTGTTTCCATTCAAAGCAACTTTAGTTCCCCTTTATCCTGATCTCCTCTATAGTTGCTTATTAAATAGAAACCTATCTTATCCTTCAATGTTCCTCTATGATGCAGTGTCTTCCGTCATCCCTCCACTTTCTTTGATGTGCCTCGCATTCATGTTGACTCTTTTAGACATAAAGTTTCACAAAGTTCCTCTGAGGTCAACAACATTCAGTGACAAGGCAGGAAAACATTTTCTGTCGCCTAGGGAGCTTTCTCTCGTGTTTTGTTTCAGTCTACAAAAGCACCGCAAGGTACAGACTTCTGATAGTGAGCTGATCAGCACACAGATTCAGAGTTGAATGTTTGTTTTGGTGGGAATGTGTGCATACAGTGTCTCAGGCAAAGACTTTTTGATGACCAAAGTGTTCTGTTTGATAGAAGCAAAGAGCCGTGCTGATGCAGAGAAATGCTGCTGCTGCTGGTTGATTTTAGCCTTTCACAAGACCTGATCCATGTGCACATTGGTATGAAGAGTCCCTGCTTCAGTGAGGGGCGAGATAGGAAGAGAAACAGTTCAATGGGTGTGTGAGAGAGTGGACTGATTAAATGCAATAGCTACCAATCAATTTGTAAATAATCTTTCATATTCTGTGTATAATAAACTTTGCCCAGGAACAGGGTATTAAAACGCCAACCGTGGTTAAAGGTCAACCTGCTCAAACCCCATGAGCAACATCCAGCCCCCAACATAATAATACCTCATTGCACAGAAAAAAAGATAGAAGAAATTTGGTCTTTAGACTTACTGTATATCAGCTTTATCCCTGTGTTCTTAGCCTAGCTTAGCACAAACACTGGTAGCATTGCATATTCACATGAAACTGTAAGTACACAGTATATTTCTCAAATTGTTGAAGGATTCCTTTAAGTTGTCTTTGTTGTAATTCTTTCTGGGTATCTTTGTTTAAATGCCCCTCCTTCTTCTTTTATTATTAATGATCTCTACCATCACCAACATGATAAAGGCAGAAATCCTTAAAACAAATATCTGCCTCAAAATGTGGCACCACATTTCAGTTCAAACGTATTAACTGTCGCTTCACTAAGCTCGGTGTGGACGTGTGTGTCCCTCCATACACCGACGACGCAGTCAGTCTCAGACATGTTTTGGAAAGGGCAAGTTAAGTTTGTGGTTTCTGTACAAACACACCACACTACTGTATTTGTGTCTCTGAAGGAACAACTCTCCCCCCTAACACCACTTGCTAAAAGCAAAGAAGGAGTGTAGCTGTCAAGTTATCAATAGCAGGCCTATGTTAGCATCACTGTACAGGAATGTTTAAGAGAGCAGGGGGGACATTTTGTTGGGAAAAGGTGGCCTGTGTCAAGAAATATGAATGAATATTAACCCAGAGGAAAATGTCCTGAGTGAAAGGGAAATCTGCTCAACTGAACTCAAAAACTCAACAGTAGCTCACCAACAGTGAGCATTTTTCTCATCTGAGTGAAGTCAACACTGACCAGATGGTTTCAGTCAAACTGCTGGAGCAACTCTACACGGTTACATCGACCCTTACAGTGCTTCAGTGTGCTGATTGTTTTTCCAGCTCCTCTGTGTGAACCCTCTTGGTTTTAGCTTTATAAGGTTTTATATTTATAAGATACATTCAGAGTAACCTTTAGGGGGCACCAGAAGTGTATTTGTGCCGACTGGAGAGACATTTGGGTGACAACTAGATGAATGCTTGGGCTGAATAAAGCCCTTCCTCTGGTATAAGAATAGCACAAAACGGTACTTGAAAAATGTTCCAAAATGGAATGAATTTAGAGAAAAAAAGTCAGACTCACCCCACCTCTTCAGAAATGTTAGCTGGCTGATGATATTTTGTTCTCTCAGGAGCATTTTTCAGAGCTTAATGGTGTTTTCTCAGCTTTAGAAATAGTTTCTCATGACCACAAGATACTTCCTGATGCACCAGAAATATTTACATCGTGTCTCTTGATGGGCTCTGTACTGTCTTATCTGTAGAAGCTGGTTTCTCTTTCATTCAAAGCATCATTGCCGTTTACTCAGTTTGTTTAAACATGTCTCTTCTCCTTTTCTTCATGTGCAGCTGAAATAATGGAGAAGTCTAGACGCAGACAACAGTTAGCATTCAGCCTTCTGTTTGGGTTGTGGTTACCTTATTGTTTGGCCCAGACGACACCATCAAACGCAGCCACGAGGACACCCACACGGGCACCCACGCCATCACCCACACCGTCCCCGTCCCCGTCCCCCCAGTCCCAAACCGCAGGTCTACAGGTCAGACTGTCTGGATACCCCCGAAAACACAACGAGGGTCGGGTAGAGCTTTTCCACAAGGGGGAGTGGGGAACAATCTGCGACGACGACTTCTCGATACATAACGCCAACGTGCTCTGTCGCCATCTGGGCTTTGTCTCGGCCACGGGATGGACCCACAGCGCCAAATACGGCAAGGGCCAAGGTAAGAGGGACCTTCCTGAGATACAGTTTCTGACATAAGTTGTAGGTGGCAATCCTCACCTATCCTGTTATTCAAGTAGGTTAAAATAATCAAAATCATACTTTCATTTTGTAACATTAGAAACTCTCATATTAAGTCAAAGTACTTTTAAACATATTGGACTACATTTACATTTTAGGCCTCCAGGAGATTCTTTTACTCAGCCTCTAGTCTAGAATAAGAGCAACTGTGGAGAGATTGCTACCATAACTTCCCAGAGCAACATGTGAATCTTCCAGCATATACATAAATGACCTGCCTTTAGCCTGCCTGTCAACATTCAAATGTATGCTGATGACACAGTTCTTTATGTGCATGCTAAAAACAAACGAGCTGCAAACAAACTAACTGCAGCCATGGCACACGTATCAGATTGGTTGAGCAACTCATGTTAACAACTGTACAACAATTCAGTTGGTATGCTCCTTAAAATGAAACCAAGAGACTCCAACCTGACTCCGACCAACCTGATGTTTGTGTTAAAGGAGAAAAGCCCAAGGGGTGTCTGATTTTAACAAAAGAAAATTTCCTCTCTAGCTAACTCCGGCCCATTTACATTGAGGATGAAAACTTAAAATGTTGATTAATGTGCACAGTCCCTGGTAAATAAATAAATAAATAAACCAACTTTCCAGGAGCCTCACTGACAGTCTGCTGCCTTTTCAGGGAAAATCTGGCTGGACAACGTGATGTGCAACGGAGGTGAGAAGAGCATTGAATTCTGCAAGTCCCGCGGCTGGGGCAACAGCGACTGCACTCACGACGAGGACGCCGGAGTCGTGTGCAAAGACGAGAGGATCCCTGGCTTTGTGGACTCGAATGTTATTGAGGTAAGTTGTAATTTTGTTGCGATAAAAAAATATGCTGTTAAAAGCCCATAAACTGAGCTCCTGGTGCTACACAGCTTATGGACTATAAGATTTAACCCACATGGAAGACATTCATCACCTCACTGCTACTCCACCTGGAGATCCCACACACATGGTGTTGATCCTCTATACCATGTGTCTAAGCATGTTAAAAGCAGCAGGCTCTCCTTGTATGTTGTCTTCAGGCGACGTAGCATGTGGAGAGCTTCCTCTGTAAAACCTGACATACCCTCCATAACAGAGTGCAGCATCACCTCCTTTGACTGATTTGTTTGTGAACTCAGGTCACCAGGTCAGATGTGAAATTCATTCCCATCCTTGAGTAGCAACTCCCAGTTAGGGTTTAAGGATGACCACCATCCAGGTGTTTATATGAAGCCTTGTCCATTTGTATGGAGATAAACAGTATGTGTGGTTTGCCTTTAATTTACTTTTAAAGTAATTGACCCTGTGTTTGTGCACTAAATACAACTGAACTCATATATATGAAGCTATTAACATGATATCAATATTTCATTAAAAAAAATGATATCGTTACAAAGAACTGATACTCATAAATCAGAATAAGAAACCAGTTTATTTCCAAATAGGTTTTCACATAGAAGAAATTTTGGTGAACAACGGTCACAATAAACATAGTAATAGAAAAGAGTAAAAAGGTCCCTCAAAAGTCAATAATCATGATCTAAAAATTTTATATTTTCAATAAGATAATATGTAAAATATATGTGTTTTAAATTGAAAAGAGTTGTGTAGCGTTTAAAACAAAAAAGAATGGAATGTGTCAGAATAATGACTAAAGAATGTGCTAACGAATTAAGAATAACTGCTTAAAAAGAATAAATAAATACAAATAATTGTGCTGTGAAACGATAGACAAAAAACTTCTATGATCACATGACATCAGTTTGATATTGGCTACTGGTTCCAACTAGACGGATGGAGGTTGTCTGTCTTAATCATAAATACTGAACAGTTGGTTCATTAAAGCACCTGACAAATACAAGCAAATTGAAGTCTATCAATCTCAATATTGTGTAGAAAGAAAAATGATATTGAATCATTGTCAATCCCTTCTGTGTGTGCACTTGAATGAGGAGGAACTTTCACTCCCACCAACTCCAGTGGAATTACTCAGAGTGTTTTATATTCATGTGTTCTCAGGTGGGAAAAGATGGCTGAATGTGAAGCAGAGTGTTTGATAAAAGATCAAGTGTGCTCAGTAAACCCTCCTTGGATAAATAAAGATTTAAAAAGGAGGGAAACTTGGAATCTTAATCTAAGAAAACACTGTTGGGTGGGACGCCGGCTATTTCCAGCTGCTCATCATTTTTCCGTTTCTCCTTTTTTGATGTCCATTTGTCTAAGCGACCGGTCCGAGGTGAACAAGGTTAGAGCGGGGACTCGTCGTCCACAGACTTCAGGAAACGGCTTGAATGACTGGATGAGGTGTCTCTGTTACATAGAAGGACCCTATGAAAAAAAAAAAGTTTCATAAGAGTTTTCATAAGTGGGCGGCCTTTTTCCAGAGGCACAACTACTCTCCCTCTTTGCCCTGCTGCTGCGAGTCGGGCTCAGCCAAATGTGGCATCCAGACTTCAATCTGTGACCACAAGACTGTTTTCCTTTCCAAATAAACCACAGCGGAAGTGACTCTATGCCAAGCTGGCAATCAGAGATGGTCACGTTTACCCCTTATGAGCTGTTTGCACCTAAAATGACTGTAAAAGCTGTGACTCACTGTTTAGTCTGTTCCTCTCATTCAAGAGTCTTAGAGAGACGTGCATATGTCTGACATGTCTGTGTGCATGGATGTGTCAGTAACTAAAGCCTCCTAAACTCTTGACTAACTTAAACTATCATTATACAATTTAAATAAATCTACACTAAGAGATACAAAAGAGAAGAAAGATTTTCTGTCAAATATATGAAGATATATATTAAGATTTAAGTGTAGATGAGTTATAGAATTAAGGTTTTTCAGCTTCTGATGTTTTCCCAAACAGGCTCAAGTGGACGTGAACAAGATAGAGGAGGTGCGTCTCCGGCCTGTGGTCGCCATGTCCAGGAAGAAGCTGCCCATCACGGAGGGCGTGGTGGAGGTGAAATACAAAGACGGCTGGGCGCAGATCTGCGACCTGGGATGGACCATCAAAAACACACACGTGGTCTGCGGCATGCTGGGATTCCCACACGAGAGGAAGGTCAACAAGAACTTCTACAAGTGAGTAGAATGGCTCGACTTCAACCAATCAAATCTGATTCTGGTTCAGCCTCATCTTACATATATTTATGCAGGCAGAAATCCTAAAAAGACAGATCTATGTTCTTTCATTTTGTAGAAACAGACTGTAGCTCATCTTTGGAGCCACTTATAGGTTTGGTTTGATATTTTGGGAGATATGATAATTTTCTTTCTTGCTGTAAATTAGATTAGAAGATTGATACAACTCATGTTACTGTGGGTGTGAAGCCAGCAGCTGGTTAGCTTAGCATGTAACCCCACAGGAAAACCACATTGTGTTGTTTTCACACTTGTAACCCCATTTAAAAAAATATAACTTACTCTTTGAGTTTTTTAAGTCCTATTTCTTAGCCGAGCGGTTACAGTGCATGCCATATTACCGCAATGTCACGGGTTCAATTCCATCCTTGGGACCTTTGTTGGTCATACATGTCTCTCTCCCCCAATCTCTAATCTTTGTCTCTAAAACGCTCAAATAAAAACTGATAAAACAGATATGAGAGAGGCGTTAATCTGCTCATCTAACTCTCAGTAAGTTGTTTTTTTAACTGATGGAAGCAGTCTCTAAACATGAGGACATTTAACAAATATTCCATTGAAACATGCAGATCTTTCTGTGCTTCCCAGTACCATTTGGCCACTAAGCGAAGTGGCTATAACTTTCTCCATCACTGATTATTGGATGTTTGCTGCAGCCTGTTTGACATTCCTGTGGTTTTAGTCTGTAAAGCAAAGTGGCAACACTTAAACCAAACCGCAAGCAGGATCTTATTCTTTGTTGGGTCAAGAGTGGACGTTATAGGAACTACTGTTTTCTGTGTAGACTTTCTCTACCATCTGCCAGAACAGCAGCTCTACAACAAAGCACACGATTCTCTGATTGTTCTGTTCTGTTTCTTATTTCTATTCTCCGAGGATGTTTTTGTTTTTCTTTGGATATACAGAAAAGCCAGAGTTTCCTTTATCGTTTCCCGTACGGGTCACATATTTCATGTTCTCTGTCTGTGTTTATTTCTTTGTTGATGAAGCTGGTTATTGACTGCCTGCAGAGTTTCAAAAGCAACAACCACCATGTGTTTCTTTCCACGTGTTTTTACATCTGGAGGGTTTTGTTTGGCACGGATAGTTCAGAACATTAACCGGCAACAAACTTAGGTATCCATTTATTGTTTAAGTTGTTTTATCAGCCCAAAATGTAAAGCTCAGAAATGAGGATTTGCTGTTTTTTTTATGATTTATATATTTTAAATTGAGCATTTTTGAGTTGTTTGGTCTATGCATCTTTCACTTTATTTTGGCCATTTATTTTACAGCCCTTAATAAAAATATTTAAGGGCTGTAGCCCTAAAAACAGGATCAAAATTATGACGCACTAGAGGTATTTACAATGCAAATGGAAACCATTATTTGTGCTTTCACAATCTTTTTGGATAATTTAATGTGTGAATAAAAACATGCACAGAAGGTTAAAGTAACTAATCACACTGGACAATTGGACAGAAACAAAATAATAATTTTTCCAATTACATTTGACATTTAAAACCTATTCACATTGTTTTTCTTTACAAATTAAAACTACACAGACTCTAGATTGGACAGACAAGTGATTACACTGGTGAACTCTCAGACCTCCACTTTTTCTCCCCTGGTTTGTTCTTCCAGTATGACTGCACACATTCCTGGCTGCGCTCCAGTTGAAGGCGTTTTTTATTCATCCCCAGCGGATGGGATTCACAGTAGTACGAGGGGAAATGTGTGTTTTCTCTCAGACGTGTGTGAAGGCTGAGAGGAATGGTCCAGGTTTTAGGGAGGGAGGTCACATAATGAACAGACAACAACGACTGGAGAGAAGCCAACCTGAACCCAGAAACAGTCCAATTGTTCTTTGTTGTCTCTGTCATTCTGTCATATTTTAAGTCTTTTTGGTTGTATAATATGAATTTATATGAATATTATATGAATATCAGGAGCGGCTAAAGATGGACAACCAGCTTTTTATAATTAAATTGAGAACTCTAATCCAGGTTTAGTTTTTTACTTCAGTACTCTAAATGTACCTCCTCAAAACACAGTTTGGATTTAAAGGTGTTTTGAAGGCAGATACCTTCTGAGACTATATGCTCATGGGGGGCTTCTAAGTGAAAAAAGAAATCCATTAAAGTAATTAAAAATCAGTATTAAAGAGAAATCTGAGAGGTTTAATTGTGTAGTTTGACACCAGTCACTGGAGCTGCTAAATGAGACTTAAACCTCCAGCATAGTCCTGAATAGTTGGAATAGCTCCGTGATTGTGATCATACCTTGGTGACCTGAAGTCTGTAACACAATATACTGAAGCCTGTGGAATGTCGGAAATGTTATTCACCGCTGACCCTCCAGTACTTTACCTGAAAGAAGAGTGTGTGTGTAGCTCAGAGACATTGTGTGTGTGTGTGTGTGTTTGTGTGTGTGTGTGTGTGTGTGTGTGTGTGTGTGTGTGTGTGTGTGTGTGTGTGTGCTGTATGTGCAGCCTGTGTTTGTTTGCATGAAGTCTCTCTCCTGTATGTGATGGAATCTGGCTGTCTCACTGTTGCAGACTTCTGAAAAAGCGAGCAGCTGAGACGGTCTCCAGGCCAAAGGTCAATGTTTCAGCCGGTGGAAGGTACACTGTCCCCGGGAAAACCCACCGTCTGCACTCTGTAGCTGTGACAGTGGGTTTCCTGTTGGTAGTAGACAAAAAACTATTTAGCTCCTGTTTCTAGATAGTCGCCCTCTCTCTTATATCATATTATGGTGATGAGCAGCATGTGAATGAGTTGTAGGTTTTTATTTGATTCTGCTTTGTGTGGAGGTTTCTTCTCATTTCTGCTTGTTGTCTTTCACATTTCCACTGACATGGCACAGATTGTAAAAATCTCAAATTCAAATTGATATTAAGTGCAGTAATGCCCACATTTAGTCAATAGTTTATTTTTATTATTTAGACTATTTTAGTCCCTTTTTGATGAGACAGATGTTTTTAATCTGTGCTGCGTCAGTGACGGGGGAATTCATTTTCCCACGGATTAGTCCTTTAATACAACAGCTGGGAATCCCGTTCCTCATTACAGTATGGCATGCTTTTTGGAGGAGGTCAGTAACTTTTCATAGTGGGTTCTTCAACGAAAAAACATGTCTCATGTGAGAGTCCACGTGACAGGAACCGACCTGTGTCTGGTAGAATCTGCAAATAATTCACAGGGTTTGTTTTAACCTTCTCAGAGTTTCAGACGGGTGGAGTTTCCCACACTGGTCAACAGTTATGACGTAGCACTGTTTATAAAGTGTCCAGATGTTGGAAAATGACATCAAGTAGGCGCTCTAAGGAGATAAAACCAAATGATTACAGTGAATATACAATACAAAATATTGTTTTCTTATTTCATGAATTTGACTAGATGATTGTGGTGTGGAGAACCCAACATAAATATACCTTAAACAAGCAGTGGTTCTCAACCAGAAAACTAGGGTGAGGTTTAGGGTAAAGGAATAGTTTATTTTCACTATTTCATTCACTATAGAAGTGAGCCAAATGTGAGTAGGAGTCATGAGCGTGACTATTCTGATCATAAGTTTCATCTCCTCCTCAGTTATCTCATTAAGTGAAGTTAATAAATATAGAATTAATCAAATCTAACAACCAAAATCTTTATCATATGAGGGTCTGTAACCTAATGTGTATGAATTTAGGGGTCCTTAACACAAAAAAAGATTCAGATCCACTGCCTAAATTGATAGCTTTCTATGTTTTCCTTATTGTCAACAAATCCCATGAAAGCTCAAAACCAACGATCAGGTGTTACCACTTTCAGGTTTGTCGTTGTATTAAAGCCACGTTGCCATATTTCTAGATATGTTAAAACAAGATAATAATAATTTGCAGATTCTAAGAGACTCAGTTCTGGACCAGAGTAACAAAATATCTGAGGTTTGTCTCACAAAATAAAACTGCATTTCTAATGAAAAAGTTGAAGAACCCACTAACATAGAGTGTGTGTGATTTATGATATTACCATTTAATATCATGCTTTCTTTATTACACCTCCCTCCATAATTTTAAAAGCAATGCCATACGTCAAACATAATCAATGTGGTAACTTAAGGTTCACATTGGCACTGTAGAAAAATAAGAAGTACTAACAAACGCTATGTGTTAAATGTTAATGATCTTGCTTTACGAGTGACACACTATGTGGCCAAAGGTATATGGACATTCATATTTCCTTATGAACCTGTCAAGTTAACACAGGGAAGAGTCCACTGTTGTTTAAAACATATTTGTAGGCCATATCATTAAGATTTACATTAAATGGAACCAAGACAGTACACAAGAATATGTAGAAGAATGTCCATATACTTTTGGCCATGTAGTGAATATAAGCCTGCGTTGATAAAAAGTGTCAAAATAACTGCTGAATCTCCAAATTCTATCCTAATTCTTTGTCATATTTGTGTTTATTTACATGCATTTAAAAGGGATGTGTCACTTTCAACAAGTCTGTGTGTCTTATATATAACACACTTTATAAAAATTCACTAATTACATATTATGTATTGACAACTCTTTTTAACAACCATGTTGAAGGAGACACATCCTTTTGACCAGCGTAGCTTCAGTGATTTTAACATAATTGTGCATCAGGTAACTTTTGTTACTATGATTTATTTCACTTTGTCTCCTCGTGTTCTTCTAACTGTGCCGTCTAACCCGTGTTTACCTTGCAGGCCGACATCCAAAGCTAAAGCTAACTCTAAGTCTAAACAGAGCAGCGCTGGCAAAAGGTAACCTGAGGATGAACAGAAATTCAAGCTGTCTGAAAAAGACCGGCACACATGCTGCTTCCACAAGACTCATAAAACAAATGTCATGTAAACTGATGAGAAAGTCAGAAAAATGTTAGGTGTTATGTGAATATTTAGTCAAAGTACCAAAATGGATGAGCAGAATTAAAACACCTTATTTGCGCTAAAACTACGCAAATGGTTCCAATGATTTTTGATCATAAAGAGCCATTTTCTGAAAAGAAATAAATGGGAAATATTCTTGTTCACTTTCTTGCCATAAGTTAAATAAGAAGATTGGTACTAGCTTAGCTCAGCATAATATATTTAACGTACAGGCATGAGAGTGGTATCAATCTTCTCCTTAAACTCATTACATTACTTTACATTTATTTAGCTTTTTATCCAAAGCAACTTACAGTAAGTTCATTGAACCATGTGGGTACAACCCCAGAAATCTGATCTACTTCAAGTGCTACATTAGAGACAATAAGAGATTTTATTTTATGGGCCGAGATGCAGTCTGAACAGATGGGTAACTCTTGGCAAGAAAGTAGTTTAGAATATTTACTAAAAAGTCAAACAGTGCCGCTAATGAATGGTTTTGCAAGTTCAATTCATAAATTCAGCTTCACTTATTATTTGATTTTACTGGACACAGATTTACTGTTTGTACCAAAGATCAAACTCCTGACAGCTATGTTTTTATCCTTTTATCCAACATGTTTTTTATAATTTAAGATGATATCTGTTTGTGCTGTTGTTGTAATGACATGAAACAAACCTGAAGCATTTTCATTTACAAGTTTTTACATTAAGTTTTTTCTTTGTAGACGAGGAACATTATGTTGCCTCATTTTCAATGATTCATTCATTTGTGTGGTCTTTTTTGTTGTTGTTAATTCTTAGCATTATGTCAAAACTCTTTGTTTACACTAGAAAAAGCGACAAAATAAAGTATCACAAATCAGACGGCAGGCATACTAAGCACGCTCAATATTTGAGTGTGCTTTTGATGGACACTATTCTCCCACAATGCAATGCACAAAGGAAATAGAGGAGCTGCTCTCAGTTGGAAAATATGGTGATAAATTGTGAGTGATGGTAAAACAGCTCCAAAAAGCAACAAGTATTAAATCTAAAACTAAACATTTTGATGTCTCTTTGTGAAGTTTAACTGACAGTAGCTTTCCCACATATTGATGTTTTTCTATTCTAACTGTTTCAACAATAATCTATGATGATTAGTAAATACATACTGTAAATAATAAGTATGGCTTTGGGACACAGCTAATGTTTCCTTTGTCTCCACTCCCTTCAGGTTGTATTTGGAGCGTCAGAAGAACCACTTCCACATTCACTCTGTGGCGTGTACGGGCACCGAGGTTCACCTGGCAGCCTGTCCTCTGGAGTTCAGCAGGCCAAACGCAACGTCCACCTGTACGGGCGGCATGCCGGCCGTCGTCAGCTGCATGCCGGGGCCGCTGTTCATGCAGAACAACGGCTTGAAAAAGAAACCTAAAATTTCGGTAATGTAGGCTCTAACTCACTAAACAGTCCTTTTTCTTAGCAGACATTCTGACTTGTTATAGTAGGAAAAGCACAGGTGTTTCTAATGTCATTAACAATGTCTCTGCTCTTTTCAAGTGTCTCAGTATGTGACAATTGAAACACATGACAGTAAACTAGCATGGACAATTCCATGACCCTGAAACTAAAGCAGCTAAATTTATAGCTGTGCTTTTCCTACTATAACATGTCAAAATGTACTGTGTGAAAAAGGCCTATGGGAGATTATGCTATGATAGATACATGTAGTTTATTAACTTAATTTAAAGCCTGTCACTGAAGCAGGATTGGTTCCTGAAAAAGCAAAGCTTTATTACTGCATTGAGCATTACATTTTAATCTTGACCTTGTAAACAGCTTTGGACTGCGTCTCATGGTCTTCCTCAGTAGATGGATTTGTTCATTTGTAATGGACATAACTCAATTGCGACAGCAGATGGAGCTTTGGTCACAATTTACTCTTTGATTAAGAAAAATCAGTTTGTGGACCTTGAGTTGAGCGTTGAGCGTTTTTTTGTTAAAGTAGTTAGTCTAGGTTTAAGTGATATTTTATTGTCCCAAAATGATCTAATTTCTGTTTTTCAATGTGACAACAACAAAGTTCTTGTATTTTTGAGGAATGGAGGTAGTCTAAATTAAAACAAGCCCTTCTGTATAGATAACTCCATTACAGAAATATGAAAACTAATTAAATATAGATCAATATACAGAATATATATACATTATAAAGATTTCAGCTACTCATTTTATTTTCTATAAATATCTTTAATTAATACAATTTAAAGTGCCTTTGTATGAAGGTGATTGAGATGGAGTATGTACCTTAAAAAGCTGAATTATTCTACTGTACATGAAACGTCATTCTTGATTATGGAAAAAGGACTTCGTACCTCGAGGTAAAGCTTCCTCAGCAGATGGAGTTTGCTCCGTTGTCATGGAGATAACTCAGTATTTGACAATGGAATGTGGTTCAGAGCTCCAGAAAGAGTTAGTAAGTGGACCTTGAGTCACGTTTTAGTGTCCCATAATGATCTAATTTCTTTTTTCCAATGTGTCATGAACAAAATTCTTAATCATTTTTAATAATTGAATTGTTTGTAGCTGCTCAGAAGATTGACCTGCCAAACGTAGATTAAAAATCTAGTTTTATGTGTCTGCTTGTTGTCTAGAGCAACGTGAGGCTGAAGGGAGGTGCCAGGGTGGGCGAGGGTCGGGTGGAGGTTCTGAAAAACAACGAGTGGGGAACCGTGTGTGATGATCGCTGGAACCTCCAGTCGGCCAGCGTCGTCTGCAGGGAGCTCGGCTTCGGCAGCGCCAAGGAGGCGCTCACCGGAGGCCGCATGGGACAAGGTCAGTTACAACACCCTGTCATGAAAAAAATATTGTACCGTGATGGAAATTGGTTCTGCGGTTTGCATTAAATCACTCTAAACCCATCAACTGAGGCAGGATGTGTTAATAACTGTCTTCAGACAGTCATCAGTCATCAGCTGTCCATCTGCAGCTGTCCTATCTCTCAGGTCATCTCCGATAATCTGCCCTCAACAAGGAGGGCACATTCCTACGCAGATTACTCATTATTTTAATAAATTAAGGAATTCTGTGCATGACGAAAGAAAAGAAACAAAGATAAAACACATGAAAGACAGACGCCCACCACAGAAAACAAATATGCGGCTCATTTTCTGAACAAGTTACTACAATAATAGACAGATCTTAGTGTATAATCTCCAGTACAATTCTGGCGTTAAACTTCCTCATTCATCAAATAACTATTTTATCTGTGTGCTTCTGGTTCCTGGTTTCTATTAAGAACAGAAAACCGCCTGTTTTACTCCAACAAGGTTATTTCATGTGAAAATGAGGCATTTGATTTTATAAATCCAACTTGACACTGAGCCACTGGGCCTCCACATGAATATCGGTTAATAGTGATGTCATGGAGATTCTTTCAAACAACTAGAAACAAACACAAAATGATGACTGATGGATTTGATTATTGAGATAATCATTGAAAAACAATAATATGAGACACAGAATCTGTCTCTGTAAATTACACAACTTGACCTTTGTAGTTTTCTAGAGAACATGAAAATCATAGTTTTTAGTCAGCACATCTCACCCTAAAGACCTTTTCACCGTATGTAGGACAAAGGTTACCTTTCAAACCAAGTCCATTGCAGTATTACTTACTTTGGACACATTTTAAGACAAAAACAACTTCATACCAAACCAAAAAAGTTTGATACCCAGTGTTCAAAAGTACAGTTGCTCCACTTACAGAATTGTGTAAATAATATTGTTTAAAAAAGCAACTTTCAGCAAGAGGAAGGACACAGGAAGTGAAACATTGCTGTGAATAATTATTCTCTGACCAAACAAAACTGTAAGTGTTGTCGCGCCACTCATAATGAAGCTAAAATATGTATCCTAATGTGTGTGTGTTTCTCATTAGAACATGGAGCGGGTTTGTAGTTTTTTTTAGGTAAACTGCCCAGAGATTCCACCAAAGTAGAAACAAGCAGTCTTTTGAAGGGCAGTTCTCAGAAACGCTGGGTGGGGAAGTCTTCTCTCGTGTGTGCACATTATGATTTCCGCCACAGAGGAAGTCGGTGGAGGAGACTCTCTGAGGCAGCAGCAGAACCTGCTCTGTGCTCAGATGGATGTTGGACCACCACCCAGCTGAATTAATCCAAGAAACATTCCTAAACGTCACACCTAAAGGAATTCCTTTCACAGAAATTTCGTGATACAATCCCCTCATGGTGCTGTGACTCAGTAGTGATGGAGGGAGAGTTTAGAGGGTGAATGTAAACCAAGGTGTCGCTGACGGAGAACATGCATGCTCAGCAAACAGGCAGAACATTAAAACAACATTAAAAAGCCTACAAGACCTGACTCCTTAACTACCAATTCTGTATGGAAACATGTAAGTATTTAACATCAGAGCAATGGATATATGAATTGATATCACAAACCGCAAACATGCTTTACATCCTGGGTATCTAGATGTGGCTCAATGTGCCTTTGTCTGCTTCTATCAGCGGTTATGGAGGAAAGTAGATTACTTGTGACCTTTTCAATTAGTTTTTCCACCTGCATTCGGTTCATAAAACCTTTTTTTGAAGGGTAAAATAGTAACATTGACCTGTTACAGATATCATTGTTAAGGATAACTAACCATACAGAGGAGAGACAGTTCCTTAACAGATGATCACAAAAAGATGTCACTGTTTCCTTTATTTGTTTTTTCTTTGCCCAGATTTTTGATCTGAGACTTGAAACAAGAGTTTAAGAAACAGGAAGTGACCTGCAGCTTTCAGAAAACTGTAAATATAGTTGAGGAAAGAAACTTTGCCTCAGCATTTATCAGGTTCTGGCAGCACTTTAAACTTATCCTAATAACAAGTCGACTTTCTTTGACCTTGAAGCTGATTTCTCTCTGTGTGACTGTCTGTGCGTCTTTCCAGGAATGGGTCCCATCTACATGAACGAGGTGAAGTGCTTCGGCCAGGAGAAGACCATCTGGAACTGCCCCTTTAAAAACATCACCTCAGAGGACTGTCAACACGTGGAGGACGCCGCCGTCCGCTGCAACGTGCCCCACATGGGACTGGAGGACTCGGTCAGAGCTGAACCTTCTTACTGCAATGTTTCATCTTAAGATTGTTCTGTTAACTTGAGGAACAGTTGATTTTCTTTATACTGTTATTATACAATGTATTACATCAGATAAATTATGTAAATTATTGGTGAAATTGGTTAGTTGCATCAGACTTTCTTCAGAATAATGTAGCAAAGGATACAACTTAGTTTGTTTTATACTGTGTTTATTGTTTATTCTTTCATTTAGCTCTTTGCTGCTCTAAACTTCTTTTCAATTTGCCCTAAAATGTGAGATTAAGAGCTGATATTCCCAAAAATCTCACATTTTCCTTCTCTACCAATACTTCTTAACTGCTGTCACAAATAAATGTGATGCCACTTATGTTCCAAATCAGTTCAGTTGCTTTAAACCATCTCAGATCAAATTTATTCTTTGAAAAATTTGTGAAAAACTTGTTTTCTTTTGTTACAGCAGTGATTTCCTTTTAACACAGAGTATCTCTGGTTGTGCAGTTTGTATTCAACCAGATGATACTCTTCTTTGTTTCCTGTAGATACACATTGAAGCCGGAATAAGTGGGATAAAAACGTTACATGTGGACACTCTCATCATATGACATGTAAACTATGCCACCAGTAAGATTTGAAACCACAGAGTTTTTATCCAGCCCGGTCCTTGTGTATCTACTGCACGCTCCGCTCTCTGGTCTCTAACCCCTCGGCCCAACACACAGATCCGACTAACAGGAGGTCGGACCCGTTACGAGGGCCGCGTGGAGGTGCTGAGCACGGACTCTAACGGGACGCAGAGCTGGGGTCTGATCTGTGGAGAGACCTGGAGCACCAAGGAGGCCATAGTGGTCTGCAGGCAGCTGGGCCTGGGCTACGCTAACCAGGGCGTGCAAGTAGGTTATTAACACCAGTGAGGCCAACTTCCTGCAGCAGAGCAGAGCTGCTTTGACCAGCAGGATGCCTTTTATGTATATTTGACATATGCAAATATAATATACTGTCATGAACACTTCATTTTATTACAGTAACTACATTACATTCTATGCATATATGTTCAAATATAATCAATATTTCTATTCGGTCATATATTATTTAATATGTGCAGCATACTAATACTTCTTTTTAAATCTGGCAACACATTCTAATATCTTCCTAAAACATATAATAATTTCGGTGTGTATATTTTTGGAATATACGTTAACATGAATGTGTTAATGACAGTACATTATAAGTTCCATATGGAGTAGATGTTTCCTTTTTTTCCTAAATGGAAGATCATGAAACTGTTTTGGTCATTTCTCCATGGGCGGACCAAAAAAAAGACTCACATGAAGTTTCTAATCAAACTCAAAAAGCTACTCACCACTAAAGCCAAGTGGTGACCTCATCTGGAAACCACGCTGACGCTCTCCAGGCCTAGAACAGTCTTAACCAAACTGCTGCTTCAACAACACGCTCTCCACTGCCGGAGAAACTGTGTGACTAAAAAGTGTTAGTTTGAGCCCAGACAGTTCAGAGACAGGACAGGAAGTGTGTCCCCTCACTGACTCCCAGCAGGGCATTTCTGCAGATCCGGATAGTGGGAGGCCGGACCAGTTATGAGGGCCGGGTGGAGGTTCAGGTTGGCTCCAAGTGGGGCACAGTATGCAGCACAGGCTGGACCACAAAGGAAGCCATGGTGGTTTGCAGGCAGCTAGGGCTCGGCTACTCCATGCATGCCATCACTGTAAGTAGACCAAAGAATGACGACATCTGCTCCTAAAGGAGACGTTGATCAAATGTATTGTTTAAAGGCTAAAACCCTCCAGATGCATCATGATATAAACTTACAAAGAACACACACAGAACATGATTGATAGAACAATAGCATGACAGAATCTTTTAGGACTTTAAATAATAATTACAAAAACACTGAGAAGCAGAAGCAACTTGATTTTATGTGAGAAATAAAGTTAGTTTAAAATAATAAAAAAGATATCTAACTGTAAATGTTTCGAATCAAAGTCTTAGATCCTGTTGAGACTGAGGAAACAGACGGAAAACTTATCAAAGTATCTTAATACAAAGAGTACTTTTTAGAGTTAAAACAACACACAAAATCCCTTTAAAAGTTTTTGTTGATGTACCTTTTAAGTATGGGCACATTTATATTGTTTCAATGGATCAATATTAACAATTTTCAGTATTTCTAGGGAAACAAAATGCAGTTTGATGTTTAAAGAAAATGTTTCAGCTATCTTAAACATGACTGCAACAATGTGAAAATGCACTTAAATGGGTCCATAAATATATTTATATTGGTATAGATTTGAGAAACCTTCCAGTAAGTTGCACGATTATTGAATAACTCAGTATTTGCAGAAAGATATTGTCTCAGATTTACACCGTGAGTCGTGAACATCTGTTTTTCAGAACATCTGACTGAACTCTCTGCAGCTCCGTCTGTGAAAGATTCTCTCCTGATCGATGCACTGTGTTTGTTTCTGTTTGCTTGTTTTGTTTCTGTCTGAACCCCAATCCAAGGAGACGTGGTACTGGGATAGCAGCAACGTGACGGAGATGATAATCAGCGGCGTGAAGTGCACGGGGAACGAGATGTCTCTGAGTCAGTGCCAGCATCACAAAACGCTCAGCTGCCAGAAAGCGGCAGCAAAGTTTGCAGCTGGAGTCATCTGTTCTGACAGTGAGTGACAGAAATAGGCGGATTAAGAAATGAAGATTAGGAAAAATATTATTCTCACATTTGTGAAGCTGGCACCATGAATGTTTAGTTTTAGTTGATGTTGAATTTCTGTCAAACAATTGATCGACTTATCATTTCAGCTTTTCTTGTACATTTTTCATATGTTTTCTGTGTTAAAATCTTGATTTTTAAAGAAACTAAAGCTGTCAGATAAATGAAGTAACGTAAAAAGTCAAATATTCCCCTCTGAATTGATTTTAATAGAAGCATAAAGTGGCATGAGAAAAAAATCAAGTAAAGTACAAGTTCATTACATCCATATGAGGAGCATAACTCAATCCTAATCCTGCTGCTGCTCCTCCACACAGCGACCTCTGACCTCGTCCTGAACGCCCCTCTGGTCCAGCAGACGGTTTACATCGAGGATCGCCCTCTGCACATGCTCTACTGCGCTGCCGAGGAGGACTGCCTGTCCAAGTCTGCAGCCAAGGCCGACTGGCCCTACGGACACCGACGGCTGCTGCGCTTCTCCTCCCAGATCCACAACATCGGTCGGGCTGACTTCAAGCCGAAGGCCGGGCGCCACTCGTGGGTCTGGCACGCCTGCCATGGGTAATATTATCCATCATCAACTTCAATTAACTGTTTGGATGAGACAGATCCGAGATTCACTTGTCTCACTGGGTAAAAAAAACAAAAAAATGAAGTTTACACCAATCCAGTGACATTATTTTGTCATACATCTACATCAATTTACATGATGCGTACATTCTTACATAACAGTAGAATTCATATCTTGTGTGTTCCTATTTTATGCACAAAATTGAGTTAAAGCATAATGCGTATATGTTTATCGTCTGTGAATTGAATTCATAAGCTGCTGCTTTACAATTTTTTCTCTAATACGTTATTTCAAATGCTTTCATTCAATCCAACATTACAGCAGTGGTCGTTGCAGAATCACCTGCCGGAAATCTGCCCTCTACTGAGAGTGTCTTCATGTTTTCACTGAAACATCTTGCCCTCTGTGGCACGTAGAACACTTTAGATTTTAAAACATGTGATCATATATTTCAGGAAAACAAGTCCATAAAATCCATAAAATACACCAGACACCTGAAGAAAATCTTAATTTTACATCCACTTCAGTCGACCATTAATTCTGTTTTTCAAAGCATAAAGGTAATCTTTTTGAAGTGTGTGGAATAAAACAAGTGTTTGTTTTGTGTTTAAAAGGAGATGCCAATGGAGAATTTTCAAATTGTTGTCATTACCAACAAAGTGTTCTCTGTATTTTTCAGCCACTACCACAGCATGGATATTTTCACCCACTATGATCTGATGAACGCCAACGGTACCCGAGTGGCCGAGGGACACAAAGCCAGCTTCTGTCTGGAGGACTCAGACTGTGAAGATGGTGAGTCTGATGCTTCAGATTAGAGTCAAACCACAGGGGTCAGTTTTCATTCAGAAGGGTGGAGACGTGTCGTGAAGCAGAGCGACAAATGAGAGAAAGTTTTGGGGGAAACTATCCCATCTGTCCCACCAATTTAAACAAGTGACAATAAAGGCAAAGATGCAGGAATCTTCTGTCATCTTTAAGGTTTTAAGGGCGTGTGTATGTAGGCAACTTGTGAGTGAATCAAAAGAATTACCCTTTGTTAATTAAATATAATTAAATATCTATATATATAAAATATCTAATGACTACCAGGGAATACTTCATTATGGATTCACTATTGCATCTTAAAATCGATGCATGTTTTTGCCACCCAGGTGTTTCTAAGCGGTACGAGTGCGCCAACTTTGGCGATCAGGGCATCACTGTGGGCTGCTGGGATTTGTACCGTCACGACATCGACTGCCAGTGGATCGACATCACAGACGTCAGACCTGGAAACTACATTCTGCAGGTGAGCATGTGCATATACATATATATAAATATATACACATAAGTGTGTGGATATAACCCAAAACCAACACTCAGAAAAACTTATTTACAGTAGAAAAGAGGACAGGAAGAAGTATGCACTCATCACTTTTCTAGTTCATTTGGTACATTTTTCTCAAGGAAGATGATTTTGGAGGGAAAACTACTGTTGGGGAACTTATTCTTTATGTTTGAATTGTTTGTTGAAGTGTGTTGAGTATTTGGAGAGGTATGTGTTACTTGTTGCTGAAGGAAATACTTCAGGAACCCTGTTTACATTAATCAAAACCCTCTTCTCACCAGAAGAACCTCAAAAAAGTTAATTTATCCTGTCTGTTTTTTGTCTAAAGTTGAATCTGCTGTAAGCGAATGAGAAAGCTGGACTGAGCATTTCATTCCCCGACACCAGCTTTTAATCACAAATGTATTTGATTTTATTTTTTTAAATGTATGTGGTTGTCTATTCTGTTATAAAAATGTTCCTTTTCATGTTTCTTACTCCTTCAGATTGTTATCAATCCAAATCAAGAAGTGTCTGAAAGCGACTTCACCAACAACGCCATGAAATGCAACTGCAAATATGACGGACATCGAATCTGGCTCCATAACTGCCACATTGGTAACCAGTCACAAAAACCCACTTAAAACTACCAGATTAGTTTATGTCCCGTTTGTCTTTTAGATTAAAACCTTGTTTGTGTGTTTGTTTGTTTTTAATCCCTACAGGCGATGCGTTCAGTGAGGAGGCGGAGAGGAGGTTTGAGAAATACCCCGGGCAGCTGAACAACCAGATTAATTGATCCAGGTTGAGTGAATAAAAACACACCTCACTAGTTTAAAAAAAAAGTTACACACAAACCTTTTTGTTATCAGGAACCAAAATGTATTCCCCCATCGTATTATCTGGAGTCATGGAAACAGCCAACAGTATTTTCCTGAATGTGTTTTATATTATACTTGAATATTCAAGTGCAAATGATTCTCTTTTGTTAGTCTAATGTGAGCTAATGCTATATTTTTATTACAATGAATGTTATGAATGTTCCGATTTATGAATGAGGTGTTTTTTACAAACCCTTTTTTTTCTTTTCTTTTTTTTACTTGGAGCTAGCAGGTTCAGATCTACCTGAGATTGTTAGCGTTAGCTGTAACATATAAAATCTGAGGTAGGAACTGGAACAAATGCAGCTCTGTGAAAGTCTTACTGGTTTTCATACTGGGTATTATGGATAGAAGAGATTTCTCATTTCCTTAGATCATAACAGATAATATTACCTTGATAATTCACTCTGGGTTGAAGGTTTTCACATCAGTTACTGTTCAGTTGTCTGCCATCTTGGTCACAGAAATGGTTTTGGAGTTACAATATTTTGTGAATTTATTTATTGCTAAAATCAAGGTGCTCTTCAATTTTCTTTGGGACCAGTTAGAAGCCGTCTGAAGCTTTAGTCTGTTTGTTTATTAGTCATTTAGGGTCAGAACATAGAGGTTATCGGGCAAAAAAAACCTACAATTACCCTCAAGAATGTCTGTTTGTATGCCGATGTAATCTCACCCACTGCACCGAATAAAAAAAAGAGAGGAATAATGATTACACTGCATCTGAGAGACTTATTTTATTAAAAATGTTCACATTCTTGCTTGTTTAGGGACGTGGCTCTCAACATTTCAGGCTTGTTTTCAGAATCAGAATCAGGTTTTCACAAACAAGGAGATGTGTGTAGGTGTTTTGGTGACTAAAAATAAACATAGTAAGAGAAAATCAAAATATGAACAAGAACGGTAAACGTCCAGAAACATAAATATAGAACAAAAAAAGGAAAATCAAAATATAAAACAAATACTGTAGAAAATATGAATGGAAATATGTACAATATATCTGATTAAGTCAATTAACTCATGTCAGCTCTACTCCACATACTCAATGAAAACTGATTATATTTTTTGGATGAAGAATTTAAAATTGGCTTTAATGATTAGACTATTCAGATGCCCACGTATGTTGGTTAATGTTTGTAAAATTAGTGTAAATGTGTATTTTATTTCCTCTTTTTCTGATAATGTGGCCCATCACTGTGGAGATAAAACATTTAAGTAATTTTATTGATAAAAAAAAAAAATAGGTCTGTTTTGTTCCCAAAGTACCCCCTGAGGTCAGAGGCCTTGTTTATTTCTGCTCTCCTCACACTAAAGCCTCTGCAGGTTTCCTGAGTTTCGTCATGCCATCAACCTGACAGAAGAGGATTACTCTGGTTCAGCAGCACGTTGTCACACAGGAGAAGCTTAAAGCCTGAAACACTGTAAACACTGTAAACACTGACTGCAGTGAGGGGGGACTGATCATGGCTCCCCCTAGAGGGCTGCAGCTGCAAGACGTGAATGTAAAAACATTTCAGTGTCATTAGACTCCAGAATAACATACATAAATATATAAAAAATGTCTATTTAAAGAGTATTAATGTTATGTCTCATTACAGAAAATGTTTGACCTCTGTCATTGCCAACAAAGGGTATATAACAAAGTATTGAGATGAACTTTTGTTATTGACCAAATACTTATGGAAGTACTTAGGAATTTTTTTTCTCATTCTGTCTCTCATAGTTGACGTACCTATGATGAAAATTACAGGCCTCTCTCATCTTTTTAAGTGGGAGAACTTGCACAATTGGTGGCTGACTAAATACTTTTTTGCCCCACTGTATGTATGAGAACAGCCTGAGTAAGTGTACTTACTTATCAAGTGTTCTTGATAAGTAAGAAAAGGAATCAAGATTCAGACTTATTTAGTGGAAAAATCCAGTGAACACTAATTTACTTCACACACATAACATAACAGGAGGAGGCAGTTATGATCAAAAGAACATGTTTTTACTTTGACAGGAATAGGAAGCAGAAACATGAAAAATAAAGGCAGGAAATGAAGCTTTACATCAACAATTGTCACTGCAATCTACAAGTTATCTGCTAATGAAAGAGTCTCACATATTTCTTAGTTTTTACAGGTACAATAATCTTCTCACGCTGAATGTTTTTCTGTGTTTTGTTGAAGAAAATCTGCCTCCAAGGTGGATGAGACTGAACTCACAGTTACACTTACAGTCCTGAATGATGTTCGTCTGTCTCTGTTTGTCTTCTGCGACGGACACGTAACGGTTCTCTGCTGTTTCACTGCAGCGTCGTCTGTTTAACGACCCTCCCCTCTTTATCGATGGCGAAATTGTAATTCTTTGGATTGTCCAGAGCTTCTTCTATACGCTGATCCAGGTTCTCCAAAGTGATGAAGTTCTTTGCATCCTCCTGTAAAAGAGATTAAAAGTTAAGATCAGTATTTAGGAATTTCAACTATTTTGTCGACTACAAACACATGAAAAAGTAGCTTTAAGAACTGACAATTTTAACTCAATTTTAAACTTGAGAAGATTGAGAGAAGAATCATACCTGCAGCTTCATAATCTCCCTCTCTTTTTCTTTGATGAACTCTTGCTGCTCTTGTTCTCGCTGGATGGCAGCTTCTACCTGTTTGCGTTCAGCTTCCTCTTGTTCCATCTGGATCCTCGACATCCTGAAAGATACAGAGGAGACGGTGAGCTGTTACTTCAGGAAAATAAAAGATAAAATCCTTATTTTATGGATGATGGAAACAAGACCTTACCTGAGTTCGAGGATGCGGAGGTTCTCCTGGTTGTTGAAGTCCATCAGGGCTCGATGCTCCTCCGCCTCCTGCCTCGCCCTCTCCTCCGCCAGGGAGCCCGTCTCCTCCTCGTACTTTTTCCGAAGCACTCCCTCCTTAAACTCCAGACTGAGAGGAGAGAAACGCGTTAATTCAAAAGAATGCCTAAATATTAAGAATTAATCTACTGTAAAGTACATGTTTAAAACTGTTTCAGTGTTCAAGCGCCCAATATTTCACGTATCTGACAAGAGATAATAATTTTAATGAATATTATTTATTAAATTCTTCTGTTAATATCAAGGCTGCAACTGTGGATTATTCTCCATTCTCTTTGTTCTTATATGACAAACATTTATGTTTATAGGACTCCTATAGTTGCAGACACTGGTTTTTAAACAGGAGCATGTAATGAGAGAAATTGTATGAGGCAGCATACAGATGACTTCTTTTGATTAGTCTAGTCATTAAGTAATCTTATGATAATGTTTTGAATTTACGAGTTTATTGTTTGGTCTAAAACATGTCAGACATTGTGGAAAATGGTCATCACAAATTCCCAGAGCCCAGGCTGAAATATTTAAATTGCTTCTTTTGTCTAATAGAACAAAATATATTCAGTTTATCATCTTACACATTTCAACACTGTGTTGATTAAAATTAGGGAATGCAATATATATATTTTAATTTCTTACAGATAGTACCAGCAAAAACCTTGAGACATGTCAGTTACTCGTTAACGTCTGGTCTCGAAACATGTCAGTTACTCGTTAACGTCTGGTCTCGAGACTTGTCAGTTGACATGTCAGTTACCCGTTAACGTCTGGTCTCGAGACATGTCAGTTGACATGTCAGTTACCAGTTAACGTCTGGTCTCAAGACTTGTCAGTTGACATGTCAGTTACCCGTTAACGTCTGGTCTCGAGACATGTCAGTTACCCGTTAACGTCTGGTCTCGAGACATGTCAGTTGACATGTCAGTTACCAGTTAACGTCTGGTCTCGAGACATGTCAGTTACCCGTTAACGTCTGGTCTCGAGACTTGTCAGTTAACGTCTGGTCTCGAGACATGTCAGTTACCCGTTAACGTCTGGTCTCGAGACATGTCAGTTGACATGTCAGTTACCAGTTAACGTCCGGTCTCGAGACATGTCAGTTAACATGTCAGTTACTCGTTAACGTCTGGTCTCGAGACATGTCAGTTAACATGTCAGTTACCCGTTAACGTCTGGTCTCGAGACATGTCAGTTAACCAACGTGGTCTCGAGACATGTCAGTTAACATGTCAGTTACCCGTTAACGTCTGGTCTCAAGACTTGTCAGTTACCAGTTAATGTCTGGCCTCGAGACATGTCAGTTAACATGTCAGTTACTCGTTAACGTCTGGCCTCGAGACATGTCAGTTACCAGTTAATGTCTGGTCTCGAGACATGTCAGTTAACCGTTAACTGACATGTAAAACGTGACAAGTCAACTGACATGTCAGTTGACTTGTCATTTACATGTCTCGAGACCAGACGTTAACTGACGTTGGTCAGTTGACCAACGTCAGTTAACGTCTGGTCTCGAGACATGTCGGTTACTGTTGTCAGTGGTCCGGTGCGGCGGTGACGTCACGTACCGCAGCGCCCTCACGGTGCTGTGGTACTCTGTGAATCTCTCCCTGAGGACGACCATCTCCACCGGGTCTACGGGCGGCGGGCCTTTGATCCGGTCCTCTTTGGACTTGGCCACCGGGTCCGTGCGGGACTTCCTCCCGCGGACAGCCACGAGCACGGCGCTCCGGGGCGCGAGCAGCAGCCGGGTGACCTGCAGGGCGGCGGCCATGTTGGTTTCCTCTGACCCGGAAGTAGTTAGCAACGTGGTTAGCTAGCAGTCAGTTAGCTATCGACGGTCCGGTAGCCTCTACCGCCGCCCGGAGGCCATCTTTAATATATATAATATATACCATCTATATATATATATATATATATATATATATTGATATCCTCTTATATACTATATATATATATATTATATATATTATATATATATATATATATATATATATATCCGGGGCGCGATATGTATATATTATATGATATGCAGGGCGGCGGCCATATTATATATATCTGACCCGGAAGTATTATATATATGGCTATTATATATATATATATATATATATATATATATATGTATATATATATATATAGCATATATATATATACCCGTATATATATATATATATATATATATGTATATATATATATATATATATATATATATATATATATATATATGTATATATATATATATGTATATATATATATATATATATATGTGTATGTGTATATATATATATATATATACACTGTATATATATATATATATGTATATATATATATATATGTGTATGTGTATATGTATATATATATATATATGTATATATATATATATGTATATATATATATGTATATATATATATATATATATATATATATATGTGTATGTATATATATATATGTTATATATGTGTGTACATATATATAGATATATATATATATATGTGTATATATACTGATATGTATGTATGTATATATATGTGTATGATGTTTATTATGTAATATATATGTTATATATAACTATACATGTAATGAGTTACCAGACATGTTAACTGACATGTCTATGACATGTATATGTATATGTGTGTCTCGAGATATATATATATGTATATATATATGTGTAATAAATATGTGTATATATATATATATGTCATATATATATGTATGTGAGTAACTGACATGTTAACTGACATGTCTCGAGACCAGACGTTAACGAGTAACTGTAACTGACATGTCTCGAGAACTGACATGTCTCGAGACCAGACGTTAACTGACATGTCTCGAGACCAGACGTTAACTGACATGTCTCGAGACCAGACGTTAACCTAACTGACATGTCTCGAGACCAGACGTTAACGGGTAACTGACATGTCTCGAGACCAGACGTTAACTGACATGTCAAAACACCAGACGTTAACAGGTAACTGACATGTCACGAGACCAGACGTTAACAGGTAACTGACATGTCTCGAGACCAGACGTTAACTGACATGTCTCGAGACCAGACGTTAACTGACATGTCTCAGACCACCAGACGTTAACTGACATGTCTCGAGACCAGACGTTAACTGGTAACTGACGCTCCTGGGCGTAGAAAATCCTCTTTTTAAATACCAATGTCATATACTGCAAATAAGAAGCTCCTTGTTGATTTATTAAAACACTTTTCATTGTTATTGTAACATAACGTCCAGTCATGAATTAATGTGACCAGACGTTAACTGTCCAATAAAGTCTTATTATAGCCTTTAATAATACATAATTTCTTTGTGGATTGTATTAATCTGAATCTGCAAAATAACAACTAATTTAGTTATTAAATAAAAGTATTGGAGTAAAAAGTACAATATTTAGTAGAAAATAGCAATAAATGGAAAATACTCAAGTAAAGTACAAGTACCTCTACATTATATTTAAGTATAGTACTTGAGTTAATGTTATTGGGAAACCAGGGCACAGGCGATTGTTTTGTTTGAGGAAATTATCCTTTTTCCACATTGACAAAACCATAATAATTATATCGTGCTTTGATTAAAATAAGTTTATCTTTTTCTTTGGCGTCTTGATTTGTAAAACTATCTTTAAAGCACAGAATCAAATAGTTTAATAGTCTAGTTGGGTGGATTTCAGCTTCTTCCTTCTGGACGGAGGTCTATAGTCCCAAGGTGAAGAACATGGCGGTATAAAAACAGCTTTGTTCCAGCAGTCATCACTCAGATGAACAAGATGTACCAATATGGCAAAGCTGCTTTGTTTATTTATTTAAGTGTTTAATTGATAGTGGAGGCTCTATTACTCTTATAACGGATAATGGATGCCTCTTCTATTGTGAACCAAATCTATCTACGAGTTAAAATAATGTAACCTGAACCATAAACTTGTGTTAAGAATACATTTGTTTTTGATGTTCTTAACAGAAAGACCAACTGGCTCTTATAACGAGACAGTGACACAATAATAAATGTTATCTATGCTGAGCTATTGTTTGAAAACCAGCATTTGAAGTAAAAATAAATGGGTTCTTTTTCTTCAGGGTGCAGTGGGATGCCGGCTGTCAGCCCGGTGACTGATGATGCTGAGGCAAGGTACCAACACATTACAGCTACAGTCAGCGTGCCAGGAACATGGAATGATGGGAAATGGTGCAGTGCCGCTGTGTCGTTCGTCGTGACTTTGAGAGCTGTAAGTAAGGAGAAATTTAAGCAACATGAAGAGATGTCTGCTTTGCATTTGTTACACAGTATTTCAGTGGGAAAATTAGGACACACAACTTTATAATGAGGTCTTATGTCTGTCGTAATGTCCTAAACTTCCTATAAGTGTGAAATGAAAACAGGAGATGTGAACTGATTTGCAGGTCAGTTATATTTTTATTCAGCTTGTTGCCGGCTGTTACAGGTACACGGAGCGTAATGGTGCAGACTTCGTATTAGTTTCACAGATGTAAAGCACCATTTAGATCTAACATCAGCAGACAAACAACAAGGAGCTCCTGCACTTATCTTTCGGTGTCATTGTTTAGCTTTGAATGAACTCACAGAACAGAAAACAAATCTTATGCAGATAAGCTGTGAGACACACTGCATGAATATAAGGAGAAACCAGTAACAATTTAGTCTTCCACAGCATTTACATGTCCAAATGCTTATGCAAGAATCAACGCTGTTTTATTAGAAATTAGAAATTTTAAATAACCAGTCAAATAGAAAGACCCAAACTTACTTTGTTTTTTAAACCAACCAATACATATAGTATTTGTGTAAATGCAGAGGAAGAATAACTTAAAAGGCCAACAATGGGTCTTTAATATCGTGAAAATAAATGTTTTTAAGGTCACTGGTTCACTGACTACTAGAGAACCAGGGCTGCAGGACAATGCGTGATCGATTGGGAGAGTTCCTGATCAATAATGCTGCAGGTTTCTTGCATCAGTTCAAACACAGATAAAGTCCAAGCATCGAGAGATAAAAGGGATATTTGTCCTCCTTCACAAACAATTGGTCAAATGTTTGCACAACGAGGGATCAAAAGAGTCAAATAGTAAACTCTGCTGCTTGGACCTTAACGTGTGTGACAGAGAGGAACTCAGCCAAAAACGATACAGCTGCTGTCCGACTTAGCTAATGCAGTGCAGCCACTCTGCATTTCACAGTTTGCCATCTTCTTGATGTGCGGTGTCAGAACGTGTGTAGAAGAAGGGGGACTTCTGGAGGACCTCTTGTTTAGCACAAGGGCGCATCTGTCTTGAGAAAGGATGAGCTTTGGTTCGTGGTTTGGTTTTGGGGAGGAGTAGAGGAGGGAGGGGAGTATTTTTGGGGAGAGACATGACAGAAGGGGGAACGTAAAACACATGAGGGAGGAAGAGGGGGGATGTTCAGGTCAGGGCAGAGGGTATGAATAATTCAGGTTGATGCCAGGCTGGTGGCATTTAGGTTTTTAGGTCAGGGCGGGAAAAGAAGGGTAAGCCAGACGAATCTCTTCCCCTTCCAGAAGTTTCCTGAAAAGAAAACAGATTATCTTTAAGATAACTGTGCGTTTATTTGCGTATTTACACAATAAAATGAAAAACATACTTTTTGTCAGTTGTGTGAGATTAGAGCTAAAAATAAACATATTTTAATACATATGTCCCAAGAGAAAGTCATAAAATCATACACATATTAGTGGAAACACAATCCTGATCTCACCTGTACGCCGCTATTTCAATGTCAAGGGCCATCTTCACATTGAGCAGGTCTTGGTACTCTCTCAGGTAGCGCGCCATCTCCTGCTTGGCGTCAGTGATATCCCGCTCCAGCTCACTTATCCTCATCTATAAATGCATTAAAAAAAAAAAGACATTCATTATCAGATACCGCAGTTACTGATGCTTGACCCAAGGACTTTTTTTTAGTCAACGTAGCAAAGAGATTTGCTACGTTGTGCTCTGACAGTTAATTTGGAGAGTAACCTTGCTGCAATAATTTCCTGCTGAGCTCTGAAGCCTGTAGAGGGTGTAGCTGCTGCAGAGAATATGTTAAGATATTGTAGAAAAAAAGACGCTTTTTCCTGCTTTTTCTCTACCTTTTAAGCGTTGAGTGTTGTCTTTTACTCTGTGTGGTGTCTATTAATAATATACCATCTTATGTCTGTGTCCAACCTTGAGGACGAGACCTTTTACATGCCATCCTTCATCTTTCTGCTGGAGCTACTGGTCTGAGAGCACTTCTCCAGTCATATCAGAACAGAAATGGGCAGATAACCAGCCCAGGTCCCACGTACTGGTTCACATTCCCCTATTGGGTGAATATTCATACAGATCAGGATCCAGTTATCCTTCATTCACCTGGTACTTTCCCACGTCTTTGTCCTGCGTGTCCTCCAGATCCTCCAGCTGCTTATTCAGGGAGTCGATGACGTTCCGGAGAGACTCGATCTCGGAGGAACGGGACTGAAGCAGCCGCCGGTACTCCATGGTCTCCTCCCGGATGGCGTGCACGGCCTCGTTGTTTTTGGTGGCCATCTCCGCCACTCTGGCGAACTTGCCCTTGTACCACTCCTCGGCGGCCTGCATGTTCTTGTTGGCCAGCCGCTCGTACTGAGCCCGGATGTCCCGCAGGGCGACGGAGAGGTCGGGCCGGGACACATCCACGTCCACGCTGATGTTGGCCATCTGCAGCTGGGCCTCCAGCTCTACCTGCTCCTCCGCAAAGACCTTCTTCAGGAACACCATCTCATCGCAGAGAGACACCACCGTGGCCTCGGCGTCACAGTTGGAGAGCACGGCCCTGCCGGCGTCCTCCCTGGCCCTCTGCAGGGCCTCCTCGGCATCCATGCGCCGCCTCGCTTCCTCCTCGTAGCGCTCCTTCATCTGCTCATACACGTCACGCAGGTAGTCTCTCTCTGCCTCCATCCGCATCTTCTCCCCGCTCTCCGAGTCTATCATGGCCCTCAAGCTCCGCGACTGCCCCTCATACACCGTCTGCAGACGGGACGGGTCGTTCTGCCGCCTCCTCAGCGCCTCCAGCTCGGCCAGCAGGGCTCGGTTCTGCAGCTCCAGGTGCCTCACCTTGTCGATGTAGGTGGCGAAGCGGTCGTTCAGGTCCACTAGCTGCTCCCTCTCCTGGGAGCGCAGGCCTTTCAGCTCTGTGTTGAGGGAGCTGGCCTGAGCCAGGTCCATCCGCTCAGAGCCGTCTGGCAGGAAAGAGGAGGCCAGCCTAGGGATCCTCTTCCCAGCCGGAGGACCTCGAGGAGTAGAGTAGAGGGAGGAGGGCATGGAGGATTTGGTGGTGGATTGGGAGCCTCTGTAGCTGTCCCAAGGGCGGCGGTAGGAGAAGAGGGAATCGTAGCTCATGATGAATTTTTTGTTTTTTTTTTGTTTAAGAAAAGGATGTGGATGTTTTTTAGTTTCAGAAGGTTTTTTTTTTATGTCCCCCTTGTTCTGCACACCATCGGTGAGGATGAGCGGGCGTTTTGCACTGCACCAGCTCGGTGATGCTGCAGATCCCTGGCTTTTATAGAGTGAGGCTGCCCCCCCCTCTACCACATAGAAGCATCAGCGCTGTCAGCATCCACCTGGCCAATAGCAGACTGCTGCAGTGAGGAGAGAGGAGGTTGGTTTTTAGATTCACTCTCAGCCTCGGTGGGCAGAATTCATGTGGTAGTGCAGGTTTTATTTTAATCTGCCCTAAAAAGCAGTGCAATCAACTACTCTCATTACTCTATGCATTTCTGTGGCATCTTTCACTCTACTTTTTTCCACGAATGGAGGCTCACCTGCATCTCTCAAACAATAAATACATCCTTATTAGTTAAGTGAAATAAACTCTAGCTAACCTTGTGCAAAAGACTTGAAACAAAGTCTTATCCACAACCCATTTAGAGACAATCAATACATAGTGCGTAAAGGGGCATATACTTTAACAGGGAGGCACTTAAAGGCTTTAATGTTATAGAAAACAATTCATTAATTACCACACAGATTGCTTGGTACTTCAATAGATTGATGTGGTTGATAAGTGCCCCCTGCTTTATGTGAATCATAAGAAGGATGATTGAATATTCTCACATACACGGATATCAAGGCCCCTTTCCTTACTGAACATTAAACAGACATATGGTGCTTTTATACATTCATACATTTAATTTTTTTAAAATATTTTCTTCTTATGTACTTCTCATTTTCATCTCCTCTCTTCATTGTTTCCTGTACTGCTATGAATGTCCTTTAGTAGTCAGTTAGTAGGCATTCACGATGCTCTATATGCTGCCATTGTTCCCAGAGAATCTTTAGTCGTATCTCTTCGACCTATCTAGATTGCACATTGATGAGTCACTGACACTGACAGTGTGTGGGAGACACCACCTAGAAAGAATCTGTTTCTGCTGACATAGAGAAACACTCCTGTTTAACATCCAGAGATGAGTCAGAGGGTGCCTTTAAATCATCCTTGGTGTTAAAAAAGGAGGCATCGAGCTGATCCTCTTAAACAGGAATCGATTGTGATTTCTGCTCAAGGACATGTTTCTGGTGGCAGACATTTTCGGACTTTGGACAGAGAGTCTCTTTAAAAACATTAGGGGTCGTCAGGTTTTGTAGTCCTGCTGCTCCTTAAGGACTCACTATTTGACCCCTGACAGTAGAAGTAAAATAGTTAGGATTCCTTGCACAAGAAAACCATAGTTTATGGGAAGAGTGTTGGTTTAGTAGTATTTTTCTTTTCTGAGTTTGAAAATATACAAACAGCTAGCACATCAAAAGTACCACGCTGATAAAGGCAAGATGGCCTGAACACATTAAGGGCATAAAGCACCTGAAAGCAGCATGGTATGTTGTAGTAAAGTATTTGCATCCTCTGGAGTCCAACCACACAGCTGCCAGCAAGGCTTATAGTGCATGCAAATGATAAAGCAGTATTATAATGCCAATACGTGACACCATTTAGTTCTCCATTCATTTTATGTTCCCAAACTTAACACCTGCCAAACTAAAAGACAAGAAGTTTCACTACGTGATCCAATTACTCCTTTTAGATTGCAAATGTGACACCAATGTTCATCCAAAGGCTTTTGTAGAGGAAGATACTCTAAGGTCTGTTTATGTTGTGACAATTATCCTTAAACATTTAAAAAGACAATCAATATTTTTTTCTCCACTTAAGGCTGTAGTTTATTCATTTAAAATGCATGCAATGCAACAGATGTAATGTATACAGAGCATCTCCTGTCCCTGGTTAGTGTTGCTCCTCTATTGTTCAAGCTATACTGTAATTCACTCAAATGTAGTTTAACCTAAAGGCGTTTGATTTATGGTCCTCAATGCACCAAAAAAAGCATTTGAGAAACTCAATGGCAGTGTGTTTTTGCAAATATGGTTTGGTTACTTATAAGGCTTTCTATCAAAATACGCCCACCAGCACTCTTTTGTTTGTGCAGAACGTAGAAGCACTCCACATTAACGTCTGTGAATAATCATGAAAAACAAACCGAGTAAATATAAGAGCAACACATGGTGTTTTCAATCTGAAGTTGATGCTCAATACACTTTTTCACAGAAGACATTTTGATCGTTGGGTAAAGCTCAGGTGTAAATTTATAAAATGTATGATGGTTGAATTCCATTTGGCTGTTCCAATTTCAGGGACCTGTTGTGCATGTTTGCTCGCTGTCATGACTTAGTAACACGTTTGCTTTCATATGCAAGTCATATGTCTGCTTAGTAAAAGCCTAGTGTATCAGTAACAACCAAAGGATTTAAAGGTAGGGGTTAAAGAATTGTCTCTCCTGTCAGAAGGCTCAGTAGATTTATCACAGCACGGCCTAAAAGCCACAGCAGCGCCTGATATTGATCATTTTGCAAGAATACCGGACTCCAATAGAAACGCTCACTCCAACTTTTGGCACACAACTGTGTATTGTTAACTGTCGCAGAGGGGGATGAGGTCTATTTATGTTTCTGCAGTTCTTAGTAGTTGCCATTAGAGGTCAATAAAGCTCATTGATTGTTCAACATTTAAAGGGACAGCTCCACCAAAAAACACAGTCAAATCTTTTCCCTTAGCGGGAGTGATTTTGTGTGACTGCCTGAGTATTTAAGCTATCAGCTGTAATATTCTTAAATACAATTAGTGAAAATTAAAATGATTTTTTTTTTAAACAATCAGTGGAAGGGCCTTATTTGAAATATCACATGGTTAATTGCAACAATATGCAGATCTCATTTTGAAAAGTTTAATCAAGAACTATTATAAATCCAACAAAATACTCCCAGCAACTGTGTTTCTCTTCACAGAAAATAAACTCTCCCCAATAAGGCATGTGAATTACAATTTATAACATTTAAAAGCATTTGTTTTTCTTGAAGTCCCATCCCTTAATACTAAACTAATGTTTGGTAACTGTTGCATGTAAAAGAAAACTAAATTACGAACTTATCAACATGCAAACATCCCTGGACTTTGAGGTTCAAGGAGATGTTTTACATTTCTGACATTGAGGTTTTTCACAAGTTATCTGTGTCAGACATGTGAGGTTATGCACATCAAACAAAGTCAACCAGTTCAAGTACGTTTCAAATCAGAGCTGACTTTAAAATATCTTCCTGATCTTGTCCCACGAGGCAAAGACCAACCCATCATAGATAACTATCAGGTAATATCTCAGCTCAGTTCTTTATTCATTTACTGTATAACTATATATTCTTTATAAAATAACCCACTGCTTAGAGTCCAGTGAAGATCTTTTAATAAAGGTTATTGTCGTTTAAGGTTTTGAACACTAGATGGCACACTTGCAGTGTGACTGTTTCAGAGGAAATAGAGTTGTGGAAATGCTTCTTCAGTACTGTGACAAAGTAATCTCAACTGAAAGTGACGTTCTGTCATGTTATTAAGTGATTGATTCGTTGTATAGCTCAATCAGTTTAAGTCCTAAATAGTCAAAGAAAAATGCAAATTACATGTTTATTCAGAGTCATTTACAGTGAATATATTTCCCAATGATACATAAAGTAAAAATAAGTACATAAAACATTTCTATTGACAGATAAAGACTTTGGAATGTCAGGCTTTTCATTGCTAAAATGTTTCACCCCTTTAATACATTTACAAGAGTTGCAGAAATACATTTCCATGTGAGAGAATGAAAAACTCTATTCAGCATCTGTGTTTTTGAACAGTAAGCTGAAATAACGGAGCTTGGAGCTGCTTGAAGGGAAGAGCATGTAGGTGAACTGTGTCTCAGATCTACCTTTTACATTCAGTTGAAAATCTGCAAAAACCCTATGAAATCACATAACGAATATAAGACATGATCCAACATATAAACAACACAGAAATCACCTTTAGGCTACGTTTCAATACAAAAGTGTATTCCTTTGGTAGAAAACATTTATCTGCAGGAAAAACAAAGACTTGTGCTCGATATAAAGAAGTTTATCTTGCATGGCCTGTCAGACTTCTTGCCAATTAACTATAATGGGACTAAACATTCATCTGATATCAGGAGTGCTGCATATATGTCATTAATGTTGGCAACTCATAATAAACCCAGAGCAGCCCGCTGACATGCACAGGGCTGTTTGCACACTGGCACTGTGCTCCTGGTTACAGCAGGAAGGTGGTCATTCACAGGTCGATCTGTACAGTACTTTGGTTCATTTTTTTTTGATCACCAAGTCCTTAAGAGTGCTGGGGAGGAGAGGAGGAGCAATGCATCCAAGTGTAAACTATGTGCCCATAGAGTTGCAAAACAAAACCCTTACAAATGAAGCTCTTACACACAAACAATTATTAATAAAAATCTTATTTTCTTCAAATCTTTCACTCCTAGACTTGTTTTGTGCATGAAATGTGGAATGGGGGGGCAAGAACAAAACAATGCCACACACACACTCTCTCTCTCAGTAATTTACAGTGCAACTCAAACTTCATTCATCTGCTGGTTCAGAAGATTTTCAGTCGTTTCCCCATCGGCCTGCCTCCCTTCGCTGCTCTCTGGCTCGACTGGTCCCTGGACAGTGGGCAGTACTTGATGGTGTGGGCATTGTCCCCGTTGGCACTGCACAGAGGACAGGTGTAGGCACGGAGGATCGGGCACAGCACCCTCCCGTCCCCAGTCTTCAGGATGTGGGTCCCGTACACCTCCTCAGGTGCGCCGTTATTCCGACAGAAGACGCACACCTTGGGCTCCGGCTTGCTCCTCTGAGTCTGTTTGCGCCTCCGGTCCATGGAGAGCAGATCCAGGCCGGAGAAGCTCCCCCCATAGGGAGGCGAGTCTCTATCCCCAGCCAGGTGCTCATACGGCCTGAGCAGCGAGATGTGGTCCTTCAGGTCGTAGATGGAGATCTGTGGAGAGCCAGGAGCCGCGCAGCATCCGCAGCACTCCAGGTGCCCGTCTCCATCCCGGCCGTGCGTCATTACGCACGAACAGACCGGGGAGTCGTCCTCCAGACCCAGCGTCGCCTTCAGGGACTCTGTGATGGAGTTGGGGCTGCAGGAAGCCCCGTTGATCTTGTTCTTGGCCACAAGTGTGGACAGACCGAGGTAGTCGTTCCAGAAATTAAAGGTGTTGTCATAAGGAGAAAAATCCATCCTGTCAGAGCCGCAGAGGTGGATGCGCGGTGTGTTTGTGAGCATGAGGTCTGGAGGAGCAGGAGGTGGAGGTGGATGTACTCTCTTCTCCTGCTGGGTGTAGTATGCAGGGCAGTCAACATGTAGGAGCTGATAACACCCCCAGAATAAAGCAGGGAGGCGTGGCTTGTTGAAGTTGATTATCTCTGTGGCCCCATAGGAGGGTCCACAGAGGAGGAACAAATCAGTTTCCCCTCCCAGGATGTGACTATCATCACGGAAGGAGAATCTCTTTGTGTTGCAAGAGAATTATCTATCCTGTTTGAGATAAACCGATTATATCTTTTTTTTTTTTATTCTCTTATTTTAGAGGATATTTGTGTCCTTGTGTTTCGTTGTTTTTTCTGGGTTTCTTCACATTTAAGGCAAAAAGCTTTGTGGGGAATAAGACTCCTCTTGAGTGTTTTTCTACTTGGTGAAGTTAACCCTATGTTGGTGCTAAACGGACACAGTGATTTTCAGTTTGTACTTGATGAACTACTGATGTTCAATGTATAGTCAGCTGGTAAAGGGGTTTTAATATACAGAAGTAGACACTTTGTTTGCTTGCAGCTGAAGTTTATTTAAAGGGGCCCGCCGCTGATTTTGTGTTACATTTCCATGAAGTTAGATATCTTTCAAAAAACTGAAAAAGAAAAGTCAAAATCGATGCAGCCGAGGCCAAAACACTTTGACTGTTGGTTCATAGTTCTGCTCAAGCTCCAAAAACACTGAATCCTACATTTTTTCTCATAGCCTTTCACCCTAAACATGTGGTTTAGGGTTATATATATTGGTCTAAACTAAGCTCAGAAAGCCTTCATTACATCACAGGGCTATTTTCTCAGACTTGACAAAGCTTTTAGAGCCACAGGAAACATAATAAAACTGTTCTCGCAGGCTGAGCAGCACTAACCACGTCTAGTAAACTGATCTTTGTGTGTGAAATCATTGGAGGTTTCCTTTTATAAAGATCTTTGTATAACTTTGCACAATACAGAAAGAAGATATTGTTGCAACTGCAGTCTATTTCTGCGTCCCCCGACATTACAGACAATAGACAAGAATGTGCCGCCTGATGTTTGCAGATCAGGTTTGATCAAGATGCAGAATAGGAACAATTTTTCACCTGTGTAGTATCTCAGATATATTTTGTATCATCTAATGTTTGCTTGTGAATCACTAGAAAACTATTTCACGACTATAAACATAATCATACGAGAATAAAGAGTCACTTATTTATAGACCATCTTACTAGAAGTCACATAGATGGAGCTTTGTTCTAGGTAGTCTCCAGACACTAAACGTTGCCAACCATTGGCCCACACACTAGATTATGAGGACGTTTAGATTATGAAGAGCCTTCAAGGACAAGTTCACATTTCCTGTATATTTTGTACCACGTCTCTTACATAAGAAAGGAATGTATTCAGAGGAGGATCGTAATACAGGTCCAAAAGCTGATTCACTGTACATATGGGTATGTGAGTATTGTTTTAAGACAGACTTAAAAGCATGTGAAGCAATCCCTTAAGATAAGCCTTTCCTTACTTCCTAAAAAGACCTAAAAGTTAGTATATCGGGATAAAACAATCATCACATACAGCTTCAAATAAAGTAACTGCAATGACAGAATGAGTAGCAATAAAAAATGGCAGAAGAAACAAAGAAAGGAGCGTTCAAGTTCATCAACAACAAAATATTTTTCTACAAGCGTTTGTGTTTGGTCAACAGGATATTTCTAACTCACAAAGGGCAGTGACACGACAACAATGACCATGAAGGTAGAAAAAAGAAAAATCTACATTATGCATTTGAACACATTAGCAGATCGCTTCCTGCACTGATGAACCTATAGTGAGCTGTTTCCACGTGAAGCTGCCGTGTCCTCCCTGCACCTGTTCTGCTTCCCCCAGAGTCCACGGCTTTGTGTTCACCACCAGCCCTCCTCTGCTCCATTGTCTCCTCCCGACAGCGGCCCGTTTAGCTTCATTAATATGCATTAAAACGGAGTGTGCCGCATGTTGTGTGTGTGTGTGTGTCAGTTAAAGCTCAGTAAGACAGGCTCACAAAAAAGAGAGCTTGATAACTGACCTGACTGCTGGGACAATGACTATGTTACTATTTTTGTCAGACACGCAAGTGAAATATTAAAGGCAGTCAAAGTTGAGACAAAAGTCATTTGCATGTCTTATGTTTTAGAATTGGAGCAAAGATCCAGTTTGCCACCATTGTCGGGGGTTTCATTGATTAAATAAATCAATACCAGTCTTTCAGAGACTTAAAAATGATCCTGTGATTCAGTGTTTCAAGGAAATGTATATGAAAAGTTAAAGCTATAGTTTTATCTTCCTACTTCTGGATTCAGTTGGTTGTTTTTTTCACATCAGTTTATCGTAACTTTATAAGGATCTTTTTAGGTTTGTGTACTATGGTAATAAGTATAAATGCTGAAGTAAGAGACCTGTATTCGGTGTTACAAAAGGAATGAATTTGACGTTAAATCATGCTAAAAATCAAAAATCTGCATGACCCTATAAATCCTTAAACAGATTCTTTGAAAAGTGAATGCATCGGCTGCTGCTATAAAAGTTTCCAGCGAGTGAAGACGGCACAAAGCATGAAGAAAAATCATGTTAGTGAGACAGTTTCTTGTATGTGAGAATAAATTATCATCAGAATACACCACATGGTCCATTTTCAAGGTCACCCCCGGCTCTGCATGCACAAAGGAAATCATGAGAGAGCATTTAAAAGATGAATGGCTGCCAAATCACAGTAGATAAATTGCATTGGGGCCAATATGACATGTGGCTGTGCTGTTTCAGGGTGCCTATATAACTTAATGCAAAATGTGCTCGGCAGCAACAAAGAAAGTATTGATAATGCACTTGAAATACATTCACTTATACATTTGAAGACTTCCAATCAGAGTCCCATGACTTGACAGAGGGCAGCAGCTTTTCCTACAGAACGATTTCTGGCCTGAAAACAGGAGCAGAGGGAAGTTTATTTGTATTTGTCTGGCACATTTTAAAACACAATGAGCTATTCAAAAGTGCTCTACATAAGGAAAAGTAGATTCAAAACACAACAAAGCAGTTGAATGAGGATAAGTTAAGATAAAAATAGACAAAAAATAATAAACAGGGAGTGCAGTTTCAGTGTGGTAACAGAGCAGCAATAAATCACAACAAATTTAATAAAGGAAACTAAAGTGCAGTCGAGAAAATAAATCAGAGACACAGGGAAACAAGACAGTTTTTAATTTAGATTTAAAAACAGGCCAGAGATAACTAAATGCAGCTTCATCGTGCTCGGTGGTTTTGCCTACATGTAGATGTAAACACACCGGTTTATTAGTTACACGTAGCTAAAACTAATGCAGTCTAAAAAAACAGTCCTGTTATAAACCAGATGTTTTAGAGACGTGTTGATTCAACCTTACGGTCACTTTTTGAGGTTGTAGTTTGTGCTGCTGTTGAATTTTGAAGAGATGTTTCTGTTATCAAGCCTACTCTTATTGACGTAAATATAAGAAACACCTGTTAGTATAATGCAAAATCAAAATGATGATACAGTTGACAAAAGACATTACTGTAGGGCTGTTTTGATTGACTGCATTAGTTTTAGCTATGTGTATATTTCAAGAATATCAGTCCCCTATAGGATTATTATTATTATTATTATTATTATTATTATAGGATATTAAGTCGTCTTATATTTTTGTTACTGATAGCAAATCCCATGAAAAGACTAAAACCAACAATTAATTGATCCATCTGACAAGTATTGTGTATCTAAAGCCTGATGGATCTTTTTACTCATAGAGCTCCATTGAATAGTGCAGGGACGACGTATTTATGTTGCCATCCAGGAAGTTAGCATCGTACTGGTTTCCTTGGGGAAAAAAAGCAAAAAGATTGTTCCATTAGATTCTGGATTATTGTAGAAAATAAAATCAAACAAATGTTTATGATGAATTTGTTGAAAATGAGAAAAAAACAGAATAACGCCAGCCTTATCCTTTAAAATAAAAAATAAAAAAACTCTACAACTAACTGGAAACTACTGTATTAATGTGAATAATGTGCTCAATTCTCCTCCCACGTTATTCTGAATGTGCTGCAGGTTTCTAATGGTCTTTTTAATACATTTAAACCAATACATACTGATTGTTATTAGAACCTCAAGTGCAGTTTCTTGTTTTTTTTTGCCCCTCAAAGTTGATGGGAAGCGAGAAGCAATAAAACACTTAATGTAAATTTAAAGCATTTAGTGGCACTTAAAAAGAGTGCATGATTAACTCGCCGAGATAACAATAAGGAGTCAAAGAGTTACTTCCGTCGGAGCCAAACAGCAGATTGTTCACACAATGTGTCGCCATTGTTTCCCTCTTGTTTACTTCTCAGTCCTATCTGGCCTCCACACGGGCGGCTACAGAGTGTGAATCACGTCTATTAGGCTTTTGTTTTGTTTTTCGGCTCCAGTGACTCTAAAGCTTTGGCTGTCAAAGGGTTAAAAAAATCTTCACGTGTGAATTCGGGTTACAGAGTGTGACGATCGCACCCTGAGGCCTCCTAGGAAGCTCTGTCTGCCGAACAGCCGAGGCTGAGACGGGCAGGCTGCCCCATTCATCACTGTCAAGTTGAATAGAAAATTAACAAATCCCTTAATTAAAAGACCTCTCTAGACTCCGCTGTGTGTGTGTGCTTGTGTGAGTGTGTGTGTGTGTGTGTGAGTGTGGCACGTGCCAGCTGCACTGCTACATTGTGCATGCTACAACGGCCTGGCAGAAGAGACACACACAACACCCACCCTTCCATGCAAAAACAGACACACACACACACACACAAACTCACAGACAAAAACACCCCTGCCATTGCTGTCGCTGGATTAATTGCACAACCTGCATAATGCAGCCGGCTGGAGCAGCGCTTCATTTCTGTATCTCTGTAAAGTCCCCAGACACAGAGCTGTGTGGGGAGTCAGTTGGGGCTTTGATCCCTGACCTCTGCCTCCTCTCTTGGGACTGCATCCCTAACGGTCCGTCCATCTGCACACACACACACACACACACACACATAAACACACACACACTACCACACACCTTCTGCTCCTTGAGTCAACCCAACTCCAGACACGTGTCACCGTCATCAGCAGCAATGGGGGAATGCTAAACAAGCCGAGGTCATCACAAAATTAGGGGGTGCCTTTCGGCCTGTCAAGTGCTTTGTCACGACCACCAGCTCTCTCTGCTATTACTTACCCCCCCAAAAAAACTCTGCCCTCTCTTTTGAGCAGCCAGGCATTCATGTATTCACACGCATAAACACAATATCCTCTTGACATGGTGGAAGTGGTGCAACTGACAGGGATGTGGATGAATGTCCGTGGAACTAGAGACCCAGGGAAACCTAAACGTGCACATTAATATTAATGTTTTATGTGAATATGTTGAACATTTTAACCCCGATTTTACTTATTTTACCATTAAAAAAAAATGAATTCCTTGCAAATAAGAGCTGAAACTACTAGTCGACGGACAGAAAATGATGAAGCAACTATTTTTGATTGTCGATTAATCGTTTAAATAATTCATCTTGCAGAAATGCCAAATAGTCCCTGTTTCTTGCTTCTCCAATGTGAGGATTTGCTCCTTTCCCCTGTATGATATTGTTGTTTCATTCAATATTTACATCAGTTTTTAATGCTTAAGCAAACATTCAGTGATGTATATCGATGTTCCCTACACAGAAGATCTCACTTTCATCCTCCGTGACAGTTTCTTTAAGAATTAAATTACCTTCAAAGCATATTTCACAGCGTTTTATCTAATTTGTTTTTACCAAATTAATTCTTATTGTTAATTATGATGAAACTGAGGCCGCAAAATAACCAAATCCTAAGGCCCGATGTGATGCCTTCAAAATGCTCGTTTTGTGTGACCAACAATCCAAAATCGTTCAGTTTACCGTCACATTAGATAAAAAAGAGCAACAATTAATTGGACATTAACAATTAACCGATTAGCGCAATAGTTAATGTTAATTTTCTGTCAATCAACTATTCAATTAATCGACAAATCATTTCGTCTATAGATGAACCATTTCCTAGTTGTGACTGGTTAGAAAATGCTTTGTAACACTGGTTTAAAAAGTCTTAAATGGTATTAATTTTATATTTTTCTTACTGTAAAATAAGGGACCAAAAAACTCTCTGCTGTAACAAAACTTGTCACCAAAGCGAGGAGAGCAGAGGAGGAGGAGGAGGAGGAGGTGGAGGAGGAGGAAGAGGGAAGTTGTGGGCCCACGGATCAGAAACTTGTTTAACTCACCCAAATCTGCAGAGATCAGAGTGGGAAGTGGTCAAAGGGTTTAGAGTGTATCGGCACAATGGGGCCGGGAGGATTAGAGGGCGGATTCGTTGAGCCCCTGCGATGCCCTTCATCTCTGGGGGTCCACAGCCGGAGCACCTTTGTTGGGTTAACTAACGGCACTTCCCATGAACGCAGCGAGCGGACCAATCCCTTTTTAATGATGCAGGGAAAATTCCATCGTCCACGATTACCACAATGCTTTTCGAGAGCCGCCTTTGTCCCACACACCGTGTCGAGCTTTTAAACCGTGCAGCCAGGCGAGTGGACTGCGAGGCGTTTGAAGTCTACTTGTAGTATTTTTCGCCCGGTAGAAATAACCTTTTACTAAAACAATGCTGATACCTGCACCTACTTTTATGGTTGCAGCATAATGCTAACACTAGCACTGCCGGGGCTTTTAATTGCCACTGTGGCCACCCATGTCTAAAATATATGCAGTAGGATGGAGCTTAATGGGTTGTAACATAGTGCTATAAAGTGGTGAATGTGTATATGTAAGGTAAAAGGTTTTATAGGAACCATCTTACAATGTCCCCTTGTGAGATCCCATTGTTCTAGTGCTGTATATTAGGTAGCCTGCGGATTGAATAATAAGTGACACACCAGATGATCTGTAGAGAAATAGTCCTGAGAAACACGGCTAACCATCAAGCCTCAAGAAAAAGGAAGTACCTCCTCAGAAACATGAAAAACAAAAGACTACAGTCTCCAATCATTCACACATTTTCATAGTTGTACGGTAGGATTATTTACAGAGACATAAGTGAGGCTGTACTTTGAGATAAATGCTAATGTCAGCATGCAAACATGCTAACAGTAACAAGGCTAATATGAGGATGTCTATACCATGTTCACTGTCTTAGTTTAGCGTGTTAGCATGCGAACAATCGCTAATAGCACAAAACACAAAGTACAGCTGAGGCTGATGGGAAGGTAAGTAGCATTTGGTCATAAACCAAAAAAGTATTGGACTTATAGACTTATTGACTTGATGATGGTGTTAGAAGAGTATCTGAGGGGTTATAATTCATCTTAAGGGGAGCTTGAATTTCTTTGATACATTTTTTGAAGCATTTCACTCAAAACCACGAATGTGAACCTCATGGTGGCTACCAAAGTCAGGAGGATTCATCCCCTGGGAACCACGAAGGCCTGTACAAGATTTGATCACAGCGATATGGAGAAAATCAAGTATCACCATATTTGTTGACCAAACTCAATATCGATATTGCATTTATAATGTTTGGTTGAACATTGGTGCTCTTCAAAATATTTTACACAGTGAGATTTGGATTAATAATCATCAGTTATGTGTTTATAATGACTTAGTAGGTAAAGGCAAATAGTAGAACAGCAAGTATGTTCAGAAAACTACATCACTTTACTGTAAATCAGCTCTTAAAACCAGGAAAAGACTTGGCACGTAATGCCATATTACGATATCCAAAGATGATATCTAGTCTCATATCATAATATCAATAGCATATTGGTATATTTTCCAGCCCTACAATCCACCCAATAGTTGTTGAGATATTTCAGTGTGGACAGACTGACTCTGTTGTACTGTATATATTATACTAATGTACTAAAGTCCTCTCCTCACAGAGTACATTCCTGTCCGTGCTCTACAGTAATACACAGTAAACTGATGTACTTGTACCTCACAGAGCATTAGATCTGAGCAGCAGATGTGTCTCATATCAGCTCTCCTGTGATGTTTCAGCTATGCAGCTGCTGTCACGTCTGCATTCTCTCTTCTCACATTCACTCTCCTGAAACTGAATCACATAGAAACTGTACACTTATGGGCAACAGACACAATATGTTTGAGTTAACTGCTTACATGGCTGGATGGGAATCCCATTCTCAGTTTGTACCAATATATTCTGATACTGTATTTGTACAAGCTGTTGGTGTTTTGGTTTTGAGGTGTGGGACCTTTTGGAGTTGACAGTGAGGTTGATTAATGAAGTCCAGTTGCGCAAGCATCAAATCATGTCTGTTTTGTGTTGAAATATAATTTATATTTTATAATAATGAGCAGTGACGTATCCGAAAATGTCAAATTATTCCTTTAGCCGCACTTTAAAAGCAATTTGTGTACTCAACTAATCATAACGTAATGTAAATATATTAGTTTTATTATTATTATTGTTTTATTATTTCAAGTTAATTCAACTTGAAATGTCTAGTTTCTATTTTCAGGCCACTTATATTATACTTACTTCTAAGGGACTTCTTTTGACTTGACTTGACTTTTTTTTTTGTAGTTTTTGGAAAACAAACACGATGAAAACTTGCTGTCAAGGTTGTTTCTTTTTCGTAATAATGAAAACAAAGAGAACCAGTTGAGTATCAAATTCAGTCCCCTCTACATCTATAATTTAACAAGGTTATTGTGAGATGCCTCGTATCTTTGTGCTGACTCTGGGTTCAAAGTGGTTCAACAGGAGAAGCTCTAAGTTATTCTATTCATATAGAACTGAAGCTCTTTGCAAACCAAGTCCGTAGTTTTTGTCTGTTCTTTAAATACGTCCTCTGATGAAAACAGAGTGACGTACAGAAACCTTTCCCATTGAGTCTAATGCGTTTCATTATAATAACTGAATTAATTATGCGTGTTCAACGGATGGTCCTAGTCACGAACAGTTCCAATGAATAATGATATTAGCAGGAAGCTATCGTTAGCTGGATAGAGAACAATCACTTGTCTAACCATTCCAAGCTGTTCTTCAGTCACCTGCCTCAATCTTTCTTTAAATTCTACATCTCTGTATTCTTTACTTTGTTTGTTGTAAAGTGCTTTTTGCTGGGAGACGAATGAACAAAGTGAATCAGCTTATCTGATGACATTTTCCGATGATGACCTTTGCATTTACAGTGTCTCTAAAGGGAGCAAACAACTCTGACTCATTGTGTGAATCCTGATTCAGTTTGACCAATATTACACATTTTGGCCAGTTGTTATTTCTTGCATCAAACAACTCGCTGACACCACAGTGAATCCAGCCCATCTGTACACCTCAGGCAGGTTACAACAATCACTAAGAGTGATGTGCTGCTGTTAGTTGACCCACTATCCCATCTGCAGAACACACGCACACACAGACCAGTGGACCCATGTGCAGATCGGGGACAGGCCTGGCAGTGGTAATGGTCGATACCACACAGGACCACAGATGGGTCCCCGCACAGTGGAGCCGGTGGCTGGCGCCGAGGCCTGGGCGCTGGCCAGATGGGCCACCCTGAGAGAGGCTCAGCCCAAAACAGGCTGATCCTATTACTGTGGGCCAAGACTGGAGTCTGGATCCAGACACACACACACTCATCATCAGGGGAATCCACATTATCATGCCTGACGGTCACAGGCTGGATTCAACCTGTTATACAGTATGTGTGTGTGTGTGTTTGTGTGTGTGTGTGTGTGTGTCGGGGGGGTTCTCACCTGTGTGGCTTGTCAGATGTTTTCGTTGCTGTTCAAACTGGAAAAAAAACCTGGTTTATCATGTGTAGATAACAACAGAGCTGAATTCTGATCACTGGAAAATGGTGCCTTCTCAGGTTTCTCACATGCTGGATGTTCAACCAGCTACAAAGAAATACAGATCATTTTTCCAACATGGTCGTTGAAAGCCAAGATTTATATATTTTTTTTGCTATGGCCCATGTTTAATATTGTTTTTGGGCGTGTGCACTGCTTCACCCTCAGTATGCTTTCAATGAGGAATCTGCGTCTGATTAGCTGTGGGCCACTACTGGCCAATATTTGATATTTTATGAATATCGAAGTAATAAATCTGGAAAATTAAACATGAATCTAACCCTTTTTTTTCTCCTCTTTCTGGTTTTACATTCCTTACAAAAAAGGCATAAAAATTCCCACAAGAATATCAACCCTTTTTTATCAGATCTTAAAATGTTAATAAACAAAGCTCTAAAAAATATTCCTTTAAATATAAAGGAGCTTCTCTCATTGCAGCTGCAGTCTGAGAATTTGAGATTTCCAAATATGGACTGCTGAATGTGAGGCAGGGTGTGAGTGAGAACATACTCGTGATGATCTGTAAAACAGTTCCCAGGATGAATAAAAGTTTTAAAAGCTGTATTTTTTATATTTTTTTTTTCAAAGGTCTGACAGAAGTGCTACATTCCTGTTAAAGTGCAGTATCGTTGGTAACAAGAAGGAGGTCGTCCATATGGAGTCCTATCTGCTTTCACCTAATGGCTGAACTCCATGCTCAGGTCATGTGTGGTTATTTTCTGTTATCTGTGTCATCTGCTGTGGTGTTTTTCTGAATTTAAACACAATCAAGAAAAGAGGAAAACATTTAATCTGAAGCTCGTGATGCATAACAATAGTTCATTAATAAGAAAAGTGAATTTAGTACCGTACAGTACATGAAAATGGTAAAGTAAATAGAAAAGTTTGGTTTTCCACTATCAGCCTTTGGATTTAGCAGCATGGCTCTATGGATGGCAGTGTGGGTCGGTCGGTTTGTCCAGACCAGACCTTGTGATGCCCTGAACTTTTTACTTCTGGTTCAAAGGCAATTGTATTCTTTCGGTTTAGCATTAGAAGCGTTGCAAACAATGGGTGATATTTAGGGACATTTAGCAGCTGCTCTGTGGTACTCGATCATTTTAAAGTTCACCCTCAATCAGCCATCAGTGACGTCTGAAAATCACATATGAGGACATTTTTAATTACTTTGTAGTCTCTCTTGCTGTAGATGTCTTCCCTATGAGGAACTAAAAAGTAGCGAAGCATATCAGTTCAAAAATCTGTCAGACTAAGCACACAAAAGCATATATGTCGACAGTGTTTTCTGTAACAACTGACTGAGTGAATACGAGGCAGGTAGAGGATGATAAAGCTGGTGACTCCAACCAATGTAAACCCACTTTCCCTCTAAATCGGAAGTACGATTACAACATTTTGCAGTCGCAAGTCAATTGGATGGATTGCCATGAAATTTTGTGCAGACATTCATGGTCACCAGATGATGAATCCTACTGACTATGGTGATCCCAAGACTGTTCCTCTAGCGCCCCAATGAAGTTAAAATTTGTGATTTTTGGTTAAATGTCTCCACACGTGTTGGGTGAAATGCCGAGAAACTTTGTACATATTCATGTTCCCCTCAGGATGAATTTTATTCACTTTGGTGATTCTTTATCTTTTCACTCAGTATCATAATCAGGTCAAAAAGATTTAAATGTGTCAAGTATTTGGTTTTTGATCAAGTACCTGCATTAAGTAACAACATTTCCATCAGTCACAGCTTTGTGTTAAGTAAACATTAGTAAACCGAATAAGTGAACATGGTAAACATTACAGCTGCTTAGCATCAGCATGTTAGCATTTGATTGCTAACGTTTAAGTACAGCCTCACAGAGGCCCGACACTACAGAATGGCTGTATACTCTTACACTTGTTCAGAATTTAAAAACAATTATAAAAAGAGTGATAGAAGCTCATGATGCATAAAAGATGAATTAATTAAATAAACTAAGAAAACAAGTGCATTAACAAAGAACGCCAAAGAAAAGAAAAACAAAAGCCTTTCTCCTCCATGTCTTTTCAGTTGTCATCTGATGAAAAATATTAATTTAGGGAGTGTGACAAGACAGTGTAAAAATGTTTTTAATCCGTCAAATTAAATGACGCAGTTATGACTTAACTTGTAATTACAGCGTACAGATAACTTGACTGGGCAATTTGTGATTTAAAAAAAAATAATTGTGAGCCGCAGTAATCAATGTTTATATTTTGCAAATGCCAAATCAGCTGAAATGAGTAGTCATTCACTCAAACCCCTTAATTTTCCAGCCGCAAATTACGTTTCAATCCTTAATAATAATAGACATATATCTGAGGGGCAGGGCTTAATGTTGCACGCTGCCAAATTATTTTTTAAATGGATTTCCATTTCTTTAGTGTCACCCACTGTAATACAACCCGTCCTCAAACTGACAGCTCTGAAACAGGGTTGAATGAGAACCGTCTCCCAAGGTCAAGGTCACGGTTTGGGCTGATTTAGGCTCAGAGGCCCTTCTTATTGTCAGACAGCGTCTTCATTTGAAATTCACACATCATGAAGTCGGGGGTTTGACTGGCAGCAGCGTGAGCGCAGCACACGGGGGTTGTAATATTCAGAGGAGCGGAGCGAAGACGGATGGATGGGTTTTTCTTACTGCACATTGATTTCCACATTTGGGTGATTAAGTTTATTATTTGGCCCCGCGGCTGCATTAGCATGTGATTATGCTGGGTATCCTACAGAGGGGAGCATATTTAACTTATGAGAACAAAGGGGGGATCACCGTGGTCACCTGAGTCTCTCTCTCCCTCTATGGGAGAAAAACAACATGGAGGCGTTGGTGCTGGTTTCTTTGGCTGGTTTCTGTGTTTAGCTCTGCGGTTCCTCTCAGTCTGCCTCATTCCACCTCTTTTCTCCGTTTTCCCCCTTTTCTCTCTCCCGGTCCCCCTAGCAAACATTTCTCCCCGACTCTTTTGTTTGCCAAGATCCAGGTTACCATGGCTACCAACTGGCGCTTTATGAGCACCTCATCCCTCATCTAAATATCCCTAGTTATCTATGGTAATGAAATGCACACACCATTATCTGGCTTAATGAAATACACTCCATTGTCTATGATTAGAGGGAGAAAGCTTTATTTCTCACTCGTCCTGTGTTGCAGTGTTCGTTCCCTGGATACGATAACAACTGCACCACCGTTGGAGCTGTTGGCTCTTTCAGACTCTTTTTTTTTTCCGGTTGTGGGCCCTGGACAATAAAGAAACAATGTCCAGTTGCTGTGAGCAGCCCTGCTATGCAGCTTATGTGCTACAGTGGCTGTTTGATTGCACTAATTGGCCTGTCTGCAATCTCTCCTCTCCTTGTGACCAACTTGCTTCTGCGAGTTCTGCTTCCAAACTACTGCAGCCCATTAAAAAAAAAAAAGAAAAAAAGGACAGATTATGACAGTAAAACCTTTACATATTCTTTGTTTTTGAAAAGACTACAACATTATAGGCTGAAGAAGAGCTGCATTGGGAAAGGAAAGCACAAGCAGAAAATAGCACATCATTATCTGACAGTAGCTGAATTCTAAATCTTTTTGCCTCTCATGTGTATGAGGAAGAAAAAGCCAAATCAACTCCTACCCGCACAGCACCACTCATCTGTGCCGTGGTTTTTGAAATCCTTTTGAAATATCAAGAGCATCATAAAGCAGATACACCGTAAACATTTGCATCTGATATCACTTGTTCCCCCTCGGTGATAAAAGAGAAACAGTGAAAATAACAGCGAGTGTGTACTTTCTTCAGAGGCGCATCTGCGTGAGCGTGAGCGTGCCGGTGTCTATTTCCAATTTGGGCCGGGGGTAATATTTGCAGATTGGGTGGTTAAGTCACTCTGCATTTCATGAGCCAGTCCTGTCAGTAACAGTTATCTCCTCACTGCCCTCTGAGGAGTTGTCTAGGTGAAATGATTCTCTGAAGCTCTGAATAATGCATGAAATTACGTAATGCAAATGGAGGCTTTATTTCCCCTGCCTCTCGCGGACGCAGACGCCGGGGCCACTGTATTAGAAACGGCAAAGGGAGAAACAGTGGGAGTCCCCAGAGTAAAGGAGCTACAGCGGGGAGCGAAAAAGGTCAACGATAAAAAAAATAAAAAAATAAAATAAACCCTGGGCTTCTCCTCACATGCAGCTTTATCAAGAATGAGTTGGGAGTTATTGCAGAGCAGAGCGGGGCGTTATTCACAAGGCTATCATGGGAGGCTTATTGTGTGGAGGCAGTGAAATATTCATTAAGCGACAGCCTGGCTGGTTTCCACGCTGCCTGCCTGTAAACAGAAGCCCAATCAAATATAAATAATAACACAGAGAGAGGAAAGCGGGCGCTGGATTTTTATCAGATCAAGAAATGACACTCGCCTTATATGCACCAAATTAGGCTACACTAAACTGTTGTCAAGTCCCTGCTTCAACAAGTAGATGAGCCTTCCCACCATCGTTCTCCCCCCCCCTTTCTCCCTCTCTCTCTGCGTATAGTGGGTAGACCTGAATGGCATTAATTGCCCCTTAAGATGACGGGCGGATGAAAGTGAGGTGGTGGTTTTGCTGTGGGACATGGGGGCCGGTTACAAAGAGAGGCTGAGGACGGCTGGCAGGTCTTACAGACTTCAAAAGCAGATAAAGGGCCTTTTTTGCACAAAGGATCCTCCTTTTTTTCTTTTTTTTTTTCTGCTTAATCTTCAGATTCAGGGGTTTATTCGTGCCAGCCTCCTCGCCCTTTGTCCACTCTGTGTCAGGTTTTAACGCCAAAGGATTAAATTGCTGTTGCGGAAATCATTGTTTGTGTTTTCTTCCAACCCGCTGCCTCCCATTGTCCCGTGACATAATCGACCGCTCTCCAACAATATGAGAGGTTCATCTCTTTCCTTTGGTGAGAAATGAACAGCGGATGGATCTCGTCACCTTGTTTGTCTGAGGAAACAGTGGCACAATATGTTGTTTTGTTTAGGCAGAGTGCTCTTAACTCTTTAAGTAGCTTTTTAAAAGAAAAAGAAACGAGGACAAGGAGGTCTTACTTGGAGGAGCGTCAGAACAGAGGGAGAAAACACTGAGCTAGCATTGAATATAACAAATGTGAGGTTGTTGTTCTTTTCTCTGCAAACAAAGGGGGTCTGAACGGAGAAAATCAGAGTGAGAACACATTGGTCCAGACGAATAAATCATACATAATCAGAATTGTGAAAGCTCTTAAACACAAAGAAAATCTTGGAAAAGCAATTTTTCGTGGAGTCCTCTAAAGTCCGTCCTCCCGGACCTTCACCTACAGCCCAGATTCCTGTCATTCTCCAGTGAAGGTATTGGTCTCCAGCCCTCCATCTGCCCATGAATAGGACCAGTCACATTCGTGATAGCATTTAATGAAAAATCCGCCCGGGCTCTGGAGGGGGAGGGTGGGTGGGGGGATGAAGGGTGGATGCGGAGGGAGGGGTTGGGTTGAGAGGGGGTGAGGCGAGGGTTTGCAGAGGAGTGCTCAACAAAGAGTGCCTTTCACTGGAGTGGAAAGCCTAGATTGCTCCCCGCTCCCTCCTCGCTCTCTCATTTTGTCTTTTTTTTGATTCAACATCAAAAATGTGCCAAATGACTGGGCAGAAACCCCCAGAGGTTTTCAGAGTGTGCGTGTTTGTGTCGGTGTGCGCGCCTGCATGTGTGGAAAGTGTCACACAAAGGGACAGGTGTCTTGCGGTTTGAGGTGGCAGCAGGGTGAGGAGGACACAAAGGTAAAAGCAAAACAATCAGCGAGGCTTCATTGGGAACGATATGGCCCTGAACTTGTTCCTCCCTCTCATGTGCAGTGCAAGAATTTGGAGCATGTTTCTGCATGATTTCATCATAGTTAGAAATATATTATACCTGTAAAAATATCCCTAAAACTATGGAGGATAAGGCTGGTGTTTTTTTTCTCATTGTCAACAAATCCCATGAAAATACCAAAAACAACATGTCAATCCGTCTCTCAATGCTTTCTGACTTCCCTTTCCTTCCATGTCTGTGGCACTCTTTCCCAAGACCACTGGTTCTAACTGAATACATGAATATTTAAAGACACCTCACAAATATAAAGTAGTTTTTGAAGGAGTTGAAGGAGCAATATACGCAACACATCCTCATACAATGGTTTGTTTGATATCTCACGTAAAGTAACTCCTCATTTTTTGTGTGTTTTCCTACAGAAAAAAACCTAAAATTTAAGTATTTTCAAAATATACTTCCCTTTTCACAGGATACTACTCCGTTTGGCTTAGGCAACGAACCTACTTCGTTAGGTTTAAGAGTCTTGTGGGTTAAAATAGCCACGGAAGTTCAGTTACTACATTACGCATGTTACCTGACAATACTTCCTTGTTCAAGATTGCATCGATAACATGACAAATAATTTCGTAAGGATATTTACGAATTTCGGCGCCATATTTTTTGTGAGAAGAGCATCAAATGCTGGATGAGACCAGCCCCTTATATAAGACATTCAGAGCAAATATACAGCAGGAAACAGGTATTTGCAATGTAAAGATATAGAGGAGTAATGCACCTTTAAATAATCCCCTACGCTCTGTATTTCATGGCTGATGTCTAACAAATAGAATTATTTATAGAAGTATTAAGTTTGTTTGTTGGGGACTATTTTTATTGACGGATTAATCCATGTTTGGTGCTCTAGTGAGTATTCGGTGCAGCAGGACGTTGTCTGAGGGATGGAGTCAAAATAAACTATAGTGTGTGTGTTTATGGTAATGAAGGAACTTGTCACCCAGAGCAACAGTGTGACTCGTTTTCAATCATTTGCAGACAACAATGGAGCTCTATGGCACAGAGGAATACGATACATCAGGCTTCGACACACATGCTGTATTATTTGTTAAAATAGGGATTATAGAATATCAGCAGGTTTATCTTTTAAAACAGTTTGGTTGTTTGGAATGAAGGAAAAGCATGACTCACTACAGACAAATGTCAGCAGTATTATAAACATTTCGGTAGTTTAAACACCTACGTTTTTTATGTTTCCGCACATAACGTATGTTCAGTAAAACCGCCTGCCTCACCATCCATAACTGTCACTCCTGTTTCTTTTCATCTGAACGAATTATTCAAGTGTGCAGGTTTTTTTATGTGAATATATGTGTGTTTATGTTCCGACACAGAGACTGTAGGCTGGCGGGGAGGATAATGGCCTCGACCCTCTTTTGTTGTCATTTCTGATAAATGGAAGTTTAAAGGTTGAATCTTAGGAGCAGTTCATGGTTGGTTTTGGTGATTTCAACGGATTAGTGTCTCGCAAATACTTGCAGCACAGTTGAAAGCTTCTTTTAATTTTATTGTAATTTTATGACATTAGCAAAAAGTAAGTTTGAAGCCGAAATTGTCTCTCCGTTTCAACTTTATACGTCTGTAGCCTACTTGACAACGAGCCAAATTGGGCTTGAAACTACCCTTTGCTTCTGTTATGCATTAGAAAATTGAAAGGGGTAGTTGCAAGTCCTTGGCAAACATCATTTACTGATTTTTTGGCATTAAGAATAGTAGAGTTATCCTTTAAAGATCTTGTCTGAGCTATATAATTAAACCAAAGGAGGCTTGGTTCTTTGCTCCCAGGATTTAGTTTTTTTTATTCATAAAAAGAGACCAGAATATTCTGCACCTTTTGTGATTTTTTGTTTTCCACACATGCACGAATGAGTATGTCTGCAACACTGGATGACGACACTGTCAGGACATCTTCCAGCTTCTCCCTCCTTTGTTTTACGCAACCCAACAGGTGCGAAACAAACCTGAGAAAAAGCTTTCTCCTCTCCTCTGACACCAGATAACAAACCTCACTCATTCCTCATTTCCGTCAGACGGGACCCAAATGTCCTCTGCATACTTTGTCATCACTCCGATCTCTGCTTTTTGTGTGTGTTTTTTTCTTTTTTTTTTATCAAGTAAAGCAAACAACAGCAGGGTCTTGTTTGAGTTTGCTTTTGTTCGCCTTGAAGGAGGTCAACCAGACTAAAAACTATCTAATTTACTGCTGCAGCCTTTAAGCACTGGGTTTATCTCCATTCAAATTACAAACAACAAACCGCTAAGGGCCAGCTTTGCTAATAGGACAGCACACATTGATTCTCTTCTTTGCTCATATCTAAAATGTTAATCAATACCCCGAGAGCTTGTGGCTGGTCTTCAGAGGAATGTGCAACAGCGAGCTGATCAACAGTCTTCACAGTTTTCCCCCTAGATGCTAGTGTTTCTTAATCTGAATGGATGACTGACTGCATGGTCTTCTGGGGAACTTCACAGCTGAAGGGTTTTTGTTGTTTCTCTTACAAGACGTTTCATAGCAGAAAAGAAAAAGGAGCACAGTTTGATGTATTTTTACAATAATGTTAACACCTCACTTTGAATCTATATGCAAAGGCTTCTGTCTTAACCACATGTTTTGTATCAACATTCAACCGTTAAAATGAGAGTTGTGACCCTTAACACACATTCTGGTACATTTCCTCTTGCAGTGGCTGCACAAACTGGTCTTTGTCTTTTCCTCCAGTGGGTTTCTCTTTCTTACTATATTACCAGTACTTTTCTCTCCACCTATATGTGGAGTATTACCTACAGTTGAAAGAAATAGTACACCAAAAAGGAAAATTACACATTGATGATGCATAGTTCATTTCTCCCTTTTTTACAAATCATAACAGTCTCACCGACTGAATATTTTAGAGATGCTGAATAATGAACGATAAATGATAACAGAAACGCTTTATTATTCTCAGAATGGAAATCTCTTTTTCCCGTAGAATTATATAATAATGCAATCTGGGCTATTATTACACTTTCAACTAAATCAACCAGCAGCCAAGCTTGTGCTTTGCGCCATTGCTTTAAGGGTGCAATTAAAAATAGGTGCAATTAATTCCTTTCATTCATTATAATGATTTAGTCTGTAAAACATCAGGAAATAGTGAAAAATGGCATTCACAATCTTCAACATGACACATTTAGATTGCTTATTTTGTCTGACTAACAATTGAAAACCAAAATATATTAAGATATAAAGATGTTAAAGGGATAGTTTGGTTGGTTTGAAGTGTGTTTGTGTGAGGTATTTATCCAGTCAGTTTATTACCTTTAGTTGATTGCGTTCGACACACACACAAAGTTTGGAGAAGCAAACAGGTCTAGGAGCACAGAAGCGAAACACAAACTAACAGATCGAGGCAGCGGTTGACCAGCTGCTCCTTTTGTTCTGCGATGGTTAATTTAAAGTTTTTGTCAAAGGAGTCTTGTGACTTTGAAGAGAACACAGATAACGTCTTTAGTTCCCCAACGGTGAGGGCTGTCTGAGGGCTACGTCAAGCGGTGATAACATTCTAAATAAAGCTAACACTTAAACAGATAATGACATTCTCAGGTGAGCCTTTTTCTTTTTGGCGGCTAAAATACACTTTGCTACACTTCAAATACTCCAAACTATCCCTTTAAGACTTAAATGAGCAAATATTCTCCTTTTGAGATGCAGGAATTATTACATTTTTGGGCATTTTTGCTTAAAACAAGAATAAGAGCCTAAAGCTAAGCTAGCCACTCCTTGAGGCTCTACTTACTTTGAGCGACATGCTAGCAGCTAACAGACTCATTTAACAATGCTAACGTGCTAATGTTTAACTGGTATAATGTTATACATATTAACCATCTTAATTTAGCAAGTAATCACGCTAACATAAGATAATTAGATTAGCTGCGGCTGATGGATATGTTAGTAGTTTCTCAGATATTTGTTCATGAGCCAAAACTATTAGACAAATTGAAATTTTAACAAGATGATGGCACGAGATTAAAAATCAGAGGATCAATACATTTCACGCCAATCCATTTAATAGTTGAGATATTAAAAAAAATGTTCATATCATGATGACTTCAGGTAAAGTCAGTAAGATTTATCCACTGGGGACCATGAATGTCTGTTCATATATTTATGGGAATCCATCCGATAGTTTAACAGTTCATTCTTGTTCACTTTAGGGAGTAATATATTGCTTTTGCTCTTAACATAAACCATAAAGCTGTGGAAACTGTCTGTGTTTTCAGGAGGAAACCCTGGGTGATGAAGTTATCCGTTTCTCTGTGGGCCTCTGCCGAGATACAGATGGTCTGCTTCTGCTTGTTGCTCCTCAAAATCATCCGTCTTGTAATCTGTCCATTAATGGCAATCATGAACGGCAGGTGAACAGTAGGCTTCAGTAACCGTGCAACATGGACAGCTGGATAGTGTAAATGTTTGGAGGGGAGGCCGGGGGAGTCGGGGGGGGGGGGGGGGGTCGGAGCTGTGATGTTTACTTGTTTATGCAGGGGAGGCCACTGCACAACTGGAGCCAAATCTTCCTGGACATAATTAGAAAAAACGCTCTCGGTTCAGTTACCGGGACAAAAAACAAAGAAAGAAACAAGGCTTCTTTGTGGTGCAACAGGGACGTTTGTACAGTACAGGGGGGGGGGGGGGGTAAACAAGAGTGTAAGGGGGGTAGATTTGCCTCTGGAAGCCACTGAGTAGCCCGCGGTCCATGTGCACGTCTGAATGATGATTAACTGTAATTACCTAGCGGTACCTGGCCTGCATGCCAGGAGGCAGCCCCGAGATTAATGGGGCTCTGCCGAAAACGGAACAAAAGCTCACATTTCAGAGGTAATGAATCGCTCTGGTACTAAGGCGTCTTCACGTGGTGTGCCCGGGCCCCCAGGGAGGTTCATTACAACGGGAGGAATAGATGGATCCTCTGCAGTATTTTTAAAACGGGGGGGGGGGGAGCAAGCAGGCGAGCAGGAGGAAGTCTTAAATCGTCCCAGACATCCTGGTTGCTGCGCTGCCTCGAGAAACCAGACTGGAGATAAACAGCCTCCTCAGTACTTCTTAAATGGGAGGTAAACACTGCGCAGCAAACCGCCTTGTTTGCCTTGTCTCACTCGTACACAAGGTGTTTAAACAATAAAGCTCTGCGGTGCAAACGGGTTCAGTAACAAAGACAAATTTGACTACACTGATGCTGGAGCAGTGAGTGACAAAAATAGGCAGTGAATTATACTTTTCACGTCCATTCATAAAACCCCTAAGACTCGAGCTGAGCCGACCTGCCACTCAGCATTATCTGCATTAAAGGAAGCAGGTTCCATTTACAGAGGAAGCACGCACTTTGGTAAAGCCTGGAGGGCAAGGGTTTTATTACAAGTGTCTCCTGTTATAAATTATAGTCCAAGGAATAACCCGCAGATTTATGGTGACATTATTTGGTTTGGTGTTGTGCAGGGTATTTATTTTTTATGAAAAATGAACGACACAAAACGTCACCGGACGGCGTGTGAAAGAGGCCCGTGTGAGATTTAGCATTAAGAGTTCTGCAGGAATGAACGCCGGTGATGTATGGAAGTGGGCATCAATTATTGGAAGTCAAACTCCTTGAGGCAACAATGAGAGGATTTATGAGGTCGTGACATTTTTCATGCCCTTGAACATGTTACCTCCAGATACGTACGTCGATAGCAGGATGAAATACAACCTGACTGGAGGTTTTAATGATTACAACGCACACAGGCCACATATTTCTTGGCCCATTAAGCCACGTAAATACTTGAAGGAAACACAGGTCGGGGCATGCCCGGCTTTACATCACGGTGCGTTCACTGGTGCCTTGAGAAAGCCAACAGCCTTTTTTTCTTTTCTGTTTACAAGCCTCTAATCATGTTAATGACACTCTGCTCCCATACAGGCCATTTCTCAATCGATCACAGAGACAAAGACCAAAATAAAGTGACAACACTTAGAATTTGTGCCTGTGCACGTCTGAAGGAGATGAAAGAGATGCAAGATTTCAACCTTTAAACTGCCATTTATCAGGGAGGACGACAAAGGGGGTCAATGCCATTATCCTCCCTGTCACCCTACAGTCTCTGTTGGGGAACATAAAAGTGCACATGAACACATAAAACCTGCACTCTTTAATAATTTATTCAGATGTAAAAAAACAGGAGTGTACATTATGGTTGCAGACAGTTTTATTGAACAATGAAAAATGAAAACAAGGTGGTTACAAGGACCAAACCAGTGTTTTTATGTGATTACTGCAAGTATTGTGATCATTATATCACTGATGACCATTTCTTTAATGTTAAAGAATACATCTGGCTTTTTATAGTTTTTTCTTTTTGTCAACAAATCCTGTGAAAAGACTAAAATGAGCTGATCAAACTAACAATAGCCTTCCATAGCCTGAACTATCTTATTCCTCTGTGCTATTGTCACACAGTTGTGCTTGGTGACATATATCTTAATATGAGAGAGTACCACGTTCTGTAAATGGTCAGCTTTACAAGATTTTTTTAAATAACCAGATATATCTGTTCTTATTCCACGCATTCTCGTTCCTTGTCAAAACCTCGAGCCTACATTACCCACAATGCAACCTGGCCACCGACAGTTTGGTTGGAGACACTGTTGTGCTATGCTAGTAGCGACTATTTTAGCCCCGGGCAGCTAGCTTAATTAAGCCTTTATTAGTCCCACAATGGGGAAATTCGGTTCTCTGCATTTAACCCATCCCGGAGGAGCAGTGGGCTGCAATGAAGCGCCCGGGGAGCAATTTTTGGGGTTAGGTGTCTCGCTCAAGGACACCTCGGCATGTTGCCTGTGGAGGGGTTCGAGCCACCGACCTTGTGGTTGCGGGTCAAGCGCTCTACCTCATGTGCCACAGCCGCCCCAAGCTTGAGATGAGGAGCGAGATACAGATGACTTGTAACCTCACTTATTTATTTTCTAACTTGGAGTCTTCAACCCCAACCGACGCTGACTCAAGTGACATCACTTGAGTCAGCGTCGGTTAGGAACCAATAGGATTTGGAAAGTAGGAAAGAGGTCAGAGGCGGACTAACGCATTCTTGGTTTGGGCCTTTTCATGGAGGGATTTGTTGACAATGAGAACAATACACCCTTTGAGTTTTTCATCTCATGGCAACCAGTTAACATAATACATTAAAAACCTTTAATACAACTTTAATATGCCAGTAAAGTACACCTGTGCAGAATGATGCATCAAATTATCCTAAAATATATATAATAAACATCTATAATCGTTAAGTAGTTAGTATTAATCTCTTGAAGGTCTTTCTCTCTGTAGGCGTTTAACAGCAGATTATCAGAGATGACTCCATCAACCGTAGACAAAATACTTTTTCTTCTGCTCATTTCTTAGTAATAGAAGCTCCACCACCAGGAATGACAGTGTGGACAAAAGACTAGACTAGACATTAATTTATCTCCCCTATATGACCCTGATGCAAATGAGGGAAATGAAAGCAAGCAATCAATTCCCTAATTGGGTTTGCGCTATTTTAACTTGTTAAGGGGGCCTCTGTCGAGATTAAAAGGGAAGGTCAATTTCTCATTGTGACAATTACTGTATTCATTTCACAGTGCAACAAAGGAATCCAGCAAAAGAGGGAAGACACCGTAGTGAACCAGATGCCTCCCCATTGTGTGAGTCTACCATCATAACATCTTGTTGATCTCTGTTTTATAACGCTCGTTACAATCTGCAGACGCAATAGTTTGGACCAAAATTATACATTTCTGTTTAAGAATGAAGAATAGTACTGGTCACTTTTTAAGTTACTGGGCATTTTTTAAGATATTTATGACAGAATTTCAAGAAGAAACAAAGCAAATCTCAATTCTTCAAGACGTATTATTATAGAGGATCAGGATTCTGCTGATGAAGAAATTGTAACTGTGTCTTTTCATTGTGAATCATAAAGAGTATTGTAAAGATAGGTTTGGTGTTGACAGAGGGTTTTACAAACACTTTCGAAAACTTCAGTAGGTCTTTTCTCAATAACTGAAAATATTCCTTAATAGTTAAAAACGACCTTAAGTATCATTTTTCAAGATTTGAACACTCAAAAACAAAGCTTATCTTTTTGTTTTTACATTGGATCAAGTAACAACAGCATTAAGTTACAACCCTATAACTCTAGGGTTAAGATTTAAACATTGTGACAAGAGCACAGACAAAACAGTAAAGGCAGAAATGTATCTTGTGAAATAAACCCAAACTGTTGCTCAAGAAGCTGAATTAATAAATAAGTTTGGAGGGATTTTAAACAGCAAAGAAAATACTTCTGCAAGAATTAGTTGTAAAGAAAGCAAAATAAAAAGGGACGCCAACTTTGTTGCTCCAAAATACACACACCGATACGTTTGAAGTGTCATTCCTTTAAGAAGGAGGACAAGCAAACAGCAGCAACCCCGCTGAGAAAGGTTACCAAGTTTGAGCTTGGTAAGCTTGGTGAGCAGAGCTGCAGAGGAGCATTAATTCTGGCTTCCTGAGGAACAAATCAGACGGTTGATGTACAGCGTGAGTCAGCTACTCCCTCATGTCACATCAATAGTTTAGTTACCAGCGGGGAGAAACCAAAGTATTAGAATAAAAATTAGATTATGTATCCCTGCGCTAAAAGCAATGCACTCAATTACTCCGACTGAAAACTTCTCCAGAGGGGGATTTTGCTGCATAGCTATAGATCAAAAAAGCAAAAGGAGTGGGAGAGCGACATGTCATGTCTGCTGGTTCATTTCTGTTACTGTTGGGGGGGGAATACTGTTGAAAGCTCTAAAAACCTTGCAGCCTTTTAACAAGATGCACTTAATCTTCCTGGTGTTTGCTCTGGTTAAGTGAGGGATTGGCTTTGTCCGAGGCCTCGGGAGTGTTTCGGGATGTTGATGAACGCTAACCTCTTATCGGTCTTTATCTGCATTTGAACAGGTTTCTAGTTGGGAGGGGGGAGCACCAATCAGATTAAATATAGACCCATTTTGCAAGTTGGTAATGTCCCAGTGCTTTCTATGGGTTCAACCAGAGTTCATGTTATTAGTATTACAGGCCTTTCATGCTCTCAAATCTCACACAGATCAGAAGGGCTTTGTGAGGTATGCCACCATCAGCCAATTAATGCCCACGAGAACAGCTGCTCTGCATGTAAGGTCAAGACTAAGCACTTTTCACAGCTTAATGCCTTTCCTTTTCTTTTTATCACTGCTTCAACATCCTTTTTCTTTTTTTTTTTTTAAATAGTTATTATTCAGCTCTTTGGGAACATTTTGTAATTCACACCCCAAACATTACATAACAGGGGTCAGACAAGTGACCTTGAACTGCTTGGAGTCAAATAACTAAACCCGCTGTGCTTTAAGGAAGAGGGATCTCCTCTCTAAATCCTCTCCACATTAACAGGAGGAGAGACGCTTTGTTGGAGATTGAAGGGAGGCATTTTAAAGGCTTAGAAGAAACCTTGCTTTAGATAAAATCTCAGGGACAATAGTTACTTTTCAGGCGTTTAACTGGCACTTTACTCTTAACTCGGGCTGACCTGAGACGAGGGCTTCTCGCTCAAGGACACTGCAAACAGGATACACAGCTGCTGCAGGGATTAATCTGGAGATGTTTTAGTGGTGATTCTCATAGCGATATCCCAAATGACATGCTTTAGCTTTAGCCTTATGCAGCTTATCATGCAGCTGACTTTTATATTCTTTGTAGGGAGTCGGATCTTTGGTTTCATACCGTGTATATTATTATATGGCAAGATGTTAACACTCCTAAAGTCGAGGCTTTTATTCCCTCTAGGCTGACCCATGATCAACTGCAGCCACAGTGCTACTAAAAGGCACTTATTTGTGTGACAGTTTGTGTGCAAACATCACTTCACTTAAACATTATTCTCCAACGGACATGACATTACAAAATTTCAAACATAATATACACAACAACTGAACTCAACGCCGCAGATAAAGAATCACAGAGCACAGTTTCAAAATAAAACGTGGCACATTCAATGTGCCGATAGCAGAAGTACTCATCGATCACAGCCTTTAAAATGAAAGCAGAATAGTTTGCAGCCCCAAAGTTGAGGGATAAAAAGGTAACAGCGCCACCCAGTGGTGACATGCAAAACAGACAAATCTGTTAAATCAACTTTAAAACAAAGCAAAAGCAACAAAAGTAAAAATCTGTTTTTTTTTTAAACACAATCTTCAAACAGATTAGATAATCAAAAATAATCTCTGACAAAATCCTTTAGCAAAGAAATGCTCAAAGCACAATGCACATGAATTATTACTAAAAAGCAGGAGTATAATGTAGTTTGATGCGTCCTTTATATATATTTGTACAACAATGGTGGGCCAGAATTCCAAACACAAATTGTCTTTTTTTAGCAGCCAAAACATCACAAGAACCAAAATCAAGAGGAAACAGAGGCGACTAAAAGCAGCCCACTTTGGCACCACCACCGTGTCAAATGTCAAAGGAGACGATGCATGCTTTCCATTCATAATTTTACTACATGTTAGTACTTCCCGGTCTGCCGGTGAATTTCTCCTTGTCAATGTTCTTGTTCTCTGGAACATGTCGGAAGGTGCAGTCCAGCCTCGTGCAGCCCGTGGTCCTCCAGAAGAAGCACTCCTTCTTGTACGGGCTACAACAGGGGGGGGACGATGTAAATTATAGGGATGAATGTCAAAGTTTACATGGGGATGGGGAGGTGAAAGCTTTAAAGTAGGATTGTTATGATCAGGGTTTCTTTTCACCTCTTAATAATAGTAATAAGCAGAAAAACTTATATGAACAAGACAATCAATACTACCTTATACTTTATAGAAACAAGAAACTATTAATGAATACTATGCAAATATTTCATCTTACATCCTGTGTTTTAAACAAGTAAAAACAATACACGACTGACAATCTAGATTTCTCTCATCTCATTACACTTGAAGATAAGGAAAATATAAACTTGTTAGAAAAGTGTTCGATAGAGAATGATAGTGTGTTTTTACCCGGGGCGTGAAAATAGGTCAGAGGCAGCAGATCTGGACAAACCAAGTCCAGCGTAGAATCTATTGGGATATCGTACAGACAGAGGAGCGCCCTCTACCACCATTCCCTAAAGAGGAAACAAGACATTTAACATCTGTAGCCAAACAGACCTCAGCAAAAGAAACAAGGCTTAGAATATAAAACGAGAAGCAGAAACAACTGATGAGAATTAGGTCAGAATTGATTTGTGTGATGAGAAGAAGAATGTGACTGTTTTAGAGAAGCAGACAGACTTTAAAGCACTGACAACTTCAGAGTGAAAGAGCTGCGGTTGTCAGTTACTGCTTCCTCTAAATTTCCAACTTCCTGCTCTACTTAGAAAATTCTACAACCTTCCAAGTTGGGATCAAAGTTGTCAATACAGACACCCGGAAATATTTTCTGATTTACTTCCGCACTTGTGTATTTGGTAATCTACAAATCGTTTTAGGAATTTTCATTTTGTGGCTCCAGCTGATGACTTAGGTCAATGTTAGATGTAATGAACACGATGCTGCTGACAGATGAAAGACAACGGGCAACAAAAAAAATATCACAAGCCTATTCTAACATTTCAACAGCTCTAAAAGGCTCAAGATTGTCACATCAGCTAAATCCCAAAACATGTAATATGTAAATATCAGTCAAAGTAAACAGATGCATACATTAATGCACTGGATGGCTCGGTCACAGTCCTCTCTTCGGGTGTAGTTCACGAAGGCACACTGCTGCTCCAGCAGCATCTTGATGCTGTAGACCGTCCCGGCTCTGAGGGAGAAAAGCAGCCTGTGAGCTGAGATCTTTAACATCCCTGTGGGGTGATTTGCTTCACAGCTTGGAGTCAATAATGGCAAACACTGTGGACACGTCACTTAAAGCAGCAATAAATAAAAAAGGAGCTCAGAGACAACACATTTCAGCCTTCCGGTGGTCAAATACCTAAATATTTCAGCTTACGCATATTCTGATTTTTCTATTTGAAATATTTAATGGAATCTAACTTAAACAGTAAAATGAGAACAACTCAGAGACTCGAACTGCACCTGTTGTTACATATCTACAAATATTCTCCATACTCTTTTTCATTCTTCTTCTTAATTTCCTGTGACACTAAACTCTGACAACATCTGATTCTGCCAAAGTGCTGAGTGACATCCTCAAACAAAAACATGCTTGAAGGCGTGAAGGAAATCGGACGGCGGTACTTTACCTGCTGAAGAGCTCGTGGAGTGTCGAGTAGGTGACAGCAGGAGCTAAGGATCCAACCCAAACGGACAAAATGTCCCTTTACACAAAACAGAAGAGATTAAACAATTTATAATCACGTTGCACTCTGGGTACAATTCAGCAAATAATCCTGAAACATCTGTTCTTACTCAATGGTACAACATTTGGTTAGTAGATTTGAAATTGCAATCATGCTCCACACATCCTGTTAAATACTTAGTGTTTGCAAAAGACACAAATATACAGCATTAGATGTATAAACTATAAAACATTTTGTGCATATTTCAGCGTTTCTAAAAACAAAAGTTGGAGGTATACAATGAGGATTTAGGTAACATACTTCATTTTTGAAGAAATGTAAAAAAATATATATACTTAATTAATAATATGCTGTCTTACGGTTTCACAGAATTCTTTGACTGCGGCGTCGGAGACTGTGATTTCGATCTGCTTTGGACAAAAGCATCGGACTCTTTGACCTGCTGCATTCTGGGACGACTCGCTTGTAGGACAGTCCACTCGCCCTCGTTTTCTTCCTGCACCACTGGTTGGTCTACGTTCTCCCAACTGGCACAGGCTTCTGAAAAGAGCCAAACAGAACAGGAAAACAGTTTAAATACCAGAGCATCACTGAAAACAAAAAGGTCACATCTTTCCGACTGAGGAACATCGGACCTTTACCTCCAGGACCCAGATTACTCTCGTCACCAAACAGAGCTTCGACAGCTTGCTCTAACGTGGCGTGTGTTTTCAAGGCCTCCGAGCTCTGCCCCCAGGTGAATCCCATTTCCTAGAATAGACAAACAAAGACATCCTCCTGAGTTTACGCGACACCAGCCGGTGTGTTCTGATCTGGCAGCATCTAGTGGTGAGGTTGCAAATCACAGCCGACTGAAACTTCTCCCGTGTGGCAAGCACGGAAGAGAATTAAGCAAATGGACATTTATTGGTTTGTCCGTTCTGAGCTACTGTAGAAACATGGCGTCCAGATCCGTATTTAGATATAACCGGCTCAATCTAAGGTCAATGAAAACATTACAATTCTCATTTTCAGTTAATTATACACTTAAGAAAACATACTTAAAAATATCATATTCCATGTCTACCATTGATCCCCCTCCACACTGTTCCTTTAAAGCCTTGAATGACTAACATTCTGACTTTGTTTATCAGTGTATCATTCTGTCTCAACCCATATTATACATCTATCCCGTGTCATTAAGTGTGCTATGTAGCGTTTCCTGACGTCGCCATTTGGAGCAAACATGCAAAAATGACTACGAAGAAACTTTCATACAAGCTTTTGGACGCTCTCAGAGGCTGAGAAGATTTTCTACAAGCTGCTTCTTCTCGGCCACCTCGGTGAGTGATCATTTATTTTGTGCCATTGGTTTTGCCTTGTGAACCGTTGTAAACGTGGCCTTCTCCTACCATGAGGTGCAAGGTCTGCGCTCGTTTCAGCTCTTGCATGGCTTCAGTACTCGAACTTTCCAGCTGCAACACTTCCTTGTAGATCAGCGAGGCCTCGTAGTATCTCTGGAGGAGAGGTGAAGGAGAAATCAGCTTTATTTTAGAACTTAAAATTCCTAAAGCAGAAAAAGCACAAGTAAAATCGTAGTGTTTATTTGTCACTATAAAAGAAAAAAACTATTGTCTTTCAAAGAAAAGGATTTAGTAACAATCTCACAGGTTAACATTTTATTTGTACTGCAGGTTTTGACACTATTATAATTAACATAATGATTTACCTTGAGCCCACAGAGAGCTTTCCCTTTCCTAAATAAACCTTTTATCCAGTTTTTCTCTATGGAGAGTGCAACATCAGCATCCCTGAGAGCGTTTTCATACTGCTGCATTCTTTCAAAACACAGGGACCGATTTCCAAATAACCTGAAACAGAGTAAAGGTAATTCTTGGTCATTTTGAGTCATTATTTCTCTGTGGTTACATGAAGTCTGGATTCAGTTAAAGCCAGCGTCCTTACTTAAATTCCTTGGGGTTGTATTTAATTGCGTCGGTAAAGCATTTCACGGCCATCTCGTACTGTCTGGAGGCAGCCAAACGATTTCCAATACCTAGAAGGAAGAGCAAAGACGGTTCTGTCTGCTTCAGTACTTTCCTGCGTTTGTTTTTAGTCTCAAGGACGTTAATTTAAAATATAACTCACCAGCGAGCTCTCTGCTTCTTTTGGCCAACTCTTCTCCATCGGGGTCCATGATTTTCTGTTGAATTTAAGAGTTAGTCTGTGAAGTGTGCCGAGCACTACAGGAAACGCTAAATTTGCATGTAGCTTTCTATCGAATTTCAAGTTATGATGATTTTTAGGCCCAACCAGTTTTCATTTGACCACATAAAATAAAAGTATATTCAAAAAAATCTAACTGAATAGGTCAGACATTAATAGGAAAAATGTTTCCCAGACTGATTATTTTAAATCTTTTTTAAAATTGTATAATTTTTACAAAGTGTATATATATATATATAACATCATAAAACACAAATAACTTTAAATATTTAGGGAGTCATAATTTAGATAATAATATGCCTTAAAGACATGCAAAATACAATGTTTGCAGTGTTCCCACCTCTTTATTGGGTTCATGTTTCTCTTCCTTCTTTGGAACTTCAGTTTTCTCCACAACTTGTGGCATTACCTCCTTGGACTGCGGCGCTTCCAGTAATTTAGTTTTTTTCTTTTTTCTTTCTCTCGCAGGTCTCTCGTTACACGTCTCCTCGGCCACCAATTTTGTCGTAGAAGGATATGAACTATTTAAATCCAAATCCTGCAGGCAAAAATAATGAAACACTAAAGGTGATGGTTTGACGATAATTATCTACAAACAAACGTTTAAAATCAAGAGCAGGTTCCACAAAGATAAAACTTAAATAGGACTCATTTGAATCAAGACTTTTTTTGAATTAACCAACATGGTTAAGAAACCATGACAAAAATATGAGCTCCCTCCATTCCAGCAAAAAAGGGTTTGCTTTCTGGAAGAACTCAACACTTGCAGGACCAAACTATTTAACTGATCACTTCAAACTCATTTCCAAGAGTTTTTGTGACAATATGACACTAACAACAGTTTCTCTTTCGTGAGAAATAATTGCACATTCTATGTAGTCGCCATCCTTTTATTTAATGGTGAGACATTATGTCTGCACTAGTCTAAAAATAAGTTCAAAAGTACATTTAAAAAAGCAAACAAACACATGCTCTACAATGTGAAAAAACAGAAATGTAAAAACCTCCACGAACCTTTTGCTCCCCATTTTCTGTTTTATTAATCTCTGCATGATTTTCTTCTTTATTATTAGAGCTGTTCTCATCACATCCAGACGCCTCAGTTCCATTTTGTGTTTGCCCAGATTCAGGAGAATCATTTGCTTCAGCATTACTTTCAATAACAGGATTTTCTTCCTGATTTTCTGAGGAGTCTGACTTCCCTTTTTCGTCCTCCTGAAATGACAAAAAGAGAAAAGAAGACATTACAAATAATCAGCATGGTTTTGAAAAGGTTTTAATGTCTTGATTGTACCTGTGTGTTTGTTGTTATTCACAGCAATATGAGTAAAACAAGACTTACAGGTAAAATGTCTTTTACTGCATTCTCTTTTTCTAACCGTTTCTTTTCTTTTTTACGCTGCAACAGAAAAAAGAAATGTGCTGTGAGCCACTGTCAAACAAAAAAACCATCAACACTTTAACAAAATGTTAAGACATAATGATTATGACACTGACCAATTTCTTACGCTTGTTCCTCTCAGTTTTCTCCTTACGTCGTTCCTCTTCTTCTATCAGTTCCTTTGCATGTCTATCCGCCTCCTGGAAAAAAGGAGTTGTTTCAATGTTCAATAAAATCAAGCTGTCTGAGAATTAAACTGAATGAGGTCAAAGTACACGAGTCAATCAGAACGTTATATCATTTTACAAACCAGGGATAAGTAATAATGTGACCTTCTTGGTTTCACTTTCAAACAAGTGAAACAGAAGTGTAATACCTCTTCAGTGAGTTGTTTTATTCGTGGATGTGGTTCTAAAGGCTTGTGAGCAGCATTGTGTGCGTAAAATTGATCATCATCATCATCATCATAGTCGTCGTCGTCATCATCGTCAGAATACACGATGTCTTGCTCCAGTTCTCTGTCAATGGTCCTTAAAAAATCTAAACCTGGGAGATAAAGACAAATACAAAAAAGATGCCATTCATTTATTCATGTGCCATCTTTGCCTCCATCTTCAGACTCCAAATAAAGTAGGATCTCATTCTCAAAACATCAATAACAATTACACATTTTTTCTTCTTCACTGGCCTGCCTGCCTACTCTTTCATCCTCAGTATGTCTGAATTAGAAACGCTCATCGCCTCTCCTTCCACCTCATCCTCCCTCTCCTTATTTTGTCTTTTAAAATAGGCTATAGGCCACACTTTTCATTTTTGGAAAACGATACCAGCTTAATAGATGTTTTGTTAAGCTCAACGCTGCTACGTACCTGCAAAACATTGGCTGTGCGTAGGGCACCAATGATAATAATCATCATGAACTCACATTACATTCCATAACATTAGTCATTTAGCAGACGCTTTTATCCAAAGCGACTTACAGGAAGTGTATTCAACATAGGTATTCAAGAGAACTACTAGTCACCAGAAGTCATAAGTGCATCTCCTTTCTTAAACAAGCATCTTAAAGCATAAACCAGAGCAAAAGTACAGTGCAGAAGCAAATTACTACGAATACAATAATTGCAACAGACTAATACGAATAGGATAAGTGCAACAACTAATAAGAATGCAATAAGTGCTACGAGGAAGGCTCAGGGTGGAACTATGAAAAACCACACGAAATTGGAACTCTGGTATATTTTGAATATGGTAATTTTGGTTGCAGTCTGGAGCCCTCTAAGGCTACCCATAAATAACCCTTTACAACAGATACAGTAGAGAGCAGTTCAATATTAAACAGGACGCAATCTGCAGCTTACTGACAACAAGACAAACTATTTTGGTGTGTCAGGTCACTTTGGTCTTTTTACTGGACTCCTGTTGACTCATGACTAGATATTACCTAAGAGAGATAATGTAGCACTTCCTCTTGTAGCTCTAAACAAATGTTGACCCGAACATGGTCATTATCTTATCACCTAAACTGTTATTTGGTAGAAGCCTTCACTGCAATTCAGATCACGAAACTTATCAGATATTTCCTGACAAGATAGATAAAAATAGATCTGTCTAATTTCTTGGTAACCTGCTGGGGTTGAGGGCAACAGAGCAATTTTAGGGCGTTGTTCCACCAGCAACAGTAACTCTCCTTGCTGATGGGGACATAGCAATGTATTCACAGACATGGGGATTCCCAGGATGATTCAGGAACAGACGAAGAACTCCGTTTATTTGTGTTACCTGCCTGTCATAACAGTCAACAACTCTGAGAAGTAAAATCAACTTATTGTACTTGTGCATCCAATTATACTGGGAGTGTTATACTCCTCCGTCACTTAGAAATAACCTACAACAGCCAGTTCAGGAAACGCCTTACCTAATAATCCAGAGGTAAAGCAGTCCAGGATAGAGCCTGCAGAATGACGTCCATTTATGTAATCTACCATGGATTCCTAATAAAAAGAGAAAAGACAAGCAACTTAAAATCCTATACAAAATAGGACCTTAATAACTTTGTAATCAGAGTTTAAACAGTCGATTAATATATTATTCCAGATTTTTTTGATAATAAATTATTGATTTGGGTAATTTTTCAAGCAAACATACAATACATTCTCTGAATATAGACGTTTTAATTAATCATTTTGGGATTTTGGACTTCTTTTTGGCAGAAAATAAGAAATAAAACAAAGCAATTGGAAGATCTAAGAAGTTATAATGGACATTTATAAGTAATTTCTGACATTATATCGACAGAACCATTCATTCATTCATTAACTGTTAGTTGCAGCCCTACAACTGTGCAAAAGTCTTCATGTATATTTCTACATTCATACATAGTTTGGCTGTTATCTGAACTGGTTACCACAAGAACTGGGAGGCAATATTAATATAACATTTAGACTTTAGGTCCCCTGAGATGTTGTACCATTTAATGTAGTGTTTACCTTCTTAAATTCTGCATTACAGTGATTATTTTTAATCTGATTGTTGTGAAAACAAGCTGCCATAGCTACCTTCATGCCTGATAACTATGGCAGCTCATCCTCAAGTTACCAAGTTGTTTGTTTAAACACACACACACACACACACACACACACACACACACACACACACACCACACACCACACACACACCATGCCGAGGTGTCCTTGAGCAAGACACCTAACCCCAAGTTGCTCCCCGGGCGCTTCATTGCAGCCCACTGCTCCTCCGGGATGGGTTAAATGCAGAGAAATAATTTCCCCATTGTGGGACTAATAAAGGCTTAATTATTATTATTATTATTATTATTACACACACACCTCACTCACACACACCCACACAACACACACCTCACACACACACACACTCACACACACACACACACACACACACACACACACACATACCCACACACACACACACACACACACACCACACACACACACACACACACACCCACACACACACCACATACCCACACACACACACACACTCTCTCTCTCACACACACACACACACACACACACACACACACACACACACACACACACACACACACACACACACACACACACACACACACACACACACACACACACACACACACACACACACTCACATGGGTGTGCATAAGTCTGGAGTTCTCTCTGATTCTAGCTATGGGAGCTCCTCCTGAAAGGCAGAAAAGAAACAATCAAACACAACAAGAGCAGGTGCAGTCACATTAGCATTGTGGCTAGCTAGCATGCTAACCATCAAACACAATAAGAGCAGATGCAGTCACATTAGCATGGTGGCTAGCTAGCATGCTAACTAGCCACCCAGGTCAAGTCCTCAGTATCAGTGAAATGAAACTTAAAACTACCACATGTGCCATCTCTCTTAACTCTCACCTTTACCTGTGTCTTTCTTCTTAGGCATGTTTCTTACTAAGGTGGTTCCCAGCAGCTGTGTTAAAGGTTATTCTGGCTGAAGAACATGTTGTAGTTCCTTCACTGTTTTCTTCTGATTTCCGTGTTTGCAGGTGGGGAGTTTTTGTTGCCCTGGGTTCAACCTTCCAGGCTGCCTCTGAGGTCTTTCTGAGCCCTGATTGGATGCTGGGCCTGCCAATCACTGCAAAGTGGGCGTGGCTTGACGTCATGCCTGAGTGCAGCACTGAGGGCAGAAACGCCCAGCGACGCTCTGTGCTTGTGCTGTCATGGTGCCTTAAAGCAGCTACAGTTAACTAATGTAAATAAGATATGACTACAAAACACAGAAATTATGTAAAGTGCTGTATAAGTCTTTAATAAATACTAATTCATAAATCACAATAATAATTGGGTTATATATTACAGTCATTTAGCAGACGCTTTTATCCAAAGCGACTTACAATAAGTGTATTCAACATAGGTATTCAAGAGAACTACTAGTCACCAGAAGTCATAAGTGCATCTCCTTTCTTAAACAAGCATCTAAAAGCATAAACCAGAGCAAAAGTACAGAAACAAACTAATACGAATACAATAAGTGCAACAAACTAATACAAACTAATAGAATACAATAAGTGCAACAAACTAATACGAATACAATAAGTGCAACAAACTAATACCAATACAATAATTGCAACAAACTAATACGAATACAATAAGTGCAGAAACAAACTAATATAAATACAATAAGTGCAACAAACTAATACGAATGCAATAAGTGCAACAAACTAATACGAATACAATAAGTGCAACAAACTAATACGAATACATATTTTGGGGAATATGCATTCACATGTACATACTGTGCTGTCTCCCAGTAGACCACATGCCACTAAAAACCTCTGCAATACTAATACACTGTGCAATACAATAGTTATAATAGTTTCTGTCTGTATATATAATATAAGATAAGATAAGATAAGATAATCATTTATTAGTCCCGCAGCGGGGAAATTTACAGGATTACAGCAGCATAAACATAGTAAAAAAACAAGATCAAGTATTATAAATAAGCAAATGAGCAATAAAAAGAATCCACAGTAACTGCAATATTAGTAGACCACACGACACTAATACACTGTGCAATACAATAGTTATAATAGTTTCTGTCTGTATATATAATATTTCAGTTCTACAACTTTATTGCTCATTTGCTTATTTATAATACTTATTTTTGATCTTGTTTTTTCTACTATGTCTCTTGTTTGCACTATCCTCTATGCTGCTGTAATCCTGTACATGTCCCTAATGCACTAATAAAGGATTATCTTATTTTATCTTATCTTATCTAATAATCCACATCATTTATATCAAATCAGTATTTCTTTATTTGCTCTATTTGATTTGTTTCTGTTATTATTATTCAGATTCTTACTCTTATGAGATTGTATAGGACCTCTTACAAGTCAGGGTATTTCACCAGCTGCCAAAAATATATTATTTTATGCACTACAAAATGTAAAAATACAAATAAATCCAATATATAATTAATTGATATGTGCAGCCTTGAAAACCACAGACCTGCAGCTAATTAAACCCAAAGAAAGGCAAAACACGAAGATGATCCACTCCGTTTTATTTCCGGGACACCATAAAAAACAAAGGAACTGAACAATCTAAAAGGAAAAAAAAAATCAAAACATGTTATAAAATTCCCTGACATCTTACATTAATTACAGAAACTTAAAAAGAGAGACAGTTTGACTCCATTTATTGACCCACTGTTGTAGAAATGGTTACAGCTGCAAAAACGTGACTTACCCATTAAGGAGTTTAACTATAATAATAATATATATTATTATAATATATGTTATTATAATATATATATATATTATATAATATTATTATATAATATATATTATTATAATATATAATATATATCATTATATATATAATATATATTTATTATTTATAATATTTATATTATAATATATATATAATAATATATATTATATTATTTATACAGCTGCAAAAACGTGACTTACCCATTAAGGAGTTTAACTATAATAATAATATATATTATTATAATATATGTTATTATAATATATAATATATATTATTATAATATATAATATATATTATTATATATATAATATAGTATTTATTATTTATAATATTTATATTTTAATATATTATAACAATATATATTATATTATTTATACAGCTGCAAAAAACGTGACTTACCCATTAAGGAGTTTAACTATAATAATAATATATATTATAATAATATATGTTATTAAAATAATATATATTATATATATATAATATATATTATTATATATATAATATATATATTTATTATAATTATAATATTTATATTATAATATATTATAATATATATAATAATATATATTATATTATTTATACAGCTGCAAAAACGTGACTTACCCATTAAGGAGTTTAACTATAATAATAATATATGTTATTATAATATATAATATATATTATAATAATATATAATATATATTATAATAATATATAATATAGTATTTATTATTTATAATATTTATATTATAATATATTATAATAATATATATTATATATTTATACAGCTGCAAAAACGTGACTCCATCCTCCTCTCAATAAACGATCTTTCTCTCTCTCCAGTTCAAATCAGTCACATGTCTCCTCCGCTCGTTTCCGGGTTTTTTGTTTTTTTCCCCCTTCGTATCCTAGCAACGCTCCTTGGATACGAGCAGGCGGGAGCGCGCTCTCGGCCGCGGCCTCACAACAACAGCAGCAGCAGCAGCATGGCGCTCCCTCAGGTTCATTTGCATATTTTAAACCCTCTAATTCGTTTTTACTTATTTTTTTGTGGTGTCCGTGTCCAATACAACCGGAGGAATCTGCCTCACACGGTTTAAACCACGTTAGCCGTTTTTAATAGCTAGGTAGCTAACTGCTAACTGCATGGCCGGGTTGTTTGCTAGCTAGCTAGCTAACAAGCTAACAGGCTAACTAGCTAACAACTCAACATTACTTCTTCTTTTTAAACGTCATTTTCAGACACATCACTGCGTTTCCATCGTTATAATGATGGAAGCAGATCACTGGCTGTTACTCAGATGCTACATGCTAATAATTAGCAATTTGCAAGCTAGCAGCTACCTGTTGCACAAAGCTAACTTATGGCTATTTTGGTTTTCTTGTCCACGAATTATATGTGATAAATAAAGTAATGATTATAATATTAATTATATTTATATATATATATATATATATATAATATATATATATATTATAATATATAGTATATTATATTATTATCTTATATATATATATATATATATATTATTTATAATATATATATATATATATAATAATATATATTATATATAATAATATAGTATTTATTATTATTTATAATATATTATATATATTATAATATATATTATATAATATATTATTTATAATTATTATAGTTAAACTTCTTAATGGGTAAGTCACGTTTTTGCAGCTGTATAAATAATATATAATATATATTATTATAATATATATATTATATTATAAATAATAAATACTATATTATATATTATTATAATAATATATATTATAATAATATATATTATTATTATATTTAGTTTAACTATAATAATTATAAATAATGTATTATATAATACAATATGTTATATTATAAATAATATATAATATATTATTATAATTATTATAGTTAAACTCCTTAATGGTTAAGTAACGTTTTTGCAGCTGTAACCATTTCTACAACAGTGGGTCAATCAGTGCAAATACAAGAACAACAGCATCATTGTTCACAAACTGCACTGCAGGATGTGAGGAACACAAACTGTTGTGAAGGTTCTCTGCTGTTTGTGGAGGTGGTTTGAGACATTTTACAGGATGCATCACAGTGTGTGCAGCATGCTCCTCTCCACTACCACCTCTAGAGGTTACACAGTTGTTTTAAGCCTCCAGAGAAACTGCTCATAATAGGTTACTAAGCTGTGTTAAAGGGCAAAAGAGGACAGTAATAGTGAGTCTATTTGTTCACAGAGGGAGGCGCTGACTCCTCAATTGCCAGCAGATGAAGATATGACTGTTGGACAAACATCCTTAAATCAACTGGGAGCTCAAAGTCACAGATATGCCAGTCAGGACCAGATGCAGCCCAGGTTGGAAACAGATGGCTGGGAGCTTCAACAGCCATGGGGGCGTTCTTTTCAGCCAGGTATATACATCGAATAAAACAATTAATTTCACCCAATCACTCAAAATGTAAACAGAACTTTATGGTCTGTATGTACATATTTCATCACATGATTTCATGATATCTGAGTTGATATGGATAAAACATAACATTGGATCTCATGATAATGGGAAGTTGAGGGCAGTGATTGCTTGCATACAAGTTAATAATATAAGTTTTTAGGATTTATTCTGCAGTTGTAGTTTGTAACTCTGTTTGCGATGCCTGTGAGTAACATTCAGAATTTTCGTTATCATCAGGATTTCAGGACAGTAACCTGTCTCCAGCCCTTTCACTGTTGCCTTCAAACTCCGGAGTGGAACACAACTTCACCGAATATTCTTTATTCCGACAAAGTGACAATGAATTTGCCCCTTTAAGGTAAAAACGAAAAGACAATTATTGGTTCTGTGGAAATACTTATCTATAACATTTCATTTGAATGTTCAGAGGTTTCTAATTGTATTTATTTACTTTTTGAAGGGCGTACCCTGACATTTCCGTGGCATCCGAGAGATTTCACCTTCCACTCCAGGATCGCACCACTCAGGCCTCTGAGCGTGGTTCACTGTCCCAGCACCCTTTGGCCCAGGAGACCATCCTGTCTGAAGGAGTGAGCAGCTGCTGCTCTCTTTCCCAGCACAGCTTGTCACTAACAGACGAAGGCAGACGAGAGGAAATTGTTCACTCCCCACCGATTTCCACCACTGACGGACAGGGGGTACCATCCAGAGATGATGCCAGTAACAGGAAGAAGGACTTAGAGATGCTACCTGACCCTCTATATAAGCCAGTAGGAGAGACTGCTGAAGATGAGACATTCTTTCTGAGTAAGGATATTCCTGCCCAGCATCTTCTGGCGCTCCTTCAGAAAGATATTGGCATGCCAAGCAACAGTAGTAGTAGTAGTGCTATTTCCTCTGCCTCAGAGACCTCTGTGAAGGCCGCTGGATCTTATGCCGAAGAATCTAAAAGCACTAACATTTGTGAACCAGCCACTGACCAAAGCATGGTTAGAAGAGAGGGTCCTCCGGGTGAAGCTTCTCTTCCTCAGCGGCAGACTCAACAACCTGACAAAGCTTTATTCCCTGACCAATCACAAACCTTGTCGTCGGAGGTCTGTAACATCACCATGGGGTCCCGTAGCACTCAACCTGATGACAGTAGTGACGTGTTACACAGAGAGCTGCTGTCTGAGGTAGAGAGGTGCAGCAGACGTGATGCTGGATCTAAAAAACAGCAGCGGGACAGTCCTACATCGCCCGGTCAATTCTTCACACCTTATCCCACAGGGACGTCTGAAGGCAAGCCGGGTGTTACCAGAACAAACCTGGGTGGCCTGCAATGGACAGGAGCGTTTTCAGCAGGAGTCGAACGGGGTCACAGAGAGGAAGACCTCTTGTTCACAGGGAACCAAACCGGGATTGATGGGTCCTACCTGGGTTGCCTTCCACAGTCTCAGTCCACTCCGGGAGTTTTTAAGGCTCCAACTAAATCTAGTGTCAAGGCTAAATTAGGGCGACTCTCTGCCATAGATTCTAATAAAGAGAACTCCTATCAGTCAAACACAGGGACCTCTCCACAGCCAGATGTTCCTGTGGCTGATGTCCGTCCCGCAGACACAGCAAATATGAGCCAAGAGGAAGCTACCTCTGCAAAAGTCCAGTCTCTCCCAAGTCTCAACTATATGCAGAAAGTAGACGCTTGGAGGGCAAACCAGAGTTCAGGCACGACGTCACTATTTGATAGCTTGGCACTACAAGGGTTCTCCGGCATCTCTCCTAAAAAGAAAGCTTACGATGCAGTATCGGACCCTTTGAATTGCATCCTGACTCAGCAGGTGAGGAGTTTACAACAGCCTGCTGTTTCAAGTGCTGCCAATCAGAATGTGACGCAGAGCTCCTCCACAGCTCCCTCTGGCTCTCTGACAAAAAGAGGGGAGGCGGTGGGCAGGGCTCCAAGTGACAAAGATAACACGGGGTCTGCAACAAGACCCTCTGCCTCACCCTTTGGCAGGTCGCAGTCCCACTCTTCTCTTAGCACCATTGTCATGTCGGCCCAGAAGGAGGAGCAGAAAAAAAGATTTGCAGAAGAAGAGAGCAGTCAGATTCAGGTTGATGTCCATCATCAACCAAACGCCACAGACCAACCTCAACCTCGCATGAGCCTCGGTCATTTTAGCGATGTGTCACTTGATCAAGATTTGACACTCTCACGTTCCCAAGATAGTCACAACAGTGGAATTAAATTAGGAACTTCCCATGGAGCGTCTTCTGTTGTCAGCCTGGAGGTCGATAACTACGCGCCGCACTGGACCTCGAAACTATCAACGCCACCTCCTCCGCTCAACATTGAAGAGCGAATACCGGTAATTGAATAACTTGAAATCCATATAAACAAGCATAGGATTTTGAAATACTATATAGATTTGTATACCTGATGCTGTATGTATTTTTCTTGCAGTTGTATCTGCATAACCTGGGTATCGACCAGTCTCCATCAAAGATTTTAACTCCATTCACAACCAGAGGGCCAATCAGAGAGCCGGAATTCTCTCCCACTGATCTCTGTACAATTAAAGGATCTGTTGGAACACCAACCAAGAGCACCCAAACCTCTGAAGGTACTTTTGCAACAAACGTTCTAAAGAGAAAAAATATTATTTTTATATTTGAAGAGTAGAATTTTCATTGGGCCATAAATATCTACCCAGATAAACCAGTTGGGTTGGTTGTGCTGAGAACCAAATATATATGAGAGTATCTAAGTAAATGTCATTACCTGTATTTCATCATACACTAAAGTAAATATGCTTAACCAAAAAAGTTATACTATTTTGTACGCCTTGTCTAAAGCCAAGTTGTATCTCCTGATCTTTGAAGAAGTATATGAGTAAATAATGTTTTGAATTTTGACCATTATGTAAAATCAGGCATTTCTTTTATTGTTACACATTCATTACGATTTTAAAATTCTCCTCTTAAAAGATGAATGGATCCTTTTCAACAACTTTTGAATGGTAAATGTACTTTATTCCCCATATAAAGCAATATTGGTTTATTTAAAAGACTCTCTCGTATTGTGTTTTCAGGTGGCAGTCCCCATAAAGGAGAGTTTTCAAGGTCCAGCGCTCTGTCAGTGGACTCCAGTACATCCATAACGTTGAGCCTGGACAGTCTTGGTCTGGGTGTATCTATCCCAGAGTGGCCTAGGAAGGCTTCTCCTTCTTCAGATACAGAATCCATCCAGAGCGAACGCAGACTGGCACCTCCCTCCCTCCCTGATGAAGACTCTTATCCTGCCACCCAGCAGCAGCACATTGACAGCAGCTTAACCAGCAGCCAGAACACCATCCAGCGAGACTGGGAGTCTCCGCTGCGAAGGAGCCTTAGTTTGGAGCAAAGTGCAGAACTTTCTACAGTTAGCTCGGCGGCCTTGTTGGAGATCCGTAAACTCCTCTCTCAGACGGAGAACGTGTTCTCTGCTGGGTCTTCGGAGGCTTCCTCGTTCTCCCCTGCAGCGCCCCGACTGCTCTCTGATGATGACATCTTCCTCTCACTCAGGAAGAAAACCAGCCGGCTCCATTACTCCTCATTCTCCTCCTCATCTGCCAATGAGGATCCCAGAACTCGACCCTCTCTGCTGTGGACCAGGTCCTCCTCAGACTCCATGCTGACCTCAGATAAACTGAGAGAAGGCTCCATTGGTCAAGAGAGAATGACTTCATCGTGGCAACCTGATAATTCATCCACACAAGCTTTTGTTCCTGAACCGGCTGCAGTTGCATACAGAAGACCACAAGATGGCACCGTTGGTAGAGGTGCAGGGCCGTCCATTGTCCTCTCCCAATCAGCCCGGCGGGCAGAGCCTGAAGGCTGCAGTGCTGCTCCCCCTGACAACACAGTCCCACCACAGCCACCAGTCATCACGCTTTCACCAGCGTTGAGCACACACCAGCTCACATCTACTCCTGCAGACACAGCGGGCGTCACAGAGGAGGAAAAACAGACGGCTCTGGATGGTCCTGTACAGAGCAGCCCCTCCTCGCCCAACTCTGAGGACACTGATCAGGGCGTGATGAGCGATGGGAGCAGTGAGAGCTCGCTGGCAGTCAGAGTGGTCAAGTTATTGCAGAGTGAATCTCCGGCCACAATGGTGTCCAGTACACCCAGTATCACTGACCAAGATGAGAGCAAAGCCAGAGGTAAGAGGATTCACACATTGTTTAACATTTTCTAATCTTGTTTTCAGGGTTACATTTTCTTTTTAAATAAATGTTTCAAACAAATGCATCTGCACAAGCTTAAATGTTTTGATGTTGCAGAGTGGATTAAGCTGAAGGTATCAGAACAGCAGTGTGAGCCTCTGGAGCTGGACAAAGAAGACAGAAAGAGGATCGAAGAGATCAAGAGAGAGCTGCTGTTAAAAAACCCTATAAAGGTAAATCACTGATGAAGAGCTCTTTATCATTCCACAATCTCATAGCAATCACTCAAAACATTTATAAAGTACTGTAAATTAACAATAACAAATTGTATTTTTGTCATGCATTTCCCTTTTTAAATCTTTTGAATATTGACAAAAATTGTTGTCATTTTGACGTCTGCTCCCAATCTCTGGACAGTACACGTGTCATGCCAAAGGTAACTGTTGTGTTGCAGGCATGGAGTGTCAAAAACAAACTTTATGAAACATTGATTCAAAATGTTTCCAGAGCAATTTTGCAGTGCAAAAGGTTTTTCTTTTGATGTTTGCAGAGGATGAATGAATTCACAGGATATCATAAAGTAGGACCTGCTTGGTCTCACAGTTTGAAACATACCTCTTGTATTTGTCTCTCCTTTCAGAGTCTTGGGAGCACAGATACAGAGAGCAGTGCAGCCTCCAGTGTTAGAGTCCTAAATTGGCAGGAACCCCCTCAGCAAGCAGATAAACTCCCTCCCCTCGGTGACGCCAACAACCAGCCGACCCAGACGCTGCAGAGCCTCCCCATAGATCTCACTAACTCCAGCGTGCAGCTACAAAACCCTCTTCACCCAGATCTAGAGGCTCAGATACGTGAGATCGCTGCCAGAGAAGGGGTAACCCTCCCTAGGACAAACCCTCACGCTCTCACATCTATCACCATTGCCACCCGCAAGCGCTCTCCCTCTCCCTCTCCCTCCACGTCGTCTGCGCCTCCCCTCAGTCCAGCACCAGAGCTGCTCCACCTGACCGAGCTCTCCACTGTCGAACACCCTAAAGATAAAAGCGTGCTTCCCCCTTCCATGGAGGAAGAAGAGGATGAGGCAGCCAGGAAGCCATCATTGGTCTCTGAACCAAGCAATAACCTGACTCCTCTGTCAGCACCAGGGAATCAGAAGAGACAAGACACTGTAGGAGGCCAGTTGGAGGGACCTCCTCCACCCTCACTGGGTTTATGTAGAGAGGACGTGATCGCTGGAATCGTCAACAGACAATCTTCCCGGCAAGATGACGAGTTATCCGTCCAGGACAGCTCTGTTTCTGGTGTCAGTCATGAAGCTGAACAGGCAACCGGTTCATCCACACCTGAACCCGCAGCCAGGACGGGTCATATCTCACGCGTCCTTCTCACTCTGTCCCCCAAAACCACTGATCACAGCTCGGCCACCGTTGTCCAGTCCAGTCATGTTACTCACGCCGTTAAAGAGCTGCCACATAAAGAATTTGTCCCCCTCAGACACTCCTCTTCTGCTGCCACCAGTCCGGACGAAGGTGTCGGTTTGTCCAGTCCACCAGAGTGGTACGACGGCAGAGAGCCAGTAAGACAGCGGGTGCCTGAAAGAGCAGAGACATCCACCCTGTTCAAAACCGCTGTGCCTCAGGGGCGGATGACCTCGACATCTACACAAGCCTTTACACCGTGTCACAGAGTGTCACCAAGACCTTCCACTACTGAAACACCAGGTAGGCTTATTGTGAAAATTACACTGTATGATAAAAACTTATCTCCAGTTATTTCTAATTCAGTTACAGGAGAATTTACCAGTTTTATAGTAAAGTTCCCAGAGCTTCACTTTGCTGTTTATCACACTATAAATGAGGGCTGAGCTTTAAACTAGATGATGGATGAGAACATACTGTGTAAGTTTGTGTTTCATGATATTTGCTCCAATGAGGCTACATATTGTGATTCTGCATTCTTAGCAGCTTTAGATCATAAATTGTCAACATGGCTTTATTCTAGATTATCTGTGCTTTGTAAAGATGATTATATGTTCAGTCTCACCTTTCCTTTTACAGCAGTGCCGGTTCTGTTACCTTATAAACCCCGTGGCAGTGAGGAGCTTTTCTACATCCCCCAAACAGAAGCCGACGTCTCCTCCACCAACCCTTCTGACACCACCATGGAGAGCTCTCACACAGGTAAATTCATCTTAAATGTAATTTTATCGAGCAGCGTAGATCACGTGGATCATTGGTTGAATTTCTACTTCATTACACAAACTCCATAACTGACTAAAAGTCAGTCTGACTTCTAGAAATCAGTCATTTTAAATCACAGATGATGAAAAAGGTAAATATGAGGCTAATGTTGGCTGATACAGGAGTTAAGTGAGGGCCATGTGCTCTACAGTTACACTGGACTGACACTCAACTGCGAGATGGAAGGAATAATGTTTTTCTCATATTTGTAGGCAAGGTGTTTTAAAGAAAATACATTAATAATAGTGTTAAGTAAAACCATAAAAACGCAAAATATATAATAGATAAGGAAAAGCATGAACCACAAACTGAAGACCACTGAAGATAAATAGGTCTTTGAAAATAACCGGACAGATTCTTGCATCCTGCAGCTGACTGAACTAATATCAAATAGTCAAACAGGTCATGAAATCAGTTTATTAAATCCAGAGAACTGAATTGTCAGTTGACTGAGGAGGCTCTGCTCTCTGTTCCCCTGAGCCTGTTTGAGGAGCAGCTGCTCTATTGTAACATACACCAGGCAGAGCATTAATTATTCATGTTCAGGGGCTGAGTGAGACAAAGGCAGAGCTGGGGCCCCAGCAGAGAGACGTTGGGAGAGAGGGGACAGCAGACTCCGTATCTCTGAACATCTTCTGTTCATTGCCAGCTGAAAAAAGAAGAGTTTTTGTGTCTTTTCCAGCAGTGTTATTCATCTGTTGTCTGTTTGGAATGAGGACAATCTTGTTTTACAGTCTATGAGTAGCACTGAGATGTAAAAGGACACCTTTTGAATTCTGACCAGGCTCAGACGACGCTGTGCCCCCCCGCTTCAGCAGCGAGGTCCTCGGGCACCGAGACGCTGGGTTGGACCGCGGAGTCTCCATCCGACACTCAGAGGGAATCTACAGCAAGAGGCTGAAAACAGCCACCTTCAAAATGAACGAGCCGGGACACAGAGGTGAGCTGAACATACACACAGACAGTATGCATACTCATTAAGGTGTAATGTGTTACGTGCATCTGTGAAACAAGCATCACCTGTCCATAAAGTGTAAAAATGAATTGTTGTAAATTGCCATTAATTGTTCATTTCTACACTATAGTTAAATTCAATCAATATAGTAGAAACTGTAAATGTACTTTGGTGAAAGGGACGTTGTTAATCTGTGATAGGCAATGCAGAAAAATACAACTTTTTGGGAAGAGCTTTAAAATACAGTGGGAAGGATTTTTACTAAACACTTTCCAATGGATCATAGGTTTTTTTATTTGGGTTGTGTCCCAAAAACACAATTAGATGGATAGATTTAGTTTGTTTCATACATGCCTGAATATCTTAATAGACTTTTACTTAGACTTAGACTAAGAATTATTAAACAATGGGTTTGGCAAATGGTTATTTACGTATATTCAAAGAAACACAACATGTTTGAAAAGGTTTTTGCTGCACTTATTGCATTCATTAAGTGTAAGGAGGATGAATGAATGCTATGTTTTGTGTGAGCTCTTAAGACAGTGGCTGTATACCAACTAAAATGTATGCAACACTGTCTACTGCATACTCCCTACGATTAAGTATAAAGTAAAATTACATTTATTATCACAAATGAAAGTCAACATTACCTTTTCCACTCAACTCAATATGTTCCAGTATTATTTTAAGGCAAATTAGAATTAATTAGAATTTCATATTTTTCTACAGCACATTATATATGCAAGTATCCTCTTAATTCTACCTTACCTCACTCGCCATCACTCGTAATTATTCTATCCATCAAATAATTAATAAAACCGTCCGCATCGCAGTCTGCCATTGAATAGTGCAAGAGCTGCAATGCATTCTGGGGAGGTTGAGTATATCCAGTAAGCTCACTTCTCTTACTCAGAAAGTCTTGCTATTCTAAGAAACATCCAGGCATTTCTTGCGTAAACTAAATCCATGCAGTGTGAACGTACTACATACTCAATATTATGTCATACAAATAGTATGTTAATATGTGATGTCAAACACAACCAGTGAAGTTTAATTAAATAAATATTATTTGATACTTTTGCTTTCAATTTAGAAATGTTTTATTAGGGATTTAATAAAATTTGTCGTTTTTGTTCTTGGTGTTCTTTGTTTTTAAATGCCTTATGTGAGATTTTACTTACACAGCTTTTCTTTGTTTTTAACATAAGGCAATGATTGATACATATATTATTTAGAAAAGCTGAATATTATCGTATTTCAATCATAACACCTGTTATCTCTCTCTTTCTCCTCATAGGTGCCTCTGTCTCAACAGATGTAGCCTCACAAACTGGGTCTCGAGCTCCTAAACCGTCTCCTCGGGTATCAGTTGCCTTCACCAGAGCGCCTTTATCGAGCAACATGGAAGCCTCCAAGAGAGACCAGGGGACCAGTCCGCTGGCGTTCACCAGTTATGATCAACCAGAGCGAAGCCGTGTGAGGTTTCAGCCAGTTCATGAGGACTACGAGGAGGGCCATAATCTGGAGCAAAGATCTGACCTCCAGCCAGGAGGGGAGCGAGACCAGGAGAGGAGAGACTCTCACCTCCCTCACCCTTCTACCCGGCAGAGCAGCAGCACTCTGGACCAGCTGTGGGAGAGGTTCTGTGACCGGTGGAGCCTGGAGGAGTCCCGACTAGCCAGCAACAGAGAGGCACCACTGCTGGAGCGACTAGAACGCCTGTCCCGTCTCATTCATAGCACAAGAGCAACGAACATGCCGGAACTACAAGAAGAAAAGCCAGGGAGGAGGGGAGAGGAGAAGAGGAGCGAAGGATGTGAGGCCAGAGGACTGGAGAGGAAAGTCAGAGGAGGTAGAAAGGTCAAAGGTGAACCTCCCGTCACTCTTCAGGCCCGGACGCAGAGGCTTCGGGTAGAGGAGACTCCTCAACCCACAGACGAGGACAGCCGTGACTCGCTCACCTCCAGCTTCTCTCAGGGCTCCTCCCCGAGTCTGTACCTCTGTCCCGCAGACAGAGACGAGTCGGGACATTGTCCACCGTCTCCATGTCCACCATAGACACGGCGCGGCTGATCCGGGCCTTCGGCGCCCACCGAGTCCAGCACCTGAAAACGAACTCCAGCCTCAGTAAACTGTACAGCACCATCAGCAAGCAGAAGGAGGGGAGGGAACAGAGGGGAGGAGGAAACAAAGAGACACCTCACATCATCACACTGTCAGAGACCACCGGCACTGATGAGTCCACAGTAAGTTTATCTGCATTTAATTGAATTTCATCAGGCTAACTTAATTCCAGATGTATAAAGATATTCATATTTATAAACCAAGTTCAATAAACGCAGCTCTATCAGGTCATCCCTATTCAATGCTTGTGGATTTTAGAAAATAAAAGCTTTAAAGTAAAAGCTTTAAAGTAACAACCCTGGAAATCCTTTTTTTAATTAAAACATGGCTTCATAATTCATCAACACTGTTTGAGAAAGAACTTCATAATTTAACAGAATTTCTCGACTGATGGGATCAGCCAAATAGTCTTTGTGTTTGGTTTTTTACCAGTATAATATCTTCCCCCGAGAGGTGCCGTTTTAAACTGTTAAATTTCAACAAAGGAGTTTGGAACATAATTTCCAAATATTTTGAGTATGGAAAAAAGTTTGCAGGTTGCGTTGTTGCAGGAATGTTTGTGTCTCAGAAACTGAAGCGGATAAATAGAATTCAGCCATCATTACTTTACCTTCAGGTTTCTGCTGATACTTCAACGTCAACCAGCACTTACACCCTCCCGCCACACCGCGGCCCTCCAGGACTCTGGCAGTCAAGAAGAATGTTAAACTGGTCAGCAGAGGCATCCAGGCAGGTCAGTGCATCTAAAGAAAATATCTTCTTTTAAAATTGAAACACTATTTTACCAAACACATTTGTGTATCTTGTCCAGTCATGTTTAAGTAACTGTTCATCACATTCACACACTAGTTATTTTTGGCAGCTTGCAAATGATTTGTTCTCTGGTCTCGACTTGAGCTGCTTTTTACTTGTTGTCTCTCTTTAGAAATGGATTCACTTCAAAACACAAGAAGTCAGAAACTTTCATATTTTAAACTGAGCTACATAAACATTTATCGGGCTGACTGACTCTGAAAGATACAATAGACTAACTTGAAGAAACTGATTAACCTTAGCATATTAAGGTTATAAACAAGCCATAATGCAACTCTCTGTAGAAGCTGCTACTCTCCACTCTAAAAGAAAGTCTGCTGTTGTGAATGCCTGTTGTGTTTATTTCTCAGATATACATATATAATCTTTAAATGTACGTGTTGAGTTTGTTTGTCTTCTACCTTTACTGTCATGTAACATCTTTGAGCATTGATGATATTTATTTTGTTATCAGATGTTACATACTTGTTTAGCTCTGTCACTGTTCCTCATGAAGAGTTTGGAAACTGACTTTTTATTCGCAAAAAGCAACAGATTATTTCAATTCTAGAGTTACTTGTTCCTTTCTTGCTAAAATGGAAGAATGAGTCAAGTAATTTGTTTGTTTATAGGAGGCAATTAATCACATTAATCAATTTTACATTGTAATAGCATAAATGTAAATATTCCAGGGTAGCTCCACAGTTTATCTGTACCCATAAAAAAAACATACATATACGTTTTAAAGTTGCAAACGAAAGTTATTCTTTAAAATATTCTTCACACTGTTGATTTCTTTTTCCTCAGGTTCACTGGAGCTTGTCAGTAATGGGACCCGACACCACACCAGAGATGTTGGAACCACATTCCCATCGCCTTGTGAATCCAGAACTTCCTCCTTGTGCAGCTTAGAGAAAGGAAGAGGAGGGAGGAGTAGCACCTCTAAGGGTCAGGGGTCACAAAAACAGAGGAAGAGCAAGAGAAGCCCACCAAAGACCTACCCTGAAGGTACGTCACACTACAAATGAGGTGTCTGTACTCTGAGCTATTGTTGTATTTTTGACTGGTTACAGTATATATTTAATACCAGAACAAAACTAAATCCTTTTAATTGATTATCTGGTTTGAATGTCTCTGGTCGTTTCCAGGTGTTTCATGGTTCATCTCTGCTGACAACCTGAGGTCAGAGGGGAGGAAGGAGAACCGGCCGGAGGAAGAGGAGTCGTCGTGGAGGCCGAGCACCGCCTGGTTTGAACCATACAGCAAAATCCATCCATGGAGAGAACCGCTGAGACAGAGACAAGTCCACGAGGACAGAAACCAACATCATGCTGAACCCGACGTAGATCCACGAACCAAAACCATGTCCTCTGGTCTGGCTCGCATCTCTCTTCAGGTTGGTTTCTCTTTTTCTTTTCACAAAACAAGTTATCTACTTGTTCACATACAAGATACAACGTTGGCAGTCCATTCTGATTTAATTTAAATGTATATACTTTAAATTCTGTTATTATTGATCCCTTTCGTGTTTTAAAAACATTATTGTTCCTCTTCAATCCTGCAGGAGGCTCTGGAGATGCGTCGTCCAGAGTTCGTCTCTCAGTCCAGGCGGAGGGTGAAGCGTCTGGCTCTGCAGGTGGAGGAGAGGAAGCTACAGGAAGTCTTCAGCAGAGAGAGAGGCGAACTCTTCAGCCGGCCTGGAGGATCAGGGAGGCTGCCGAAGCCTGCAGGTACTCAACAACACACACCAGGAGGGAAATGTGCTGTTTGTAACGTCAAACCTACTGGATACTACAGCTCTCTATTTCTGATGTTATTTTAAAAAAAACAGACTGATTACCTCTTATTTTATATGTTTGTTAAGGCACCGCTCTGCTCAGGAGGGCTGTTCCGAGAAAGGAGATGATACAGAGATCCAAACAGTAAGATTTTCATTTGCTTTGAATATTGTTTTTCAAAACATTAAATAATAAGTGATTTATTATTCTGAGGAAAGATAGTATGAATACTTTGCAAAACTCAAAACTTTAGTTGCAATACTTAAGACAATCTAGGGGGATCTTTCCAATTTGTACCACAAGAATAAAAAAAAATCATACCTTGATGAAAAATGTAATATAACATCGTACTAGAGTCTGAAATATTACCATTTGCACTTGGACTGGATTTAACATTAATATTAGTGTTTTTAAATGGTTAAAATAAAGTAATGTAAGATCATTTTATTGGTTTGGGAGCTTATAACATCCTGACATTTCAAATGCAGCCGTTGCAATAAAAGTTTAGGTATTATGAGTACTGTGATTTGTCGTTCTACATCATCACTGGTACAAACTGGTGCTGCAGTACTTTTGTTTAACTCAGATGTTGCAGAATATTTAGTTACCTTTTTTTTGTCTCAACACACGTCTCTTCACCAGGATTTATGAGACTCTTCCAGAGGTGCAGAGGAGGAAAGAGGAAGAAAGAAGAAAAGCAGAGTATCGATCTTACCGGCTGAACGCTCAACTCTACAACAAGGTACAACACAAACATCTGATCTCATTCACAGAGTCTGAAATATTCATCTGATACATTTACTTTAAAAGCTGGTTGCTGTTTTTCTTTCTGTCTTTCAGAGAATCACTAACCACGTCCTCGGCAGAAGAACAGTGTGGCAGTGATCAAACTTTTTTCTTACTGTAGATTAAATCAGTGATGTGAAAGCATTTAAAAAAATGTAATGACAAAACTACCTAACTTAACTAAAAATGACTTTTTATTTATTTGCGACCAAATTGTTTTAGTTGATATCTGAAAGATTATTGATTTCTACTTTTTAGATAAATATTTTATACCTTTTTCTACTTATAGACCAGTGAAATGTTTTAATCCGTTAAAACTTGAAAATGTGTTTTAATGTAAAGAAAAATAAATCAGATTCTTTAACATTTTCGCTAAATTCCATGTTTTGAATGAAGACACTGAAGGCTGACAAAGAAACATTGGCTTTAATATTTTTATTGATCGGTTATCGGTTGTGCAGGAGCAGGAAGCCACACAAGGGAAAAGATAAGACAAGTTAGACGAGCTGCAGAATCGGCACATCAGCTGCACAGATAAATAACATAATGAATAAATAAATGTCTGCATTTTCCCTCTTAGACTACAGTAATGTAGATGCCCGTTACTTAAATTAATCATAAAATAAAAATTCAAGTTATGACAATAAATGTGTAAACATAGTCTAACAAATCAAAAAATAAATAATTAGCCTGGATTAATAAATTAAACGCCTTTTTTCTTTTTAAGAACAGCCATGGCAAACGTGGTGAAAAGAAACAAAGATTCTTTGGCAAAGATGTAGTTTTGCTTCAAACGAGGTTTGGTCTAAACAGATGAAACATAAGGCAGGTGACCGCTCTTTACCACAAGGCTCTCTGCAGGTTTAAGGCTCGGACGAAGTTTGAAACAGCAACAGGAATCTCAGCAGAACAAAAGGTAAACACACAATTCTGGATTTTACGAATTCAGTAACTTTACCAAAGACAACCAGCGTGTCGTTTATACCGAGCATGTAAAAGTAGACGGTAACAACTTCCTGGATTTTACACCACGAGTGTAATAAATACGAAATAATTTAAACCATATATTGCTTAATTTGAGGTTTTTTAAATAAAACATGAAAAATCCGCAAAAGCAAAATAATTGAATACGCATTTTACACAGTAAATCCGTTGAGGTTAATCATCTTTTTCTGTTCTGTGCCGTCCACACGGATTTAATCAAACCACAGAGCAAAATACAAAATCCTCAACACATTCTGGACTTTGTGTGCATGATGACATTGCCAAAATAATTTTGTCATCAGAACATCAGTTAAATAAAGTTACATCCAGGATTTCTTCCGTCACTCAGGACTAAATATATGTGCAAAAAGTATCTTTGATCAAACCGCAGTAAAATATCCACGACGGACAAATCATTTTAAAATCACATTATCCTTCTTTCCCTTTTAGACAGTTGGATTATAAAAATGGAACACACAAAAATGACACCTGATTAAAAAATACAACACACAGTCATGATGCCTCTAATACTTTAACAGTGTAACAAAGAGCAACATATGATGTTCTGGCCTGATGTATAAACCACAATGTTCAGGTTCCACACCGGGGCCAAAGAGGAGATTCATAAATATTCTACTCAACAACAAACAGAAATCTGTGAATGTGGGCAGCATGCAGCAGTGCAGTTACAAGTACTTTTTCTTTTCTGGCCATAAAACTAAATGTAGCCTCACCCAGTCGATAAGTTATCTAAGTTGCAGTATTCAGGTCTGTAGTTGAGAAACAGCCGTCTAATCAAAATCACTTTGAAACCCAAATTCAGTGTAATTTGATTTAGATTTTAGTCATTGTGAAGCTTTACAAGAAGGAAGATCTGATATTTGATGGTGGTAGTTTCACTCATTGTATACCACTACATTAATATGCTGTTTTCCTGATCTTAAGTGGATTTTTCTTAAATATTTTTAAAATTAACAACTGTAGTTTGGCCTACAAGTATGGGTTATAACAATTAATCTCCTGATAATTTTCTTGATTAATTGTTTTGTCAATAAAATGATAGAAAACAGCCAAATGTTCCCATTATAATTTAACAAAGTCTTGAGCGAGGGCATCTTCATATTTCTTTTGAATCCAAACATTTTCAGTTTACTCTTATATATGACGAAGAAAAGCAGCCAATCGTCAAATTTGAGAAGGAGGCAGCGTTAAAACTGACCAAACAAGTTCTAGATATCCAAAATCCAAAGTGGTCTTGAGACTAAGCTGGACTCAAACTACAGCCCTGACCGTCACAGATCAACTTGTATTGCTCTTCACTATCGATCTGAAATACCTCCTGGTTTGACTTGTTTGGCCCTGGAGTGGAAACCAGGCTGCCAAGCTGTTGAGAGGTGATGGTGGTGGTGGTGGTGGTGGTGCAGCAGGTAGGATCGCAGGTGAAGTCTAGGTCTGCAGCAGACTGTGGACTCGCTGCAGCTGAGACTGTGACAGGACGAGGCGGTGGATCTGCTCCTGGCCGCGGTTACAGGGAACCATGACCCGACCCACCAGAACCGTGTCGGCCTGCTTCTCCTCCTTCGCCTGAAGACAGAAAAGTGTTCAGCATGGTGGATTGTGGTGAGAACCTTTTTCACTTCTGCTTCTCTGCTGTTTTTTTTTTTTTAAAGAAATCTAACTGCTTTCTTAATAAAAGGAAAACAAGATGACAGAAACAATGGTTGAGATGAAACTGGAACAGTAGATTGTTTCTTTTAGCTAAAATATTACACAAATTAGAGGTGCAAAAGGTGGTTAGGACAACATTTTGAAAAAGTTTGTTTCCATCTCCAACATTTTTGTTTATTTGTATACTTAACATTTGTAGAGCTGTACATTTTTTTGGAAATAATGAATTTATCATATGGCCACAATTATGTATTTGTCGTTAAAAGTAGTCACTAAAGAAATAGTTGCATATGTATATAAAAAGAAAATATATTTAATAAATAATTCAATGAGCACCATGGTTGATAAGTCGAAAAACAGACATTTATCTGAATCGTAGTCAGTTAATCGCTTAAAAACTTGTGTAAAAAAAAAAAATGTCTGGTTTACTCCTATAATAAAAGACATATAAAATAATAAGAAAAAAATAATCTCACTCGACTTTGCATCTGCAGAATAATTCAACGAAGTAATCAAAAAGAGTTATCAGTTGTTGTCAAAAACAATCTTTGTATGAGATGGTAACGCTTCAAAAATGGAACTAGACTGTCGATCTTTTATTCAATCTCCTCTATAAATCCAAACTCCATAAAAAAGCTGAAATAATTGATAACATTTGTCCAACAGGTTCATCTGAAGCTCTTACCTTAACAAACAACGTTGAAGGGAACGTCGCAAAATCAGACGAGACGCGAGCTCCTGGCTGCTGGTGGATGACGTGCTCCGCTACTTCGTCCTGACCGAGAGGAGAGAAAAGAGGAGAAATGAGGAGGAGGACATTGGAACTGTTCCTGAATCAGCCTGTAAGGTGAGTATTTCAAGGGCATGAGCGTGCGTGTGTGTGCGTACCTTCAATCTGCCCAGTGTGTCGCTGAGGGACTGTAATCTGGCCGTCTGTTCCATCAGCTGAGCACCAGGGGTCACTGCAACACAAACAATAAAACATCTGTTAATTATACAGGGAGTAAAATGTAATATATAATAAGAGTCACGTTATAGTGTCCCATGAAAATATCACAAAATTCCATGTTTTATTGTGCACATTTTTTGACATTTGACTTTTTTCTTAACTTACATGACATACTGTACTTTTTATGAGCTTTCAGTGACAAAAAGTATTTTTATGACTTTTTTCGACATGCTATACTATGACTTTTTTTGAAATACTATACTTTTTTTTTCGACATACTATACTTTTTTATGATTTTTTTTTTCGATGCTATACTATGATTCTTTTATGATTTTTTTGACATACTATACTATGACTTTTTTATGACTTTTTTTGACATACTATAATTTGACTTTTTTGACTTTTTTCGACAGGCTATACTATGACTTTTTTATGACTTTTTTTTTTGACTTTTTTCGACATACTATACTATGACTTTTTTATGACTTTTTGACTTTTTCGACATAATACTATGACTTTTTTATGCTATACTATTTTTTTATGACTTTTTTTCGACATACTATACTATGACTTATTTATGACTTTTTTCGATACTATACTATGACTTTTTCGACTTTTTTTTTTCGACAGGCTATACTATGACTTTTTTATGATTTTTTTTTTCCGACATGATACTATGACTTTTTTATGACGACATACTACACTACTTTTTATGACTTTTTTCGTACAGTTACTATCGACTGACTTTTTTCGACATTATACTATGACTTTTTTATGACTTTTTCCGACATACTATACTATGACGTTTTTTGACTTTTTTCGACATACTATACTATGACTTTTTTATGACTTTTTTCGACATACTATACTATGACTTTTTTGACGACATACTATACTATGACTTTTTTATGACTTTTTCGAATAATACTTACTTTTTTTTTTCACATGCTATACTATGACTTTTTTATGACTTTTTCGACATTATACTATGACTTTTTTATGACTTTTTTGACTTTTTTTTATGACTTTTTTTGACATACTATACTTTGACTTTGACTTACTTTTTTTTATGACTTTTTTCGACATACTATACTATGACTTTTTTATGATTTTTTTGACATACTATAATTTGACTTTTTTATGCTATACTATGACTTTTTTATGACTTTTTTCGACATGCTATACTATGACTTTTTTATGACTTTTTCTGACATACTATACTGTGACTTTTTTCGACATGCTATACTATGACTTTTGACTTTTTTTGACATACTATAATTTGACTTTTTTTTTCGACATGCTATACTATGACTTTTTTATAACTTTTTTTTGACATACTATAATTTGACTTTTTTATGACTTTTTTCGACATACTATACTATGACTTTTTTATGACTTTTTTCAACATGCTATACTATGACTTATTCATGACTTTTTTCGACATACTATACTTTGACTTTTACATACTATACTATGACTTTTTTATGACTTTTTTGACATACTATAATTTGACTTTTTCGACATACTATACTATGACTTTTTTCAACATACTATACTTTGACTTTTTTATATATTTTTTTCGACAGGCTATACTATACTTATTTATGACTTTTTTTGACAGGCTATACTATGACTTTTTTCGACATGCTATACTATGACTTTTTTTTTCGACAGGCTATACTATGACTTTTTTATGATTTTTTTTTTCCGACATACTATGACTTTTTTATGACTTTTTTCGACATGCTATACTATGACTTTTTTATGACTTTTTTTTGACATGCTATACTATGACTTATTTATCACTTTTTTCGACATGCTATACTATGACTTATTTCGACATGCTATACTATGACTTATTTATGACTTTTTTCGACATTCTATACTATGACTTTTTTATGACTTTTTTCGACATGCTATACTATGACTTATTTATGACTTTTTTCGACATACTATACTATACTATGACTTTTTTATGACTTTTTTTGACATACTATACTTTGACTTTTTTCGACAGGCTATACTATGACTTTTTTATGACTTTTTTTGACATACTATACTTTGACTTTTTTCGTATGATTTTTTTGACATACTATAATTTGACTTTTTTCGACATGCTATACTATGACTTTTTTATGACTTTTTTCGACATGCTATACTATGACATATTCATGACTTTTTTCGACATGCTATACTTTGACTTTTTTCGACATACTATACTATGACTTTTTATATGACTTTTTTTTGACATACTATAATTTGACTTTTTTCGACATACTATACTATGACTTATTTATGACTTTTTTCGACATGCTATACTATGACTTTTTTCGACATGCTATACTATGACTTTTTTATGACTTTTTTCGACATGCTATACTATGACTTATTTATGACTTTTTTTACTATACTTTGACTTTTTTCGACATGCTATACTATGACTTTTTTATGACTTTTTTGACATACTATACTTTGACTTTTTTCGACAGGCTATACTATGACTTTTTTCAACATACTATACTTGACTTTTTTTTTTTCGACATACTATACTATGACTTTTTATGACTTTTTTCGACATACTATACTATGACTTTTTTATGATACTTTTTTTTTTAACTATACTATGACTTTTTTATATTTTTTTTCGACATACTATACTATACTTTTTTATTTTTTCGACATTATACTATGACTTTTTTATGACTTTTTTGACATACTATACTATAACTTATTTATGACTTTTTTCGACAGGCTATACTATGACTTTTTTATGATTTTTATTTTTCGACATGCTATACTATGACTTTTTTATTTTTTTCGACATGCTATACTATGACTTTTTTATGACTTTTTTTTCGACATATATACTTTGACTTTTTTTTTTTCGACATACTATACTATGACTTTTTTATGACTTTTTTTTTTATGACGACATACTATACTTTGACTTTTTTCGACATACTATACTATGACTTTTTTATCGACATTATACTATACTATGACTGTTTTTGCTATACTATGACTTTTTTATGACATTATACTATGACTGTTTTATGACTTTTTTTTTTTTGACATGCTATATACTATGACTTTTTATGACTTTTTTCGACAGGCTATACTATGACTTTTTTATGACTTTTTTCGACATGCTATACTATGACTTTTTTATGACTTTTTTCAGCATACTATGACTTATTTATGACTTTTTTGACATACTATAATTTGACTCTTTTCGACAGGCTATACTATGACTTTTGTATGATTTTTTTTTTTTCCGACATACTATACTATGACTTTTTTATCGACATACTATACTATGACTTTTTTGACTTTTTTGACTTTTTTCGCATATTATACTTTGACTTTTTTCAACAGGCTATACTATGACTTTTTTATGATTTTTACTTTCGACATGCTATACTATGACTTTTTTATCGACATACTATACTTTGACTTTTTTATGACTTTTTTCGGCATACTATACTTTGACTTTTTTCGACAGGCTATACTATGACTTTTTTTTTTCCGACATACTATACTATAACTTATTCATGACTTTTTTCGACAGGCTATACTATGACTTTTGTATGATTTATTTTTTCCCGACATGCTATACTATGACTTTTGTATGATTTATTTTTTTCCGACATACTATACTATAACTTATTTATGACTTTTTTCGACATACTATACTTTGACTTACTTTATGACTTTTTTCGGCATACTATACTTTGACTTTTTTCGACAGGCTATACTATGACTTTTTTATGACTTTTTTTGACATACTATAATTTGACTTTTTTCGACAGGCTATACTATTACTTTTTTATGATTTTTTTGACATACTATATTTTGACTTTTTTCGACATACTATACTATGACTTTTTTATGACTTTTTTCGACAGGCTATATACTATGACTTTTTTTGACATGCTATACTATGACTTTTGTATGATTTTTTTGACATACTATAATTTGACTTTTTTCGACATATACTATACTTTTTTATGACTTTTTTCGACATACTATACTTTGACTTTTTTCAACATACTATACTTTGACTTTTTTATATATTTTTTTCGACATGCTATACTATGACTTTTTTATGACTTTTTTCAACAGGCTATACTATGACTTTTTTCGACATGCTATACTATGACTTTTTTATCGACATACTACACTATGACTTTTTTATGACTTTTTTCGGCATACTATAATTTGACTTTTTTCGACAGGCTATACTATGACTTTTTTCGACATACTATAATTTAACTTTTTTCGACAGGCTATACTATGACTTTTTTATGATTTCTTTTTTCGACATACTATACTTTGACTTTTTTCGACAAACTATACTTTGACTTTTTTATATATTTTTTTCGACATGCTATACTATGACTTTTTTATGACTTTTTTCGGCATATTATACTTTGACTTTTTTCGACAGGCTATACTATGACTTTTTTATGACTTTTTTCGACATACTATACTATGACTTTTTTATATATTTTTTTCGACAGGCTATACTTTGACTTTTTTCGACAGGCTATACCATAACTTATTTATGACTTTTTTCGACAGGCTATACTATGACTTTTTTATGACTTTTTTCGGCATACTATAACTTATTTATAACTTTTTTCGACATGCTATACTTTGACTTTTTTAAACATACTATACTATAACTTATTTATAACTTTTTTCGACATGCTATACTATGACTTTTTTATGATTTTTTTTTTAGACATACCATACCATGACTTTCTTGCTACTATAGTAGCAGTGTTTATGACATACTATACAATGGCTTTTATAACGTTTTCAGGACACACTGTCTATGACTTTGTCACTATAATGTGATATGATAATATGACATTTTTGCGACATACTTTACTGTGACATTTTTTATTGCATACTAACTTGAGTCTTTTTGCTTTTTCATATTGCAGGTATCCATGGATTGTGGTTTTGCCATGTTGCAACGGCCCTGCTTGACACCTACTACTGATACTAATATTATTCACAGTCATATTTCTATAATTAACGCTATTATTATAATTTTATTGTATCCACCACTACCATAAATATAATTAGTCCCATTTTTATTTTTTTTAGCATTATAGCTTTTGTAATATTATTGTTGTTGCTGTACATCTCTGTTTCTCCCGGCTGGATGGTCAAGGCTGCAGCAGACCTGGTCTCATCCAGCGTTTGTGTTCAACTGGGACTGTGAAGCTGAGACACAGAGTTGATGCAACAGGACTTCATAATTCAGAGGGAAGTGGCCTCTCTCCAGGCTCAGGATAAATCATCACACTAGAGACTTGTTAAACATGGACTAAAAGAGTGACTGCTGAGGAATTACACCATCGGAGCAGAAACTCATGATGAAGAGGATCCTTTTGCTGGACTGATGGGACTGTTACTAGTCTAAAAAACTGTAGCAGTCTGTACATGTTGAGTGGGAAAGCTCTGTAGAAATACTGTGTACGAGTTTTAAACAACAGAAAGCTGATCGGGAGAAAAGACACTGTGAGGAGAGCGCGATTAAACGTGCAGGATGACTGTAAACCTTTGGGAAGTGTGATTTGACACTGCAATTAGAATTGGTCTGAAACTACTTTTATAGATGGTGCTGTGTATAAAAAAAGGAAATGCAAGGGAACGGAAGCTGTTGAACTTTATAGTGGTGCTTTACTAAATCAGTCTGTTCTGTTGTTGAATAGGAACTGTTCTTTAACCCTTTGTTTTTATGATACCTTTATAAATGATTAAATCCCTTTTTAATCCTGAAACTGTGTCTTGTTGAGAGTGAGATTATCATTAGTTGGAAAATAAAGGTTTTCTAAAAAATGCCTCTGTCTCTGTCTGATAACCCAACTGGCCAAAGCAAATGGCTGTCCACCCAGAGCAAGATTCTGCCCAAGGTTTCAACCTGTTGAATGGGCCGTCACAATATATATATATGACTTTTCGGTGTAGTATGTTGTAAAAAATATTATAAAAAGTAATAATATAGTATGTCATCAAAACATAAAAAAGTAATAGTATAGGATGCCGAAAAGTCATGAAAAAGTCATAGTATAGTATGTCGAAAAGATTCATAAAAAGTCATAGTATAGTATGTCGAAAAGATTCATAAAAAAAGTCATAGTATAGTATGTCGAAAAACAGTCATAGTATAGCATGTCGAAAAAATTCATAAAAAAAGTCATAGTATAGTATGTCGAAAAAAATTCATAAAAAAAGTCATAGTATCGTATGTCGAAAAAAAAGTCATACTATAGCATGTCGAAAAAATTCATAAAAAAAGTCATAGTATAGTATGTCGAAAAAAATCATAAAAAAAGTCATAGTATATATAGCATGTCGAAAAAAGTCATGAAAAAGGTCATAGTATAGCATGTCGAAAAAAGTCATAGTATAGCATGTCGAAAAAAAGGTCATAGTATAGTATGTCGAAAAGATTCATAAAAAAGTCATAGTATCGTATGTCGAAAAAAATAGTATAGCAAAAAAGTCATACTATAGCATGTCGAAAAAATTCATAAAAAAGTCATAGTATAGTATGTCGAAAAAAATCATAAAAAAAATGTCAAAAAAAGTCATAGTATATATAGCATGTCGAAAAAAATGAAAAAGTCATGAAAAAGGTCATAGTATAGCATGTCGAAAAAAGTCATAGTATAGCATGTCGAAAAAAAGGTCATAGTATAGTATGTCAAAAAAAGTCATAGTATAGCATGTCGAAAAGATTCATAAAAAAGTCATAGTATAGCATGTCGAAAAAAGTCATAGTATAGCATGTCGAAAAAAGTCATAGTATAGCATGTTGAAAAAAGTCATAGTATAGTATGTCGAAAAAAAGTCATAGTATAGCATGTCGAAAAAATTCATAAAAAAGTCATAGTATCATATGTCGAAAAAAGTCATACTATAGCATGTCGAAAAACAGTCATAGTATAGCATGTCGAAAAAATTCATTAAAAAAAGTCATAGTATAGTATGTCGAAAAAAATCATAAAAAAAGTCATAGTATATATAGCATGTCGAAAAAAGTCATGAAAAAGGTCATAGTATAGCATGCCGAAAAAAGTCATAAAAATGTCATAGTATAGCATGTCGAAAAACAGTCATAGTATAGCATGTCGAAAAAATTCATAAAAAAAGTCATAGTATAGTATGTCGAAAAAAAGTCATAAAAATGTCATAGTATAGTATGTCGAAAAAAGTCATGAAAAAAGTCATAGTATATAGTATGTCGAAAAACAGTCATAGTTTGGCATGTCGGAAAAAGTCATAGTATTGTGTGTCGAAAAAATATGGCAAAAAAGTCATAGTATGGCATGTCGAAAAAGTCATAGTATAGTATGTCAAAAAAAGTCATAAAAAAGTCATAGTATAGTATGTCGAAAAGATTCATAAAAAAAGTCATAGTATAGCATGTCGAAAAAAGTCATAGTATAGTATGTCGAAAAAATTCATAAAAAAAGTCATAGTATAGCATGTCGAAAAAATTCATAAAAAAAGTCATAGTATCGTATGTCGAAAAAAGTCATACTATAGCATGTCGAAAAACAGTCATAGTATAGCATGTCGAAAAAAGTCATAGTATAGCATGTCGAAAAAAGTCATGAAAAAAGTCATAGTATAGTATGTCGAAAAAAGTCATAGTATAGTATGTCGAAAAAAGTCATAGTATAGCATGTCGAAAAAAGTCATAGTATAGCATGCCGAAAAAAGTCATAAAAAAAGTCAAAAAAAGTCATAGTATATATAGCATGTCGAAAAAAGTCATGAAAAAAGTCATAGTATCGTATGTCGAAAAAAGTCATACTATAGCATGTCGAAAAAAGTCATAGTATAGTATGTCGAAAAAAATCATAAAAAAGTCAAAAAAAGTCATAGTATATATAGCATGTCGAAAAAAGTCATGAAAAAGGTCATAGTATAGCATGTCGAAAAAAGTCATAGTATAGCATGCCGAAAAAAGTCATAGTATAGTATGTCGAAAAAAGTCATAGTATAGCATGTCGAAAAAAGTCATAAAAAAGTCATAGTATAGCATGTCGAAAAAAGTCATAGTATAGTATGTCGAAAAAAGTCATAGTATAGCATGTCGAAAAAAAAGTCATAAAAAAGTCATAGTATAGTATGTCGAAAAAATTCATAAAAAAGTCAGTATCGTATGTCGAAAAAAAAGTCATACTATAGCATGTCGAAAAACAGTCATAGTATAGCATGTCGAAAAAAATCATAAAAAAAGTCAAAAAAAGTCATAGTATATATAGCATGTCGAAAAAAGTCATGAAAAAGGTCATAGTATAGCATGTCGAAAAAAGTCATAGTATAGCATGCCGAAAAAAGTCATAGTATAGTATGTCGAAAAAGTCATAGTATAGCATGCCGAAAAGTCATAAAAATGTCATAGTATAGCATGTCGAAAAAAGTCATAGTATAGTATGTCGAAAAAAGTCATAGTATAGCATGTCGAAAAAAATTCATAAAAAAAGTCATAGTATAGCATGTCGAAAAAATTCATAAAAAAAGTCAGTATGGCATGTCGAAAAAAGTCATAAAAAAGTCATAGTATAGCATGTCGAAAAAAGTCATAGTATAGTATGTCGAAAAAAAAGTCATAGTATAGCATGTCGAAAAAATTCATAAAAAAAGTCATAGTATCGTATGTCGAAAAAAGTCATACTATAGCATGTCGAAAAACAGTCATAGTATAGCATGTCGAAAAAAGTCATAGTATAGCATGTCGAAAAAAGTCATGAAAAAAGTCATATAGTATGTCGAAAAAAGTGTATAGTATGTCGAAAAAAGTCATAGTATAGTATGTCGAAAAAAGTCATAGTATAGCATGTCGAAAAAAGTCATAGTATAGCATGCCGAAAAAAGTCATAAAAAAAGTCAAAAAAAGTCATAGTATATATAGCATGTCGAAAAAAGTCATAAAAAAGTCATAGTATCGTATGTCGAAAAAAAGTCATACTATAGCATGTCGAAAAAAAGTCATAGTATAGTATGTCGAAAAAAATCATAAAAAAAGTCAAAAAAAGTCATAGTATATATAGCATGTCGAAAAAAAAGTCATGAAAAAGGTCATAATAGCATGTCGAAAAAAAGTCATAGTATAGCATGCCGAAAAAAGTCATAGTATAGTATGTCGAAAAAAGTCATAGTATAGCATGCCGAAAAAAGTCATAAAAATGTCATAGTATAGCATGTCGAAAAAAAGTCATAGTATAGTATGTCGAAAAAAAAAAAGTCATAGTATAGCATGTCGAAAAAAAAGTCATAAAAAAAGTCATAGTATAGTATGTCGAAAAAATTCATAAAAAAAGTCAGTATCGTATGTCGAAAAAAGTCAAAAAAGTCATACTATAGCATGTCGAAAAACAGCCATAGTATAGCATGTCGAAAAAATTCATAAAAAAAGTCATAGTATAGTATGTCGAAAAAAGTCATAGTATAGCATGCCGAAAAAAGTCATAAAAATGTCATAGTATAGCATGTCGAAAAAAAAGTCATAAAAAAAGTCATAGTATAGTATGTCGAAAAAATTCATAAAAAAAGTCATAGTATCGTATGTCGAAAAAAGTCATACTATAGCATGTCGAAAAACAGTCATAGTATAGCATGTCGAAAAAATTCATAAAAAAAGTCATAGTATAGTATGTAGAAAAAAAGTCATAAAAAAGTCATAGTATAGCATGTCGAAAAAAATCATAGTATAGCATGTCGAAAAAAGTCATACTATAGCATGTTGAAAAAAGTCATAAAAAAAGTCATAGTATAGCATGTCGAAAAACAGTCATAGTATAGCATGTCGAAAAAAATCATAAAAAAAGTCAGTATAGTATGTCGAAAAGATTCATAAAAAAGTCATAGTATAGTATGTCGAAAAAAGTCATAGTATGGCATGTCGAAAAAAGTCATAAAAAAGTCATAGTATGGCATGTCGGAAAAAGTCATAGTATTGTGTGTCGAAAAAAGTCATAGTATGGCATGTCGAAAAAAGTCATGAAAAAGTCATAGTATAGCATGTCGAAAAAAGTCATAGTATAGTATGTCGAAAAAAGTCATGGAATAGCATGTCGAAAAAAGTCATAGTATAGGATGTCGAAAAAAGTGATAAAAAAGTCAAAAAAAGTCATAGTATATATAGCATGTCGAAAAAAGTCATAAAAAAAGTCATAGTATCGTATGTCGAAAAAAGTCATACTATAGCATGTCGAAAAACAGTCATAGTATAGCATGTCGAAAAAATTCATAAAAAAAGTCATAGTATAGTATGTCGAAAAAAGTCATAGTATAGCATGCCGAAAAAAGTCATAAAAATGTCATAGTATAGCATGTCGAAAAAAAGTATAGTCATAAAAAAAGTCATAGTATAGTATGTCGAAAAAAGTCATAAAAAAGTCATAGTATAGCATGTCGAAAAACAGTCATAGTATAGCATGTCGAAAAAATTCATAAAAAAAGTCATAGTATCGTATGTCGAAAAAAGTCATACTATAGCATGTCGAAAAACAGTCATAGTATAGCATGTCGAAAAAAGTCATAGTATAGCATGTCGAAAAAAGTCATGAAAAAAGTCATAGTATAGTATGTCGAAAAAAGTCATAGTATAGTATGTCGAAAAAAGTCATAGTATAGCATGTCGAAAAAGTCATAGTATAGCATGCCGAAAAAAAGTCATAAAAAAGTCAAAAAAAGTCATAGTATATATAGCATGTCGAAAAAAGTCATAAAAAAAGTCATAGTATCGTATGTCGAAAAAAAAGTCATACTATAGCATGTCGAAAAACAGTCATAGTATAGCATGTCGAAAAAATTCATAAAAAAAGTCATAGTATAGTATGTCGAAAAAAGTCATAGTATAGCATGCCGAAAAAAGTCATAAAAATGTCATAGTATAGCATGTCGAAAAAAAAAAAAATAAAAAAAGTCATAGTATAGTATGTCGAAAAAATTCATAAAAAAAGTCATAGTATCGTATGTCGAAAAAAGTCAAAAAAGTCATACTATAGCATGTCGAAAAACAGTCATCGTATAGCATGTCGAAAAAATTCATAAAAAAAGTCATAGTATAGTATGTCGAAAAAAAAAAAAAGTCATAGTATAGCATGTCGAAAAAAGTCATAGTATAGCATGTCGAAAAAAGTCATACTATAGCATGTTGAAAAAAGTCATGAAAAAAGTCATAGTATAGCATGTCGAAAAACAGTCATAGTATAGCATGTCGAAAAAAATCATAAAAAAGTCATAGTATAATATGTCGGAAAGATTCATAAAAAAAGTCATAGTATAGCATGTCGAAAAAAGTCATAGTATAGCATGTCGAAAAAAGTCATAGTATAGCATGCCGAAAAAAAAGTCATAAAAAAAGTCAAAAAAAGTCATAGTATATATAGCATGTCGAAAAAAGTCATAAAAAAGTCATAGTATCGTATGTCGAAAAAAGTCATACTATAGCATGTCGAAAAAAAGTCATAGTATAGTATGTCGAAAAAAATCATAAAAAAAGTCAAAAAAATAGTATATATAGCATGTCGAAAAAAGTCATGAAAAAGGTCATAGTATAGCATGTCGAAAAAAGTCATAGTATAGCATGTCGAAAAAAGTCATGAAAAAGGTCATAGTATAGCATGTCGAAAAAAGTCATAGTATAGCATGTCGAAAAAAGTCATAGTATAGCATGCCGAAAAAGTCATAAAAATGTCATAGTATAGCATGTCGAAAAAAGTCATAGTATAGTATGTCGAAAAAAGTCATAGTATAGCATGTCGAAAAAAAGTCATAAAAAAAGTCATAGTATAGCATGTCGAAAAAATTCATAAAAAAAGTCATAGTATCGTATGTCGAAAAAAAGTCATACTATAGCATGTCGAAAAACAGTCATAGTATAGCATGTCGAAAAATTCATAAAAAAGTCATAGTATAGTATGTCGAAAAAAGTCATGAAAAAAGTCATAGTATAGCATGTCGAAAAAAAAGTCATAGTATAGTATGTCGAAAAAATTCATAAAAAAAGTCATAGTATCGTATGTCGAAAAAAGTCAAAAAAGTCATACTATAGCATGTCGAAAAACAGTCATAGTATAGCATGTCGAAAAACAGTCATAGTATAGCATGTCGAAAAAATTCATAAAAAAAGTCATAGTATAGTATGTCGAAAAAAAGTCAAAAAAAAAAAGTCATAGTATAGCATGTCGAAAAAGGTCATAGTATAGTATGTCAAAAAAGTCATAAAAAAGTCATAGTATAGCATGTCGAAAAAAAGTCATAAAAAAGTCATAGTATCGTATGTCGAAAAAAAGTCAAAAAAGTCATACTATAGCATGTCGAAAAACAGTCATAGTATAGCATGTCGAAAAAATTCATAAAAAAAGTCATAGTATAGTATGTCAAAAAAAGTCATAGTATAGCATGCCGAAAAAAGTCATAAAAATGTCATAGTATAGCATGTCGAAAAAAGTCATAGTATAGCATGTCGAAAAAAGTCATGAAAAAAGTCATAGTATAGTATGTCGAAAAAAGTCATAGTATAGCATGTCGAAAAAAAATTCATAAAAAAAGTCATAGTATAGTATGTCGAAAAAATTCATAAAAAAAGTCATAGTATCGTATGTCGAAAAAAGTCAAAAAAGTCATACTATAGCATGTCGAAAAAAAGTCAGAATATAGTATGTCGAAAAAGGTCATAGTATAGTATGTCAAAAAAAGTCATAAAAAAGTCACAGTATAGTATGTCGAAAAAAAAGTCATAGTATCGTATGTCGAAAAAAGTCAAAAAAGTCATACTATAGCATGTCGAAAAACAATCATAGTATAGCATGTCGAAAAAATTCATAAAAAAAGTCATAGTATAGCATGTCGAAAAAATTCATAAAAAAAGTCATAGTATCGTATGTCGAAAAAAGTCATACTATAGCATGTCGAAAAACAGTCATAGTATAGCATGTCGAAAAATTCATAAAAAAAGTCATAGTATAGTATGTCGAAAAAAGTCATGAAAAAAGTCATAGTATAGCATGTCGAAAAAAAAGTCATAGTATAGCATGTCGAAAAACAGTCATAGTATAGCATGTCGAAAAAATTCATAAAAAAAAAGTCATAGTATAGTATGTCGAAAAAAAGTCAAAAAAAGTCATAGTATAGCATGTCGAAAAAGGTCATAGTATAGTATGTCAAAAAAAGTCATAAAAAAGTCATAGTATAGCATGTCGAAAAAAGTCATAGTATAGCATGTCGAAAAAATTCATAAAAAAAGTCATAGTATCGTATGTCGAAAAAAGTCAAAAAAGTCATACTATAGCATGTCGAAAAACAGTCATAGTATAGCATGTCGAAAAAAAAAAATTCATAAAAAAGTCATAGTATAGTATGTCGAAAAAAGTCATAGTATAGCATGCGAAAAAAGTCATAAAAATGTCATAGTATAGCATGTCGAAAAAAGTCATAGTATAGCATGTCGAAAAAGTCATGAAAAAAGTCATAGTATAGTATGTCGAAAAAAGTCATAGTATAGCATGTCGAAAAAAAATTCATAAAAAAAGTCATAGTATAGTATGTCGAAAAAATTCATAAAAAAATTCATAGTATCGTATGTCGAAAAAAGTCAAAAAAGTCATAGTATAGCATGTCGAAAAAAAGTCAGAATATAGTATGTCGAAAAAGGTCATAGTATAGTATGTCAAAAAAAGTCATAAAAAAGTCATAGTATAGTATGTCGAAAAAAAAGTCATAGTATCGTATGTCGAAAAAAGTCAAAAAAGTCATACTATAGCATGTCGAAAAACAATCATAGTATAGCATGTCGAAAAAATTCATAAAAAAAGTCATAGTATAGCATGTCGAAAAAATTCATAAAAAAAGTCATAGTATAGTATGTCGAAAAAAGTCATAGTATAGCATGTCGAAAAAAAGTCATAAAAATGTCATAGTATAGCATGTCGAAAAAAAAGTCATAGTATAGCATGTCGAAAAAAGTCATGAAAACAGTCATAGTATAGCATGTCGAAAAAAGTCATGAAAAAAAGTCATAGTATAGCATGTCGAAAAAAAGTCATAAAAAAGTCATAGTATCGTATGTCGAAAAAAGTCAAAAAAGTCATACTATAGCATGTCGAAAAACAGTCATAGTATAGCATGTCGAAAAAATTCATAAAAAAAGTCATAGTATAGTATGTCGAAAAAAGTCATAGTATAGCATGCCGAAAAAAGTCATAAAAATGTCATAGTATAGCATGTCGAAAAAAAAAGTCATAGTATAGCATGTCGAAAAAAGTCATGAAAAAAGTCATAGTATAGTATGTCGAAAAAGTCATAGTATAGCATGTCGAAAAAAATTCATAAAAAAAGTCATAGTATAGTATGTCGAAAAAATTCATAAAAAAGTCATAGTATCGTATGTCGAAAAAAGTCAAAAAAGTCATAGTATAGCATGTCGAAAAAAGTCAGAATATAGTATGTCGAAAAAAAGGTCATAGTATAGTATGTCAAAAAAAAAAAGTCATAAAAAAGTCATAGTATAGTATGTCGAAAAAAAAAAAAAGTCATAGTATCGTATGTCGAAAAAAAAAAAAAGTCATACTATAGCATGTCGAAAAACAATCATAGTATAGCATGTCGAAAAAATTCATAAAAAAAGTCATAGTATAGCATGTCGAAAAAATGTCTTAAAAAATTCATAAAAGTCATAGTATCGTATGTCGAAAAAAGTCATACTATAGCATGTCGAAAAACAGTCATAGTATAGCATGTCGAAAAAAAGTCATAAAAAAGTCATAGTATAGTATGTCGAAAAAAAGTCATGAAAAAAGTCATACTATAGCATGTCGAACAAAAAGTCATAGTATAGCATGTCGAAAAAAATAAAAAATAAAAGTCATAGTATAGTATGTCGAAAAAAAGTCAAAAAAAGTCATAGTATAGCATGTCGAAAAAGGTCATAGTATAGTATGTCAAAAAAAGTCATAAAAAAGTCATAGTATAGCATGTCGAAAAGATTCATAAAAAAGTCATAGTATAGCATGTCGAAAAGATTCATAAAAAAGTCATAGTATAGCATGTCGAAAAGATTCATAAAAAAAGTCATAGTATAAACAATGTCATGAAAAGTAAGTATCTTATTTCATAAGAAATCACAGCATTGTATTGTTCATGTCATTGTATTAAAACATATAATTTGCATACCAGGAGATTTCCCAGTGATGTCCACCACCTTGACGTTGGCACTCATTTGCAGCAGAGTCTCCAGCAGCTGGTCGGTCTTGCGGTAGAGGGCGCTGGAGAGCACTTCAGGACGACCTCCCTCTCTGGAGGGAAGTTTGGTGACATTTAGAGGAGGAAGAGAGGCGAGCTGAGCGCGCATCTTCTCAGCCTGCAAGGGAAAACATGGACGCAATAAATCCAGATGTTACAGCAGCAAAATAGATCAAGTGACATCAAAGACTGAAGACTAAATGTGACTGAGATGTTAAATGTTTAAGGAGAATTTATAGACAAAAGCTGCAGTCTTAGTCACTTCCTCCAATCAGTATCAGTCAAACTGGATTTCTATGGTTACATTTTTTTTTTTTTAAACTTTCAATTACAAACTTCATTAGTTTATGTTTATATTCCTCTTGACGAATGTAGGTTGCCGTACTTTCAGCCCAATATTGGTGTTGTAAATCCAAGACTCAAGGATATTAATCTCCAGGTTTGGTATGATGAGGTTCATCGTAACCCTCAGCGTGATATCTTTTGGTTGTTTAAGACTAATTTCGTTATTAAAAAAATAAACCATTTTGCTTTGCTCTGTGTGCAAAGACTCTGTATAACAAATGAGATGTTGAGATGGTGGAGAGAGGATTCGTACCTTCAGCCTGTTGTTGTCGTTCTTCAGGTGTTTGATGCAGAGTCTCTGAGCATCAATCTGCTGAGTCAGCAGAGGAGAGTCGATCACCTGGACCCCCGAACCGGCTCCGGGCACCACGTTGGCTGCTGGAGTGAAAGAGCAGCAACTCTTCATTTGTTTACAGTTTCACTTTTTAAGTGCACATACTTTAGCACAGTGGTAGAATGTAATGTTAATTAATTATTATGGTCCACTACATTTCAGAGTTAAACATTGTTCATCTGACAGCTGCTGTTACAGGATGTAGATATACAGCTTCTTGTATTTAAGTAAAGACCATCGTCGTTGTGTTTCTTCTCAGGTGTAATTATCAATAATTACAGTCGTAAAGAAGATCATGTTTAACTGAACAACTTGATATCGGTGTATCAAACAGAGCTACTTAATATGGATTAAGACCATGCAAGTAGATGATTTACATGCCAGAGGATGCAGATTAATGAGATGATATATATGTAAAACCTTTTTTGTCATAATGGTTTAATAAAAGGGTTTCTGCAGGTTTAACACAATACTTTAAAGACCGTTCTTATACCATAATCAAATATGAAAGTATGATGGGAAAAATTTACAGTATTTACCAGCAGTTTATAACAATAACTTCCAACGATATAATTAAATGAACGCAACCTGGATCTGAATAAGCAGCAGATGTATTGATTACTCAATTACATTGTTTTGTTAAAATTGACACCATTCTCAGCTAGTTATTTTAACTGTTAGTCACAGTGTTTGCTTTGGGTCTGATGGTGCTCCACAAAAAAGGATTAAAAACAGACTCCTGTTTACATAATCTACAATTATAATCCCACTTTCAGTTTATAAGTGTGCAACGGCTACCGATTTCATAAAAATATACAAATATTTAAGACTTCTGTAACTCAACTTTTCAAACCCTGCAGAAACCCCTAAATAAAACATGCGTGTAGAACCAATGCTCAATTAAAACATTGAATTATTTTTGAAATACACATTAGCATGCATGATCAACAGCAGATGTCAATACAAGCAGGTAGATACCTTTTTGTTCTTCTGCAGAAGGTAAAGCATGAGATTAAGAAAAGAATGTCATATCATGTAAAGACAAAGAGGAGTTCAAAAAGAGGACTTAAGTTGACTCAGAATTGTGTTTGTTGGATAGATTTTTAGTCTGTTAAATGTGTTCATTGCTAAGACAACACTTCAGAGTGTTCAGCCTGTTTTTGGTAAATAAACAGTCATGTTTTTTTTCCTTCCACTCACCTCCTGCTGCTCCCGTGACGATGGAAGCGATTCCTGACGGGCCGGTTCCTCTGAGCCCGTCGACGGTCATCTTCGATTGGCTGTTGATTCGCTGCTTCAGCTCGGCCTTCTCCGACTCCAGCTGGTCGATGTCGGCCTGCAGAGCGTCCATCGTCTCCTCAAACTCCCTGCAGAGAGGAGGACAACATCGCACAGCTGTAGACTTTGCTCACACAACATGATTCTCTCTCTGCAGTCAGCAACGTTGGTTCTTACTTCTCTTTCTTCTTCAGCAGAGTCTGGGCCTCGTCCAGTCGAGTCTGAATCTTTTCAACACGTTCGTCTGCATCTTTGGACGAGCTGTCCAGCTTCTTCTCCAGCAGACTGAGACGGACGCTCGCCTCGCTCAGCTCCTCTCCCTGAAAACACACAAACAATATGCAATAATGATTTCATGCAATAAACATGTTTACATTTCCAATGTTCGCCAATTCATTTTTTGATGGATCGATAAATCAATGTCAGAAGGTTAATAAGAATTTGTAGGTTTATCAAAAATGTCTGAGATGACTGAAGAGTGTTAATATATTCAGCCTGGAATTACAAAACATTTGGCATCTTTGAATTAAAAAAACACTGGATGATTAACTATCAAAATAGTGGCAGATTATTCGATTTATTGCCACAGGTTTAATGGGATTAATAAATGTATCATAACTGACTGATGCTGCATCCACCATCACCTTTTTTATTATTTATTATTTAATATAATTTCTAGTGCTATGTAGAGTTTATTTGAAAAAATAATAAAATATAATTTTGTAATCATCTACTTAATTCCTACTGTTGTTTAAAAATTGTAATGATACATTTGGGCAGTTTATTCAGACCCTGGACAATTATGAACATTTATCCTCATTTAAATAAAATCACCTGAGAATATAGAAATTTGAATTTTTTAGTGTTTGTTAGGGATGTGAAAACTAAAAACAATCCTAGGAGATGAAAAAGATTGTTAATTTGGCAGATTTGATTGTTACCAGAAGTCGCAAACTACTTGTGAGTCATTTTATTATATTGTACACACCCTGGTTTGATCTTAATTGACAAAAAAGCATCCAAACTAAATAAAGAAATGCACCAAATGTGTATTTATTCTCAGTGAATCTTCTGTATAATTCAGCAGGTAGGAGTATTTACCCACCTTAATCTTGAGAGACTTCTTCAGCTCTTTGATGACCGTCTCTCTGTCCTCCAGCTTCATGCCGAGACCTTCTGCATCGGTGATTTCAGCTCTAAGAGCAGCTCCTCGCAGATCCACAGGAGGAGGGTTCTGATAGATAAACAACATAAAACAGCATAAAATCAAAACTGAAAAATCTAATCTTATGTCAAAACAAAAACCTGCTGCATTCATGTCAAGGAGAGAAATCAAGACATCTTTAGAATTTGTTCTTGACACTGAATCACCTTGTTCTGAGGCCTCTCTGAGTCATATTCTCCCTCCTGCATGGCGGTGGCCATCTTGTTCATGGTGGCTATGACCATGCCACAGGACTGACGCAGACAATCGTAGGGGCTGGAGCCCTGGGATCCATAAATCTGAAAACGATGCGGTGCTTGTCAAAAACCAGAGCAGTTTGATCATTTGCGTTGGTCACAGAGGGTCTGATAGTCTGTCAGTTACTATTTGACGACCCCAAAGTGTTATCATAAATGTACTGGTCTATTAAAAAAGTATTGGTCCCCAGCATTCAGAAATTATTTATCTTTGTTGGTCAGTGTAACCTTGTTTCCAATGCAGATAAATAAAGTGTTGTTAATTACCTGCTCTCCTGCCTTGAACGCCACATCCTCCAGTTTGACGGCAGACAGCCCCTCCTGTTCACCGAGAGGCGACATCATCTGAGCTCCGGCTGCCGCCACTTCCTGCAGCACCGCCACCACCCAGGTCAGGTGTTTCCTGCAGTCTGAGAGGGTGTCGCACACCTAAGGGCCAAAGGTCAACATGACTTAAATGATCACCACTTATATTTACATTAATCTTAAGATTTGTAGTAAAACGTATTATTTTATAGGTTGTTTTCTTCACCTCATAGAAAGCTTCTAACATGATAAAGTAATGTAAGCTCTGACATGAACCAAGAAGATAAATCAGCAGTCAGTGAGGAGGTTCGGTTGCCGTGGTTACCTGTTGTCCAAAGTTGAGAGCTGCTGGGATGCCCGGCGCGTCGGTTCCAGGCATCCTGCGGCGAATCTTCTTGCAGAACTGTCGGATGTCGCTGCAGGACGTCTCCAGGTCCTTCAGCAGCACGGCGAGGTCGGCCTTCTCCTGACCCGTATGCAGGAACGCCCGCAGCCGTCCGACCTCCACCGCCATGCAGTCCAAGGCACTCTGGGTAAACTGTGCGTGGACACAACAGGAAGGATGTTAAACTGGTGGAGACACCTCTGTTTACGCAGCTAGATACACAGACATCATGTACATAATCTTATTAATATACAATGATTTAAAAATTGAATTCATAATCTGCAGGTGAGAAAACAGACGGATGAAATGGTTATAGTTTTTGTTTTTAGTTAGTAGAGATTCCTCGCAGCCTGTCGGTGATGTTGGTACTCACTCTGATGTGATCAGCCAGCTGCATGGTGCAGTCCTCGCTCTGATCGGCCAGGTGGATGCTGTAGAGGTGCTGAAAAAGTCAGAGTCATTTTGTAGATGAGTGTAAGTTAACATATAGTGCGTTTGATATGGGCTGAAAAACATATCTTATGTGATCATAAACATGTCAACACTGGCATTGTGACGTTCTAATATGCAATTGTATTTTGAAATACAAGTGGGACAGTAAAAATACATTTGTATTGTAACACATTACATCAATAACTTTACTGCTTAACAGAAAATCAAGTCATGACTACTCATTTTTCGTACTTGATGTGAAGTGAATTAAAGCTTCCCTGTGGAGTTTTCTTGTAAAAAAAACAAAGTTATGTTTACACTCAGCGTTTCTTACCAGCATTTATTGTATGTATCCTTGAGGTCAGACATATTTTTCCTCCATAAAACATTTGTAAATCAGATTTGTTTTAAGTGTTTTAAATCCGGAACTATTCACAACCATGTTTACGATCTCGCAGTCTGCATTGCAGTGTTTCTTGGGGCCTTACCGGGCAACAATCATGCAAACTTGTGTGCACACGAAAAAAACTAATATAATATCACTTCATATCACTACTAGAGGTCTCCACAGGGAAGCTTTTAGTATTAAAACATTAAAAAAAATGATGTCAATTGACTTTATGTAAATTTGTTGCATTGGATGCAACTGAAATAATGAAACAAAAAATAAAACAGTATTTGGGTTATGTGTGTGTGTGTGTGTGTGTGTGTGTGTGTGTGTGTGTGTGTGTGTGTGTGTGTGTACCTGATAGTATTTAATGGCCTTGGTGAGCGGCTCCACGTTGACCGTCTCGTCCAGCTGGTCTTTGTGCAGCAGGTCGATGAGGAAATCCAGAGAACGCTCGTGGACGCTCATCTCCTGGTACAGAGAGCCGATCTTCTTATAGACATCCACACTGCACTGAGCCAGAGCCCTGACACACACACACACACACACACACACACACACACACACACACACACACACACACACACACACACACACACACACACACACACACACACACACACACACACACACACACACACACACACACACACACACACACACACACAGAGAAGATGTTTGTTTGAGTGTAAATAAATACAATAAATGCAAAAGTGCAAATAAATCCGAGATGAACTTGGCAGTCATCTCTCGGTGCTCAGACTCCCTCCTACTGTTTATCTTTGATTTAGGTTAAACTCACTGTTCGTATTTGTGCAGCGTGGCCTGCAGCAGACTCAGCGAGTAAACCAAACCGCCAGCGAAGCTCAGCTGCTCCCCGACGGCTCCCTTCAGCCCGGCTCGATCCACACAGTTCTCGTTCAGGTCGAACTTCTCCTGGGCCTGTTTGCTGATCAGCTCGGCCTGAAGACACACAGACAGACACAAATAAGGAATAAATAAAAAAGAGTTTAAAGTATTGATTTGAAGTCGCTTTTGAACAATCACATCTCTGTTTGACATTTCTCCTTTCCGAATAGGTTTGTTTTATCGGTGAGATCAAGGAGGACTCACATTAATAACCCAGTTAAAACAGTAAACTGTGTGGTACTTACCTTGCAGATGAGTCTGGGGATGAGCAGCAGCACCAGGATGCAGTCGTGGTCTCCACCATGACGAAGGAAGGACTCGGGCATGAAGGAGGTCAGAAGAGAAACGTGTCTGTTGGCCTGACCCACCTCCATCTTCCTCAGCTCCATCTCAATCGCCTAAACACACACACAACGAAAAACACAACCTGTAAATCATCTATATATCACACATTTGACTGTTTAAAAATCAGTTAACAAACATCAAAAATAATATGCAGATCATGAATTTTGGAAAATCTATATGGAAAACCAAAAGAAAGGTTTAAAAAAGGACCTTCAGGCTGACACTGAATCACATTAAACGTTATCACCCCACTGAGAACGCATTATTCAGACCAAACAGCTCTTATTGACCTTGGCATAGGCCTTCGTCTCTGCAAACTTAATCTTGAAATCAAACAGCTCTGCCGGCGCCTGCTGCTGCAGCTCTGCTGAGGCTTCCTGCTGGCTGGTCAGCTCTCTGTTCACCTCCTGCAGCAAACACAAAGGAGGAGGATGATCATCAAACAGAAACATGTACGAGCTAAACTGTGAGCTGCATGTTAACCGTGTCCGTACCTGCAGGTGGGCAGTGAGCTCTCTGTATTTCTTGATGGTCTGCTGGTAATCAGCTACGGTCTCCTGCGCTGCCTCAACGTGTTTCCCGGACTCTCTGACTTTCGCGGCGCCGAGATCCAACATCTCCCTCAGCTCCAACTCCGTCTCTCTGGCGTTCTCCTGCAGCTCGTCGTTCATCTCGTTTATAGCTTCCTGAACGGTGGAGACAAAAACTAGAATCATATACAATCATATATATAAATATACTATATCAGCTCATTCACATTTTCCAGTCTTTGTTCTTTTGTGCTTCAACATTTTCAGGCTAACATTTCCTAGATTGGCAACGGCTTTACTACTAATACTGCTTGTTAACTCACTTGATGTTTTGGTTGATGATGAAATAGCTCAAATCACAAGTTTAAAATGTCAGACATTGCTGACATTATAGTGTGACGTTACTACATAAGTATTCTTAGTTTGTTTAGTTTTTTTATTTTTATCTGTGTGCAATTGATATGAGAGCAAAATGTTTATCTCTTTCTGTGGAAAACAAATTCAATTCTGTTAAAAAATAGAAAATTCCCAAGATTAGCCTAGTTATTTAGTAATAAAAACATGTGTCTCTGTGTTGATTGTATCATAAAATATCTGCACATACTGTAAGTGATTACAATGACAGACCGGTCAAGGTTATTTTTTTCCGACGGAGGTCAAAGAATGGCAGATGTGGACTAATTAAATTACCAATAGTACCTAAAAAATGTGGCATTTAAATTCAAACCATAACTCAAATAGTAACTGAATAATAAAAGAGGCTGGCAATAAATGAGTTTGGCCAATATCAATAATGAAATAAGTCAGCAATCTGTGGAACTCTCTGACCTCCTACAGTCCTATTAATACACACAGAGATGCTGAGCAGGAAAATAAACCAGACTCTAGTCATTAGTGTTATATATTATTTAAATTAACAAACCGAATCAAGTTAACTTTACTCTCATATTTAAGTTCATTTAAACTCAATGATCTGATGATCTTCTCTCACCAGGTCAGTGACCGTCTCTCTCATCTCCCTGACTTTCTCCTCCAGGTCCAGGTTCCTCTCCGTCAGCATCTCCACCATCTCCTCCGCCCCCAAGGCTGCATCCACCTGAAACAAGGCACATCATCATCATCATCATCATCATCATCATCATCATCATGAATGGAAATACTATTTGTTTCTTTGCATTTCTTAACATCATTGCAATATCAGCTTTAAAAATTCATATTAAAATAAGTTTCCTGGAAAAACAAAATAAAAAAATATCTCATCTGAATGTAAAATAAATATTCAGCATAATATCCTTTTTTTAATGTACTCTTATTTGTTTGTTTGTTTGTTTACCGTATTTTATTGTACATTTTCATATTTTCAGTTTTTAATTATGTCTTATACTTTTGCACCTATCACGTAGCCAAATTCCTTGTTCGGTAACGTTCTTGGCAATAAACACTTTCTGATTCTGATTAAGTAAAGATGCTGATCCCGGCGGCCTGCAGAGTGATTTATGTCACTGCAGCATTAGCAGCTCTTTGTGATTAAAACACCGACCTGTTCTTTGAGCTCGTCGACGGTCTTTTCTGCCGCCGTCCTCTCCTCCTGCAGTTTTTCCTTCTGGCTCCTCAGAGTGTCCAGCTCCACGTTCTTCTTCTCCATCTGCTTCTGCAACTTCACATGTTCCTGTTTCTCTGAAGAGGACAGGTCACGCATCCTGAAACACGGGGAGAAAAGACTATTACGATTATGACAAAAAAAAAGTATCCAAACCTTTCGTATTCAAGAAAATTTCATTTAAATAAAAGAGACTCAAACACTGGCATCCACATACCGTTCTACACTACTACACTGCAAGTAGTGTAGTATAAATTAAGATTATCCATTTTCTAAGTCTGATCTAAATTGTTTTCTCTTCTGTTTTTTATGACTAAAGTCATTAGTCACTAAAGCCTTTGAAGAGGCCTCAGTCTGCCTCTTGTGGCCAAAATGAGTAGTACAACAATAAACCCTTTTCTTTTTTCTTTTTTTTTTAAATGTCCACGTTTCACAGATGAATTTTTAAAGAAAGAAAGATGATAAAAGAACCTTTTTTCACCTGTTCTTCGGTCATAATCACAGAAATAAAAAAGATTAAGATAAGACTGAGAAAATGTATCACTAGAATACATTTTTCTCACTTGCCTCTCAGGGCTTGTTGATCAGATATGAAGATGATGTGGTTGAGCTTGTTTGATAATGTGTGGGGTAAATGCTTGTTGTATGTGTATTTTTTGTTCTGTTGTTAAGATTGTGAGTCTTTGTTTTGTTGATGTGAGAAGTCTATATAAAGAAATCTAAATAAAACTGTAATAAATTAAGAAATTATAAGAAATTAAATAAAATAAAAGATTGGAATCAAAACTTATATTGAGTTTCCGTCTCTTCCCTCTAAACCTTCCTTATTGTTATTTATTGTCAACTTTAATAAAGCAACATGACGGTTCCATTCATGACTTTCCCTGCAGGGTGAAGAGTGTCAGCACACACACCTGACCAGTGCTTCCTTCAGCCTCCCATTCTGCTCTTCCAGTTGCTTCACATGGTAACTAGAGGCAGCACCATCCGAACCTGTGAGGAACCCAAAACACAAATGAGCTCTACAGTATCCAGTGTTATGTATTAAACTTCCATTTTTCTGCAGCGGTTTAAAAAGACCAAGAACAACTTCTAATTTATTTCACCAAATGATGTTCTCACATGCAAGGTTAAGAATGTGTGGAACAGATTATTAAACATGTTTTTATGCCGAACCTTTCTCCTCGATCTCGTGCTTGAGGATCTCCAGGTCCATGGTGAGCTCGTCCACTTTCTCCTTGAGGGAGTCGACCTCCAGCTGCAGAGACTCGGCCCTCTCCTCGGCCATCTCCTTATCCAGTGTGGCCATCTCGATCGCATCCGCTGTGTCCGACATCTCCTCCATGTAATGCTCCTGCGCCTCCAGGGCTTCTTTTGCCTCCTACACACAGATTATTATGTATAGTTAGTTATGTACACTTGTCTTTATGGTCTTAATACAGTCTTTAAAACCTGCAAGGAAATGTTTTTCTCCTTATGCATTTTTCTTTTTCACTTCATCACTTGTTTGTGTAATTGAATTAAGTTAATTCTTCATTTAAAGGAAGTATTATATTTTATTTTCCTACTACTGAATAGGTGTGGTTGGCCATTGTGACTTGTGGAGATAATAATCTTATAAGGTTTCATTAGTGTGGGTTTGTGTCATATTAATTGAATTACTGTCTCCTCAACCCTGATCTGTTCTTGGAAGAAAAACATGACTGCCTTTTATATTTTTTAATATAAAAACTACATAGTAAGGAGAGTTATGTTACCTCATTGTTAGATTTAGGACTGTGTGGGTGTGGTTTGATCAGATTTGAATTACTTTAACCTGGCAACATAAACAAACAACCAAAAACATCAGATTTGCATTCACACTTTTTCCAACTGAGCCATTTCATTCAAACCAGCTGGAAAACCAAAAACCAAAAAAAACAAATACTAAAACCTTTCAAGACGAATAACTAAAACTGTTCCAACTTTTAAAGAAAATCTGGTGTTTATGTAGGATCAAATTGTTCATAGTAAGAAATTGATTGACAATAAATATATTTTCAGGGTCTTTAAAGCACAAAACAATACTGAAAAGGATCAGATTTTCTAAACTAAATATATTATATTTTATAGTACATATTGTTTTACATTATTATATTTGAACTGCTGTACTATTTTATGTGTTGGACTCTAATTAAAACATTTTCAAATACATAGTATATGATCACTGTTGGAGGGAGCCTGAGATCTAAGAATTTCATTGTCAATGACATTCTTACTGTAATTGAGAAAAATCCGCTCCATTGTTATCATCTTTAGTTCACCACACTTGTTTCTGCAGCCATTTTGTGGATGGTAACATGCATCCACCCACCCAATTATCAACATCCAAACATCTACCTGAACATCTACCCATTCATCCGCTGCTTCTCACCCTCTTGGCCTCTTTGAGTTGTTTCTGCAGCTCGGCCTGCTGCTCCTGCATCTTGGTCTTCCACTCCTGCAACTGCTCCAGCTGGATCTTGTGCTTCTCCAGCTCCTTCAGCTTGGCCTTGTCCTCCATTCGCTTCATCTTCAGCGTCTCCAGCTTCTCCTCCAGGTCCTTCACCTGAACACGCAGCGCCTCCTCCTCCTGGATGCAGGGAGATACGAAAGAGAAGGAGGACGGAGGGCAACAGAGGGATGAGATGATGAAAAGGGAGATATTTGAAAATGGATGACAGGTGGGAGAAGATGGAGATATTTCATAAGTAATCACACATTTAAAAAAAAGTAAAAGAATACTGCAAGACACAAAAGAAGGCTTCAGGTCTCTATTAATTCAGTTTTTCATTCTTTCATTCGACTGTTTCTTTAACCGATCACTCTCATGGTTTTCATGGAGTGGATCATGTGCAACGTTTTCTCTCTAAAGTAACAAAAACTCCATCTTCATCTTTGTATGTATTAGGAAGCTTTGATTTCGCTTGCCATGCAGAAAATCCACCTGTAGAGTGGAGATGGTCAGCATGAAGACACACACATGCCTCATACTATAGGTGATCATACACATTAAGCAGAAAACCTCATTTAATCCTGAAATAGAGACATCATGCCTGTGAACAGAGACTGAGACATCTCACACACACCAATTAAAGGCTGGAAGTCACACCTTCCACAGCTTGTTAAAATGTTAGTGAGAGAAAAAAAAAAACCACTTCAATATCATGTGCAAAACATCTTCACATCACGCCACATCACTGCACCTGTGTTTCCATAGTGACGTCCTCCTGAGGGGGTAAAGTATGAACCAGACTGATTAGGTTGGCCTTAAAAGTAAACACCAGATGGCAGCTGATTAAGAAATGTTAAAAATGTAAATTTGTGACATGTTGTTTATCTCTGTCGCCAGCGAATTAAAACAATTGCAACACAAAACCCTCAGAGTTTGTTCATCATGAACCAAAAATCTCACAAATGACCACTTCATAACAAAAGCATGAGACTGTTGTACACTGATGGTATTAGATTAAAAGGAGAAGTATCTATTTATATAAGTAATAGTTGAGTGTTGAGTGTGGTGTCCCTCAGAGCTCAATCCTGGGCCCACTTATATTTCATTGGTATGTTTTTAGCATTCAGCAATGTTACAAATAAATAAAATCATCACACCTATGCAGATGGCATCCCAATGTATATACCTGAAACCTCTTAAAGCTCAAAGGATCCAAAGTTTGAGTGTTAAAAATAATATAGATGTGATGAAGAAGGAACTCCACACTCGACCTTGTATGGAGAAAAATAACTAACTACTTACCACTAGATAAATAACTAACTACCTAACTAACAACTAACCTCTGTAGACTAAAAAGCATAACATCTTACTGAATCTCAGTTGTGATTTGTTTTACTTGTGACCAATCCCAGCCAAACGCTATAGTGTCCAAAAATTCTTTACAGTATTTAATACACTATATGTATTTATAGTTTTGCCAGTTTAAATAGAAAAAATATATATTCTTTTTCATTATATACTAACAGGAAATGATCAAATAAGTCAGATCAAAAGAATCCTTTCAATAATAATCAGCCCTGTAGTAAACTCACAACCTGTGCTAGATTTAGCCTGCCTCTTACCCCAGCCATCTGTGACCAACAAGAGGATAAGCTGTTTAGAAAACGAATGGAGAGATGGATTATATAACTAAAAGATTAAAAATCAAATCTTTATAGTGCTTTCCCTTTTTTATTAGATTTGAATTTCTTTGACCAGTTGAAGCTTCAGGCTGTTTATTTAGAGGAGCAATAGAAAAGCAAATGTCACACCTGATTTAACTCCCACACTTCTGCTCCTATGAGTCATAATGCTTTTTATAGAGCAAAATGATGGCTATAAATTCCCTGTTACTATTACTACAGCTTGATGTGTGAAAGATGATAACTGACCTTGCTGGGGATGGGGGCCGGAGGGTTTCCTGGGGAGTGGAGGGTGGGGATGATTGGAGCCGCCAGAGGGGTCTGGGCCGGCGTGCTGGGCTCGCTGCTGCTCATCTCCCCAGCAGAGGCCGAGGCCGAGCCGGACGCAGTGCTTTTCCCACCTACAGGTCGGCTGGGCTGCTGAAAAAACCAAGGGGAAGAAATAATGAAAGAAAGATCACACTGGGTAGACACAAATACAAAACTGCACCAAAAAGCAATGAATATGCTACAAATTGCAATGAAATTAATCAAAACAACAAAAAAGAAAGGACACAACTGAACAAAGTCAGAAAGAAAAACACTTGGTGGAGACAAGAAAGAGTATTTATGCTGTAAATATAAATGTGAAGAAGTTGACATGGACGGAAAAACGGTAATGTGCGAGTAGGAAAATGTTACTATTAACCAAAATAATGAAAATAAAATGGATTTGGCATTATGTCTGGTGATGTATAGTCATAGGTGTCTTGGCATCACTCACACAAACACACAAACCTCTGCATGAAGTGAAAAAACAATCACACATTATCAAATAATTCAAAGTGATAGAAACGGGAAGCCCTGCAGACTTTGAGGACTGGGCTCACCTTGGGCCTTCTGGCCGTGGTCTGAGGAGGAGAGGGAAGAGAAGAAGAGAAGGAGGAGGAAGAGGAGAGGAAGTGGAAAAAAGGTCAAAGGGTGGCAGAGGAGGAGAGGAGGAGAGGAGGGAAGGGAAGGAAACAAACAGCCAGGGTTAATGTTTCAAGGCAAATTCCATATTAAGCTTGTAATCACAGACAAAAGGACAAGATGGATGCATGAAACTGACAATTCAAAAACCCTGGTGCTACAATGAATCCATTATCATGTAACATCCCTACAGATCTCTACTCTGTTGTTTGCCCTCTCCTCTCTCTTGTCCTAGCTGGTCTCCAGGGACTCATCTCTTTCACCCATGTGACCAAAATCCTCCGTGACAACATGGACACTGAGACTGGTACTGCCGCTGTGACATAAATGACAGCTTTGTGTCTCACAGAGATGAGGTTCATCGGAGCCTAATTCTGCTGCGCTGCACTTGCTGTGATAATAGCTTGTTATCCTGCTGCATCGCGTGTTTCAGACAAGCTACACAAAGAAATATCCACACTTTGTTGATATCTAACTCCTGAGAGTCCTTGATTACGTTGTTTTAATGAAACTGCTTGGAGAAGGAGACATTTGTCATAAAGGACGTCAAAGAGTATCCTAAAATAAAAGTGCAGACGTTCCACAATGTATTCTGAGAAGATCGAAGCCAACATAAAAACTGTAACTTTAGTTACTTTGGTTGATTTTTAACACATTTTATAGACTATATGGTTTCTAGATCAACCTTAAGGTTCATGAAATCTCATTTAACATGTATGTGTGTTAAGCTGGACAACAATTCCACAGTATACCCACACATTTTTACATGTTATAATTATACCAAGAATATCTGAAATAAAATGTCAGGAAAATGAATGTTAATATGAGTTTCAAATTTCATTCTTGACCTTGACCAGAATAATCTCACCTAACAATCCATTTAGTGGCTGTTCTTGAGCTTTTGATCATATAAGGACGGCAGCTAACGATTATTTCCTCCATAAATTGTTACCAGAGTACATAGTAAATCATTCAGATGTCTTGAACGTCCAAAACCTAAAGATTTTACTCTGATATACAACGGAGAAAAGCAGAAACTTCAAATTTTGCGCATTTTTGCTTAAAAAAAAAGTTGCAGACGTATATCTTCCGATTGACTATCGTTGCAGCTCCAGATCATATCACATGATATTCAACAAATTTAGTGTGCTCAGTTTCAATGCATTTTACCTGTCGATGTTCAAATTATCATTATTTAGTTTGATTGGTTATACTTCATTACTTTATATCATCCAAATTATTTTCTAGAAAGTTTCTTGGAAAGTAATCTGGTATTAATTAGAAAAAAGGTCTGAAAGCTCTGTTTAAACCCAAGTTCATATATATTCATCATTTATTTATTGCTTAATATATGTTAAAATCTTTACTTGCTTCCAGACAAATTGCACATTTTTGCATATTCAGCTTGCTTTAGTTTTATTGTAATTATTCATTAGACGTGTAATGATTGAACACTGTCTCTGTAGACACAAATTACATTGTTCTTTCCAGGAAACTTATAAAGATATTATCAAGAATGTGAGGAATTTATGGACCTGTAAAATGAAACTCAAATTGAATATAGATGTTTAAATAATTTTGCTCATTATTTTGAGCAAACATAGCCATACAAACTTATAAATGGATAATGAGGTAAGTAAATATCATACACTTATTAACCAAGGTCTGTGCAAACACTTCTATCTTTTCTAATCCTCTGAAGTCACTCTCTTCTCTTCTAACTTCCACTTCACCTCCTCCTCTTGCACACTGACTTTCTCTCTCTTTCTCTCTCTTGGCCTAACCTCGGGCATGGCCGTCGCTCTAGCTAGTTATCGTCTTTTATTGGATTAGAGCCGGACCATTCAGCATAAATTAGCCCGAGCTAACAGCTGTACTAAATAAGAGCTGACAGCCCTCTTAAGCTATAGTGTCGCGCTGTAGATACGAGAACAGGCTGTACTGAAATCACTTCAGCATGTTTGCTACCATCTGCAACCAAGAGTGAAATCATTTCATTCCCCTCTGATGGACCAAAAAAAAATCATTGAGCTCGTAAAAAAAAAAAGGCTTCTGCATGATGAGGCCAAATAAAAAGATAAAAGCTTGTGCTGTAGACAGAAACACTGAACTCCACTGAAATAAAAAAAAAAGCTTCTGCACACACATGTATAGGCATGAAATAATTCTGCAAAAATCTGAATAAAAGCTTTAGGTACGCTTCTTTTTCCCAACTGGGGATAACAGATATATATCACTTGAGAGGGAAATAAAAGGGCAATTCCCACCACAGCAAAAAAGAGGAACTGAAATTTCCAAGCATGACCTTTACAGCAGATCTGGCAACAAAATAAATCAATGGAGACAACAACAACAACAACAACAACATCCCAAGAGAAAAGGACGATCATATGGAGTTCTGTACCTTCCGGGGTGCAGGAGTCTGTCTCATCATATTTGCAAGAGAAGAAGACACACACACACACACACACAAATACAGTCACCAAGAAATACACACACACACAGGAAGGTGATAAAACAGGTAGAGATTCTCGATCCACAGAGACCAGGACAGACAGACAGACAGACAGACAGACAGCTGAACAGACAGACAGACAGGCAGACACTCAGGCCGGGAAGCTGCAGTGGTGCAAATGGCCGCAGCAATTTTTTCCCAGGCTCCCCCTCCCTTCCTCCGTCCTCCCGCTATCGTCCTCCTGTATGTCCTCCCTCTCAGCGTCTCTCATAATCCGTTTTGCCGGAGCCTTCAGTCGGTTCCCTCCCTCTCCTTTCTCCTCCTTCTACGACTCGGACATCTTGCTCCTGAGAGCCTCCGACCTGCTTCTGCTCACAGGAGACGCCTCGCCTCCCCTAAACCTTCCTCTCCTCCTCCCCTGTCTCACCCCCCACCTCCCTTTCTCTCTCAGCTCATTGTGATTTGTTAGCCCAGCCAATGCCTTGCTCCTGCATTACATCACTGTGCAGCCTCCTCCCTCCCTCCCTCCCTACCCACTCGCTACCAGAACAGACAGGGATCGGGTGGAGGGAGGGGAGAGACGGTGTGTGACTGGGGACAAACAGGGGAGAAGATGTGAGACGGAGGAGGGCGGAGCTGTAGACGGAGGTGAGAAAAATGAGCAGCAACGCCGATGCAAGCCTCTCTTGTCGCCTAGCAACCCTTGCAGAGCTCTCCTATGGGCTCATTAAAACGAGGCTGACAAAAACAATGAGGTAACCTGATCTGTTATACAAATTAAAAAAAAGTTATAAATGCCTTTTTGTATTTTTATTTTATCTTATTTTACATATCTGCCCCTTCTTCCTGAAGGAATGTACAGAAGCACTGGAATTGTCAGAGGTGCTGAGTTTTGGAGAATTGAAGGATATTTACTTCTTAATGTTTTGTTTTTACCTATTTTTGATAGTTTATTTGTTAATGAATCTAACCTGGATATTATATCTATGGACTTGTAGCATGTGACAGTTGTCCTGGACTATGAATGGTCAATTTGAAATAAAATAAATAAGATACGTTGAAACTTTATTTATCCTGAAGGGAAACTTCTGTGCAGCAGTTGCAGTAAGAAGCAGAAAATAATGCAAATTTAAAGAATGCAATACATAAAAAAAGAAAAGATATACAATGCCAAACATATTAGCAAGTTTAGGAGGATAAATTGCTAGTGGGTTGCATACAGCATTAACCTATTTATGTTGTATTTATCTATTGTTTTAATGATGCTTTTATGCTGCTCTCTTGACACTTTTGCTTGGTTATATAAAGGAAAATTAAGTTTATTTATATACTCATTATTTTTGTATAATCTAACTTATTTAATTCCTCACATTAAGTCATGTAGTTTCATACATTAACTACATTAATCACACATTCTATAATGCAATTAATGTGTACTCATTTGCATTCATGAGGGGTGAGTTATATGGATCAAATCTTTCTTGGTATGTCATTGTATGTTGAGATATCCATTCATATCACAATATTATTATAAGAACGATACGATAAAGTATTCCAAAAGTTCAAATAATGTAAAGCTACTTTATATTTATCCATTATATTAAATAATACATTATGATTTATACATTTTAGGTTAAGCTGCCCAACAGTATAAGTAGTTAAAATTAGCTCCACCTTTTCCAGCTGCAACACATTAATATAAAACGAATTATAATTCAGTTGTTAAATATACATGAATCTGAACTGGTCCATTCTGCATTATGAATACTTTTACTTTTAGATCTTTCCATATATTCTAAACGCAGCGCTTTTACTTCTAACAGTATTTTTACACTGGTATTGCTACTTTTACTTCTGTGTACTTCATCCACCACTGTCCATACCTAGTCGTCTATTTGACAAATATTTTTGTCATCAATATTTGTTCTATCCTACTTACTTGGTCTTATAAAAAGGAGAATCCCAGCAAAATCGATTAAAACATACATTTTAAAAACGGCCACGTTTAAGACTCAAACAAAACGGGTGCCTTGAGATTTGGATGTAATACTGATTGTAATAAAAAACTGGGTTTTTCGTATAAAAAGTGATTTAATAGGTCAGTACATTCCTTGAGCCATTTGAGTAGCTTTCTTAATATCTTCCCCCGCTCCACTAATCTTCTTCTCTGCGCCAACAGCTCAGCAGGACGAGAGAGGGATGTAAGAGGATTAATTAAATGGGAATACTCTGATTAGCTGTGAGCTTTAAACCTGAAATACTTTCACAATGTGGGCATAAAAATGGGCGGTAAGGAATTTGAGATAGCTGGGCTGAAACTCGATAAGGCTATCGTAAACACCAGCTGTTTGTGAAATTATTTGATAGCAAATTGATTATAGAAGCAGAGAGATTATTATGAGAAAGACAGAAGCAGAACTTCAGAGTTCAGGCTGCTGAAGCAGAAGGAAAAACTGTTTACATGGATCCATTACAGAACAGCGGAGGGAAATCTGTCCTGTTGAAATATTAAACATCTTTCTATGTAAACCGCTCACTTTCTCTGCAGCACACAGGCTAAGTGCTGCTCTGAGACGACATCCACCGCTGAAGTGATGTGATGGAGTGAGACGGAGAGAGAGGATGATGGAGTGAAAGGAGTTGTATCTACTTCCTGCTTTCCCAGCAAACACACACAGGGAGGATTGCTGCCTCTGAGGTCACGGCTCTGCAGCCTCCAGCAGGACAACAAGGGGGATAAAATGATGCTGCGTTAGGAAGCACTAACTCAGCGTCAGCCGACACGCTCGGTTCGCACTGACTGTTATTTCATGTACTCGGGGAAACTTGAGAGAGACGTGACTCAGAAGAAGTTTATCGCATCTGACAGCAGTAAAAGCCCCAAAATCACAGCAGGTCATTTGAAAGTCATCTCACTCACTGCTGTCATGAAACATGATATTGTGAAATGATGAACAGACTTCTATAATGATCTTAATATTATTAAATGAAAAAAATTGTGAATTATGACTTGAGCTTTTTTAATTTACGCAGTTCATTCACACTGTATTTTATTTTATTTGTTTAATCATTTAGTTATTCATTTAATTATGTATTAATTCAGCCAGTCAGTTTTTCATTCATCTATTTATTTATTCATTCATCTTTTAATTTATTTATCTATTCATCCATCCATCCATCCATCCATCCATCTATCTATCTATCTATCTATCTATCTATCTATCTATCTATCTATCTATCTATCTATCTATCTATCTATCTATCTATCTATCTATCTATCTATCTATCTATCTATCTATCTATCTATCTATTTATTTATTTATTTATTTATTCATTCATTTATAATTTAACACTTTGTGGCTCCATAAAAAAATACAGCGTGTCCCTTTTCTTTAAATAAAAAATTGGATAATAAATCCACCTTGTTTTAGTACTATAACTATAAAGTGTGGACTTAGTATCAGTTTGGGGTGAACTATTTAATTTAGATAATAGTTCACTCTTCCTTTTAATTTTCTCTCTTGTCTGTAACTGGGATAAATCATCTATTTTTGCATTTTCCTGCATCTTCTGAAACTCCTCTCTGACATTTAAGTGCCCACATTTCCAGTTAAATCTGCAGAAAAAATGAGAACATTCCGGCCTCCTGGTTGAGACTAAACTGAGCCGGTCGAACAGGAGACAATAAAGTAGACCCGAGCTGACAGGAAATCCATACTCTGCAGTAGTTCTGTTCTCTGCAGGCGGGATGGCGTCGGATTTCACCTCGGTCACCCACTGACATTTATCAGCATGTATGAGTCAGCGGAGGATGATAGTTAAAGAGCACTGGACTGTCGGTATGAACCGAGTCGTGATGAATCCACGGGGGGTTTATAAAATATATAATATTGATGCATTATATTCTGATGGCGTCTCATTTAAAGCATCTTAAGACGAAAAACAAGAATCATGGCGCCTGGCTTGATGCCGTTCTGTACCGAAAGACTGCAAAAAGAGAATCATCTCTTCTTCCAAATGAATAAAGCTGCAAGAACACAACTGTAAGAAAAAAAGGATTTTAGGGGTTAACACCCAAAATTCCACTGCAGTGCTATGTTGTCTGATGTCTTACTTACTTATTTGATAGTTAGATTGTTAAAACTTCTAATGTTTTTACCCAAGCACATGAAAAGTATAGCAAAAATAATAGTTTTTTATCTATTTTACATACATATCCTCAAAAGGGCTTTTGTGCAAAACATTTTTTATAAAATTTATTAAATCAAATGGGGTTTTATTTTTTACAGATAAAATGCTGGAGCTTACCGACAGTAGAGAGTAAGACGGATACAATAAGACAGAAGCCCCAAAGCCTTGACTCTTATGTGACTAACAAAACTCAAAGATATTTAATCTAAAATCATATGAAAAGAGAAAAGAAGCAAATACGAACATTTTGAGGCAGAAAATATTTAGTATTTTACTTGATAAATGACCTAAACCTAATCGATCCGTTATCAACATAGATGCTGATGAAATTCCTCTTCATCGACTTATCCCGACCCCAAACCAGCCCAAAATATCACATTTGCTTAATACGTCAATTTACTTTTACATGTTACATTTTAGAGAAAACAAGTGGTAAACCAACACGGCTAAAAAAATGAAGCTGACTGCATTCAGCTGCAGTTTCTGGCCTTTAAATACAATCCCCCCCCTTCGGAGTAAGATTCTCTCGGAACCTGATTAAAAGATGAAACATATGTGTGCGCCTGATAAACAAGAAATAATAAATTATTTTTTCCTGGATGATCTTTAAAAATGTGTTATTACGACACATGAAACCGGCTGCCAAGATGACTTCAGCATGCAGACAAACAAACACACAACATGAGCCACAGAGCTGAACCAAACAGACGAGAGCAGAGAGCATGGTGAGGTGAGGTCAGGTGACAGGGGTCAGGTGACAGGAAGTGGACACATATGCCACATCTCGATCGTTTCATTCGCTCACATTCACTCTCAAGTGAACACAGAGCGGTTCGGCAACAAGACCACAGATGGACGGTGTGGTGAGCGGCGAGGGATCATGGGTAAAAATGAGCGATGAGGCCCGGTTGCCATGCAGCAGCGAGGCCATTCAGAGCCACGGTTACCACGGTTACTACAGTCATCATCATAACATCACAACTGTACCGAGGTTAGAGAAACATGCAACACCTTTTTGGGCTTGACTCCTCGCTGCGTGGTTGAAGGAAAGAAGGGAAGGAAGTGAGGAAGGAAAGGGTGGAAGGGTGGAGGTTAAAGGTCAAGAGTTTGTCATGCTGGAGGTGACGGGGGGACTGAGGCGAGTCGGTGCTCTTCAATAGTGGATCGAAGACCTCAATCGAATACACAGTACACATTTTGTTCATATCTTCATTCACTTTCACACATTTTTTCATTCAGTTCATTTTCACACAAACTGCACATCATTTTTTTCTTTTTTGGATGCATATAAATAAATATTTAAGAAGAATTGAAGTCTGGCAGTTTAACTCCAGGTCCTCCATCCTTCAGTAATTAACTTGCTAAGTATAAGTATAATAATTACATTTATAATATCATTAATAGTATCATTATTATTATAATTATCATTAGTCATCTTTTGCCTAAAAAGGGTGCATAATGAGAAAAGTCACAGCTGCTGTGACTCAGCATAAGGTCTCTAATAGTGACAAACATTTTCAATTAAAAAATGTTCATTCATTCATTCAATTTATTTAATTCTTAAAACCAACAGCATTTAAATTGATATAATGGTATTTTAGTGCAAAGTAACTATTCGTCTCAACACACAGCGAGTATATTTATAAGTAAATGTCGCCCTCTGCTGGTCAGATATGAAAACATAACCTTCAGATCTGATTTGGTTTAGTTTTGCTAAACTCAAAATGTCAGGGATCATTTAAGATTATCTCAAAGAAAATGTTATTGCTTATATACTGTATTTAAGTTTAAAATCTGTATTTCAATTATGAAAAGAAATTCTTACAGATTCGTGTCCATCCTTTTACAGCCAAATATAAAAGAAGAGTTAATTGCACATTTTGTAACATTTAAGTATATGTACAATACTCCTATGCACTGTAAATGATTACTTCTACATTGCAAATTGTCAGTGTTTCCTTCATCAGTGTCAACAGCTACTGCACATTTAATGCACATAATGATTTTCACTTACTGTCTTTTAGACTTAATTAAAACAAACTATTGAATATAATAAATGCACTTAATAATAAAAATGCCAATATACTAATGTAAGAGCTTAAAGGATCATTCAACACATTTACTTCAAACACAACCTGTGAAAAAGGAAGCATTTCTTTGATAAAGGCGTAAACAGCAGAGCAGGTGTGGCATTATTTCAGTCAACAGCAACACACAGGGTTTACTCGTGATAACATGGAGTTTGTGTTTCCAGGTGTGTATGTGTGCGTGTGTCCAGGTGTGTGTCTCCATATTTGCTCCTGATTACCTTCAGAGGAACTTTGTGTCACATCATTATCTGACTCACCAGTTTAGTGGACTTGGGCGTCTCCAGGATCTCTGAGGCAATAAAAAAGAGAAACAAAAAAGTGAGAGACGTAAGTAAATATTATCATCAGTGTTTATCTACTTTAACAAGGTATAAAGTCCCACAAAGATCCTGGTGCAAACAGATTAAACATGACCACGTCAACACTGATACTTTTAGAGTCAGTCTGATGTGGAAATAACTGCATGAGCAGAAAATAAATATGTTTTAGGAAATGGTAAGTATTGTGCTATGACAAAAAATAGAATATAAAGGTCCAAAAGAGTTTTTCCCTGAAGGAACTGTGATGGGAAGAGATATATTTAGGTGGAATACTGTTGGAGGTAAGTACAAATGCTGGTAAAGTAAGAGCCACAGAAAAAAGATAAACGGCTGATAATCATTTAAGAAATCTTCGTCATGGAAAAACAGAAACATATCTTGAGACTACAAGAAGCTCAACCGGAAGAAAAATGGGAACAATAGACATTATAAAAGATTCAAAATGGGGACATCTGAAGAGCTTCAAATAAATCCATCAGCAGGACTGTGTGATTGAAAATGTGATATTTTTTTTTATGTTTGATGATGTTTGCAAATCTATTGCCAAAAAAAATCCAAGTGAGAAAATGTCACGCTGCCAATCTAACAAGGTCGCACCTCGCTATATTTCTGAATAACTTTAATTTCTTCATAAATTTCATTTTTGATTTATTTCCACCGTCTAGGCAAATGTATTCAATATTTTTGAGTCTCAAACTTGTAATCGTCAAGTATAAAGTCTGGAGCTGCTCCACAGACAATGAATGATTTTGTGTTTTCTATTTTATACAAAAATTTGCTTTATTCTATTAAAGAAAATGTAAACATAACCTCATAATATGTCCCAATTGCTCTCAGTGTCATCTATAACATCTTTCCAAATTTATCAGACCATAAGATGAACACGTATGAATTTTGAAAATGTGCGTCGTTCCCCTTTAATGTCAAAAACACCCACAGAATACTGAAAACGACTGGTGAATGACGACCAAGGACAGAACCATCTGGATGTGTGCGTCCTTACCTCGTTTGGGAACCTTGCCGGTGCTGGCCTCAGGAGTCTCTGGAGACGTTGTGTCGGCTCCATCGTCAACCAGCTGGATCTGAGACAGACAGACAGACAGACAGACAGACAGACAGACAGACAGACAGACAGACAGACAGACAGACAGACAGACAGACAGACAGACAGACAGACAGACAGCAAAAAGACAGTTAGTCATGTCCTCCGGTGACTTTAACTGCTATAACTATTAGAGCCGGCAAGCGAGGGAGAGACAAATGTTAAAGGTGAGCCAGAAAAATAAAAATTGGCTTGTTTATTGATGTTCATTCAAATACAGCAAGTGAGTTGTAATTTTTCCATCTCCATGGTGATCTTTATAACTGAAGTGCTTTGAAGCCAAGTGGGAGACATAATGAAGAGCATTAGTAACACAACACCTGATCAATACTGAAGCTGACCCGTGTGTTTGTGTGTCTGTACCTGAATAGTTGAGTCACAGCAGGTAACATTCACTGTCCGTGCTCACTCAAGAAAAGAAGCCTCATGCAAGAATCACATGATTAAATAGATTCATTCTTAAGTGTCAAGGGCAGGTGATTTACCACCAATTTTCTCTTTGGTACAGACAAACGCCTAAAGTACCTAAGTACGGATAGTTTGTCTTTCTTCATAGTGGAATTAACAATTAGGCAGTTTTTGCCCTCCTGTAGCAATATAAAGCAGTTTTTTCCCCCGTGTTGTTTCTCTTGTGCACACACACGAGGACACACTGCTGTCAATGGTTTCACGTTATACCTCAGGTGGTGAAATGCTGCACTGTACCAGCAAAGAGATGGAAGAAGAAGACTGCTGGATGCAAACAATATAAATACTTTAGGAATCATCTTTGCAAAAATTGTATGAGGAAGGAAATACATTGAACATGCTGAACCTCAAGGATACACAGTGTGTTATGGTGCTGAATGTGAAGAATGTTTGTTTGTTTACAACAAAACTCCACAAGGGACCTTTAACTCTGCTGACTGTGCTCTATGAGTCTGTGTTTACTGTTTTTACATGTTGAGAGCTTTACTTTAAATACAAATTAATCCTTCCACATTGAGAAAGTTATAAGAGTTAATTAAATGCCAATAAAATTCAAGCAGTGACAAACAAAACAAAACTAAATATTTCATTTATTGGCCATCCCTTGGGATGTACTGACTCCTCCAGGCCACCATAGATTGCCTATGGTTATGTAATGCGCGGGGGCATTTTGCGGTATTTTTCCTGAAGCAAAAAAATAAAGCAGTTTTTTTGCCTATGGTTATGTAATGCGCGTCAAAAAAAAAATAAAGCGACCAAACAGAAGCAAAAAAAAAACTGCTGGCACCAAGCAGACAACAGAGGAAAACATCAACCCCCTCACAAACACACTGCGTCAAATGAGAAAAAAAAACTGAATTCTAAACATCTCACAAAGTCAGAAACTAAACAATAGACATTATTGTTGTTACCTGTGATTGTCTCACAAATATCCCACGATTCTCCGCGCAGGTGAAGTAGCGTTTGCCCTGCACGGTGCCGTCGTTCTTGCCCTTGGCCTCGTCCAGGATGACTCCCACCCATTTCCCAGAGGCAAAGAGCGTGTTGCCGATGTAGGCCACGGTGCCGTGCTGCCCCTTCCCGATCACCTCCACCAGGGAGCCCACCTTGATGGGCCGCCCGCCCCCGTCCGAGCTCATCCTGCTGCTGCCGCTGCTGGTCTGAGGTGGGACGAAGAAAACACACGCTGTTCAAACATGTTCACATCGACACTGTTAAAGGGGCAATCCACTGAATATACATATCAGTGCAGGAAGTTTCTTCTTCTTCTTCTCGGTTGGAAATCTGACGAAATAACCATGATGAGAAGTGGATGTTTAAAGTCGTGGGTGTTTACCAGACAGGGAAAGGAATGACACAATCACGTTGCATTGTGGGTAGTGTAGGATCGAGTGGTTTTAAAGATTGATGAATACTAGGGATTTAAAGTATGGACGTCCTGGTCCCATCAGCACCAAATTCAACCACAAGTCCCCCAAATGTCTTGAAGCATAATACTACATGGATGTAGAAACACTTCAGGACGGTCTTTTCAACTCTGAGAATGAATAACTGGTATTTAAGAAGGCCTCCAAAGAATGCTTGTTACGAGGGTTAATCAAAAAACTAGAGGACCATCCTATCATAACTATGTACATATGTGGCTTGTCACAAACCAGTGTATTCTCACAATCCATTATATTTATTTGTTACCCTTATGATCCAAGCTGCCTGGTCCATTTGCATTAAAGAAACTTATTTTGATAAACTGCATTTATTGCTAATATGGCCAAATGCATCACAGAGTGTCTCAAATTATAACTGAGTCATATGTGCATTTAAATGTGCTGTGTTGAAACCTCCCATCAGTTGTTATTATGATTTCTAAAGCACAAGATGATGTCAAACTTGAGTTATAACCTCTTAAAAGGGCAGCTCAACGCTCTGGTTCTGCAAGGATAGATGCCAGAAGGTTTATTCACTGTTATACTATACATTTTAACAGCTTACAAAACATTTTGTGGCGTTTAATTTCTCTCTAAAGCACAATCTAATTCCAACCTGACAATTCAAGGCTTTGTAGAGTTAAATAAGTCATCGTCACCGTCATGTTGTGATTATCACAACAACCACCACCACCATCATTAGTAAATGACCGTCAGGCAAAAGGAAAAGCTTTCGTGATCTGGCTAAAGGTTCAATCACTGCTTTATCTGATACATAAAAGCAGCCAAAAATAGATTTCTCTGCCTGACTCTGTCGGAGAGGAGGCTATGATACAGTTAATGACTACAGTGCAACGCATAACTGCTGTAGGTGAACATCTGCATCAAAAGGGTCTTTTACAGGACCATGTCAGCACACAGAGACAAGCAGCAGGGGTACAAAAAGTAGTTCTGTGTCATTCTGTCCCACTGAGCCTCGTCTTGCACTCTCTTAATGTGAAAAACATGCTTAAAAAAACAGCACCGCTCTTGTTTTTCTGGTCTTTGTGATAGTTCCATGGCAACGTGATGATGATGATGATGATGTGTGGAGAACAAATTGTGCAGTAAAAACCTTTTCAAGACGGGGCCGCAATATTTTGTAATCAAATAATCCTGCATAACCCAATTTACAGTGTGATGTCCTAGAAGAGATGGTGACTCAGCAGAACAGAGAGGAGGGTATATTATTTCTCTGTGAGAGAACATGCTCTCCTTGAGCTACTGTAAACATACGCCGTCTTTGTGTTTAGCTTAAAAAGGTTAATGACGGTGAACCAAAACAAACAGACAGCAGCAACATGAAGGTCTTTTAAAATATGAAATATTCATTCATCTCTTCCACTGATCATGTTGTATGATCAAAACATTTATTTTTTTACTCTAAACCTTTAAGGCTCCACTGCTTAACTTGTTGACAACTTACAAAAATATGCTTTTTTTTAAAAATTGGTCCAGACCTTTGAATACCTTTAATTAACTCGGAGAAAAACAAAAGAAATATCAAACAAAAACTTAAAAAACTAATTTTGTTCATGTGATTGTCATTTTTTAGGCTGATAACAATATCGATAGTTAAGAGTTTTAAAAGTCGAATAACAACATATCGGCATATTTTATGTTATTTATTTGCCGCCATATACACTAATATATATCTGCAATACGCTAACATTGGTCAATTTATAGGAAAAATAAACTATCTTTTTCTTTTAAATTATAGCCCATCCTTACACAGGGTTTGTCACGAGTTCCAAGGAATACAACATGCACAAATGAAACTTTGGGGGAAGCCAGTGAGGGATCATATCTTTGTCCTCCTCCCCTAGACCAACAGTAAAAACAGCAGTGACATGGAGAGCGATGAAAAGGGATTGGCTGGTTATAAACTGGAAAGGAGAAGAGGTAAAAATACATTAAACTGTAATATGTGGTGGTTAAACCTACAGGGCAGCTAACAGTCAGCCGTCCTTATTGCACAAGTTGAGGGCTTTAAATCTGAGTAAGTATAAGTTGGAATGTGTTCATATAGAGATCGTTTTGTTTCAGTGCTCTTTAAATACAAGCTTTAACACGGTGTAACTTCTTATGGGATATTTTGAACGATTTATATTTCCTAACCACAGAGTCTGAACAATAGATTATAGAAATATCGTCACCCACAACACCGGGGGAATGAATGGTCACTTATTTCTACTCTCAGCTTGACAGCAAATTACCTCAACTAATAAAGGATTACCTTATCTTATATTAAAGAAAACTAGTTGATTCTCAGAGCTACAATATCAGTTTCTTTCTCTACTAAAAGTATCCAAACATTTTGTTGTCAACTGAATTAAATATCAAGAAGAGAAGAAATGACCAGGTCTTCTTCTGGTTCGTCTACACTTTCTTAGTGCTTAAATATAAAACCAGACATCACTTAACAGATAGTGTTCTTTTATGAACATCCCTGTTAAGACATCGCAGCAGCAGTTATACGAACCCTGAATTCCCATGATTGCTTAAAGTCTAATTAACCTAGCTTATAATTCATGACCAAGATAGAAAGAGATGTTTGAACTGGTTATGTGCAGGAAATGCGTCCTTGAGACAAGCGTTTTCTACGTCACAGTCTTAAGATCTTTCATTCACGCTGCAACATCCATTTAATTCCTTCAAATCAATTTTATTCATAACGGAGGCAGGTATATTTGGTTTACGGTGCTTCAGGGAGACTCACATGCACCTGTCAACAATCTGCAATCAAACATCCTTTGGGGTTTATAAATCCTGCCTTCTTTAAAGTCATAAAACCACTAAAACAAAAGAGTTTGAACGTCTGTAATGAAGCCTCAGTGTTGTTCAGTCATTGCTCCGACCTGTTTGCCATGTGCTGTAGGGAGAGATGACCCGAGGAGGGCGGGCTGAATTATTTAGTGCCACTCTACTCTTAAAGCACGCAAGCTCACGCCGACTATTATGCTAAAAAGAATATTAAAACAGTGACACATCCTCATTTGCTGCACTGTAACAACCGGCATTGGTATTGGAAAGAATTCCTTTGCTTTCTCAAAAAAGAAAGCTTTTGAAATGCTGCCATGCACACAGTTTTAATAGATTGTCACCATGTCATGCAGGCTGAATTACAAAGCAAAACATCTCTTCTTTTGTGATCTGAAGAAAGAAAAGAGTGTCTGAAAGGTACAATATGAGCGCTGATGTCATCCCTGCCAATGACAGGAAAGCTGCCTGACTCAGAGACAGATGACAAACAGGAAGTCCTATGGTGCTCATGGATCGTGTGTCCACTGTATTATGATAACAAAAACCCTTATGGTCCTGCTGTCATGGATCATCTCCTACTCTAGAAAGAGGAGTTGTCACAGAGGTCCGATTCCTAACATCACAGCAGCAACGTTGAACCACCGGAGGGGCATCAGAGCCGAACAAAGAGGCGACAATTCACACAGAGGAATGCAGCGCCTGAAATGGATTAGAAACCCTTCTATTCAAAGTAGGAATGGACATGGAGCTGATGACAGAGTGAAACTAATTGAGCAGACGTAGCAGAAACAATGGCGCAACGATCAGGACCAACTTAAAGAGCAACGTCCTGCCCGTTCATTCACCTCACTGGGATGTACAAACACCTTGTACACACTCACCCGGGTGTACGTGCTCCTCCTAGTCTGTGACATGTTTCCTGGTCGCCCCCCCGGACCGCCTGTCTGGACCTGAAGGGGTGTTATTGAGGAGAGCGTCAGCCAGACAGAAGGGGGTCTAGGAGAGGTGTGGGGGGGTTAGATGATGCTGCCGGAGCGTCTCTATCTTCCTCTTTATAGAATCACACCATCATCCTCTCAGCTCTCCAAAGTCTCCTGTCCCTCCTCTCTGCTGCTGCCAGAGCAAAGCCTGCAGGGAGCTTTTTGGCTCGGTCAGAAAGTTTCTGAGGGGCAGACGGTGGTAGATCCACCTCCCCTCTGATGAACGGACCGGTGGGAAGCGGCAGCAAAAATAATCATCAAGGCTGGGTCTGCTGTGAGTGCATCAGCTGAGAGGCAGCACTGCTCTGCGCTAGTGTCTGCACTGGTATTCTGCAGAAGGGAGGGTGGTTTAGGCCCCAGACTGGGGAACTGGGTCCTAAAGCCTGCAAATACACCTCTTAAAAGCTTCCCAAAATAAACCTGACAGTCATTATTCCCATTGCATGTCCTCGCTGTATGTCCATGCATAATTTGCATGGTATGATGCAGAGGTTTGGAGATGCAGGAATGCTCTATTAAAGGGCATTTAAAGTCCTGATAAGATAAATAATTAAAGCACAAAATGCCATAATAATCATTTCAGTTATGAATGATCATTCAGTCAATAAAAACAACCCCTTTAAGACCATCAACGCAGCAAAGTATCCTATGTATCCTTGGGAGGCAGATTACTGTCAAATTTATGCAAATTTCACTTTGTTTCTTCTTCCAAAAGTGGAAACAAAAACACAGGCAGTAAGCATTTTCCCAACCAGGGAGGGAGGGGAACCAGTTTGACTCAATCTGATTCTGTTTCATTGTGGTTGAACACAAAAGGCCCAGGTGATGCTCTGTGATGCAGCACACTGTAAGCAAAAAGCCAGCGGATTGCATGAGGGCCCCGCCTGATGCCGTGGCCCCGTCACAGAGCAAGGATTAACTCTCCTTTATCAGCTTTTATCAGCTAACTGCACGGCTGGGGCTTTTTTTAAACTCTCATTCCCTTCTATTTCTGTGTTGTCATCTTTTTTTCCAAATGAAAGCAAACACTGCACGGTTTCTGTGTAAAAGCTTTCAAGCTTAGAGGCTGATAAGAGATGTTGTTGGAGTATGCGTTTCGGCATCAGAACAAAGAGAGACCAGGCCTTCAGGAGGTGGGATATTTCTTTTACCGAATAATGCAACACTCATACAGCTTAAGCACCCAAACATGGACCAGGATAACAAGGTGTACTGCCTGTAGGCTCAGTATTATCACTGAACATACAGCAGGGGTGAACTGATTTAAGCAGTATGTTTGTGATTTCAGGAACCATAAATTAAACTCCCATAAAGTCTGGAAAACATCTTAAATATACAAAATTCAGCCCATTATTTCAGACGCAGGAGAGTTAAACACAGTTGAGGTTGTTAAGTGAACCTCTGCAGTCTCTTTGCACCCTTTTATGCAAATGACGGAGGCAGGACCAAAAGACAGGGTGTTTGGGATTTGTGGGAGGTAGAGGAGACAGAGAGAGGGGGGGAGTCCTTATCTCTCACTGAAGAAATAATAAGGGGACAACCAGCAGACAGAACAGAAATCAAAGAACTGCCTCCTTAAAGAAAATGAGGACAATGGCAGAGAAAGAGGCGTCACCAGCTCAGTCAGACGCCGTATGCTGCTGGGAGACTTTTTCAGACTGGTGCACAGGACGGTTGCAGAAACAGAGGTGACACGATACGAGCACACTGCACCTCCACCGGGAGGGACAAATTAACGTCACCGAACAAGGTAAAGATGAGCATTTCTACGTCCTGGAAGCTGCCATTGATTACGACTATTATATGGAAATATGACGGAAGTTTGGATTTTTACATAGTTACATAGATAGTTGAATCATGGGCTGAAATGCAAACTGCTGTGTCATTAAGGTATCCTCATTGTGTCATCAAGGTAAGAAATTCTTCGGTACGTCACAAAACAGAGAGTTTAATTTAGGGCTGCAAATAACTCTTTTTTTATTGTAAATTAATCTGTTTGTTTGTTTTTCTTTTAATGAAGTTGATGGTTAGTGATTTGTTCATTTGATATGGAAATGAATGATAAATGCTCAACGATAGCTTCCAGATCTCAAAGGAAAAGTCTTCAGATTGTTTTCTTAATATGACTTACAGTCAGAAAAACTAATAATTTAGTGTATAAAGATATGAAATCAACTTAGGTTAAGTGGTGATCAGCAGATACTTTAACCTGATATGTGGTTCAAACTGTTGATTAAATCAATTCCTCTCCAGTTGCTTGATTTACTGTCAAATGGTTTCAGAACTTGTTTAATTTAATATGAGGATAAAATAACTGATTTAGAAACTGACAGGCCAATATCACTAAATGTGTTCTATTCCACATTAAAACCCCAGAAGTTATCATTTAATTGTGACTTTTTGCTGACTGATTGTATGAAGTGGTTATGTTTTAAGAAAGTATGACCAGTTTGCGATCATCAAATGTAGTAATTATTTCATTTTATCTCTAAATACAGCATATCCTTTATGTGCAATTTGTTCCTAAATTACCAAACTAAGTAGGGCTACACTAACGACTGTTAACATTAATTTAATAATGAACTAAACTCAAACATATTGAGTTCATCATGATTACACTTTAAAATATATATATCTAAAGACTTTTGAGTAGGTGTATTTTTTTTTTTCATTTTTGCTTTAAAGTTTTACTTAAATAATTAACCGAATATTCAATTTGTTGCTGATTCATTTTGCTGTCAATTAACTAATTGATTGATTGATTGTTTCAATTCTAATATACAGTGCAGTAGGCAAAAACCATGAGCCTTCCTCGTAGCACTTATTGCATTCGTATTAGTTGTTGCACTTACTGTATTCGTATTAATTTATTGCACTTATCCTATTCGTATTAGTTTGTAGCACTTATTGTATTCGTATTAGTCTGTTGCAATTATTGTTTTCGTAGTAATTTGCCTCTGCACTATACTTTTGCTCTGGTTTATGCTTTTAGATGCTTGTTTAAGAAAGGAGATGCACTTATGACTTCTGGTGACTAGTAGTTCTCTTGAATACCTATGTTGAATACACTTCCTGTAAGTCTCTTTGGATAAAAGCGTCTGCTAAATGACTGTAATGTAATGTAATGTAATCCTATATATTATTGCAAGGCTTATATTAAGCAATTTAATTTATCAATAACTATTTTAATAGTCAAGAAATTGTTTTCAGTCACTAAAAAATCCCTGAAATGTGAGTGTTTGCAGGTTTCATAATTCTAGATTATTTTAAATTAAATATATTTGGGTTATGAAGGAGTTTGAAGATATCACATTGGGGCTTTTTTTAAAAAAACTTTTTAACATTTACTTGCTTCGATGATTAATTAATTTGAAAAAAGAATCAGTAGCTGAATTGAAAGTAAAAATAGCTCTACTAGTTATATGCTGAGCTTCCTCTCCACCACATGCATGCTAATGATATTCAGCCTGGTCTCCACACCACCATGCAGACAGAAAAAGTAGGTCATCCATAGAAAACAAGAGCAGAGCCTGTTTATTCCTTAACTCCACTCCAATGTGTGTCAAACTAGAATGAAAGTGCTCAATTTAAGCAGCATGGTTTACAAAAAAACCCTGCAAGTATATAAATAGAAACATGTGAGAGCTAAATATGTAATCTGGTGCCATCTAGTGAGTTCAAAGCCAAGAGACCACTGCTCCATAAATACCCTACTGCCTCACTGACCAAATTAAATATATTTCAGTAATGTATTTTACATTATCAGCAACTATTTATCCCCCAAAAAATCTATATAATAATAATAATAATATTGTGCATGCTATGTCTGGTTGTTATATAATAAATCACAGCATGGGTGTGGCTGCAGCCTTACATGACATTTTTCTCCCCACAGATTAACCAAATGGGATGAGAAATTAGGAAAAACTGGATTGTATTTTAATTAAATCAAACCAGAATAAAGCCTTAAAGCCAATTAAAGCTGGATCCTGATCCACACCGCCTCAATAATCACCATCAAAAGCTCATTAAATATTAGTAATAATCTAAACTACATTATTATCTGTTTAAATGTGCACATTATGTGTTTTACCCACTGTGATTTGTGTTAAAATCAACATTTTCATTTCCATGGCTGGTTGTTGGTGCTGTCAGCTGTCAGCTGGACACTCCCTGCACAGCTGCTGCCAGGCTTCTATTGAGTTCATTCACAAACACACACATATAACATGTCTACACAGATGCACATGCTTTCTGGATTCATCTCCCATTGATCAGGTTGCATGTGAGGGTTATATTTTACCTGATTGTGGACTAAAATCCTGCAGAAGGCTCAGCTCCTTGCCCGGCAGGCTTCATCCATCCACGGTGGTCTGAGCAGACGCATCAGTGCTGAGGTGTCCGAGCTGCTGCCTGATCCGGCCGCAGAAACACAACCAGAAACAAGAGCAGCCTGGTGGTATTTTGTAACATTAGACTATAGAGATTACTGAATTCACTGTTAATTAAATAGCAGCTGACACAAGTGTAAACACAGATGAGAAATTATTTATTAGAAGATAATTTAGTGTTGGTAAATGAAATTATTTTATTTTATTATATTATTATTATATTTTATTGTATAATATGTGTATTTATTATCTGTTTCTATAGCACTAGTGTTGGTAAATGAAATTATTTTATTTTATTATATTATTTTATTATATTATTTTATTTTATTATATTATTATTTTATTTTAAAAGGTATTATTGTAGTAAACAACAACAACAACAAATTGTAGTACAACAACAGCGGAGACCACAGTCTGTCATCATGCTGACCATATATACTGTACATTTTTATTTTTATTTTTTTATTTTTATTTTATTGTATAATATGTGTATTTATTATCTGTTTCTATGTAGTTGAGCTGCTGCAACACCCGAATTTCCCCCATGGGGATCAATAAAGGAATATAATATTGATATATTGACTATAGAGATTACTGAATTCACTGTTAATTAAATAGCAGCTGACACAAGTGTAAACACAGATGAGAAATGATTTATTAGAAGATAATTTAGTACATTAAGGGCAATAAAAATATCTGAAAAATGTAATGTTTCTCTTTTGTCATGTGTTTAAATTGTAGGCAAGGCAAGCACTAGTGTTGGTAAATTAAATTATTTTATTTTATTATATTATTATTTATTTTATTATTATAATATGTGTATTTATTATCTGTTAGCACTAGTGTTGGTAAATGAAATATTATTTTATATTGACTCTATTATTATTCACTGTTAATTAAATAGCAGCTGACACAAGTGTAAACACAGATGAGAAATGATTTATTAGAAGATTTTACTACATTAAGGGCAATAAAAATATCTGGAAAATGTAATGTTTCTTTAAAAATGTAATGTTTCTCTTTTATGTTTTAAATTGTAGGCAATTATCTGTTTCAAGCACTAGTGTTGGTAAATGAAATTTTTTTTTATTATATTATTATTATTTTATTGTATAATATGTGTATTTATTATCTGTTTCTATAGCACTAGTGTTGAGCTTGTCATCATGCTGACCATATATACTGTAATTTCCTGTTTCTATCATGAAATAAAGGAATATAATATTGATATATTGACTATAGAGATTACTGAATTCACTGTTAATTAAATAGCAGCTGACACAAGTGTAAACACAGATGAGAAATGATTTATTAGAAGATAATTTAGTACATTAAGGGCAATAAAAATATCTGAAAAATGTAATGTTTCTCTTTTATGTGTTTAATTTATTTAATGAAATTATTTTATTTTATTATATTATTTTATTTTATTATATTATTATTTTATTGTATAATATGTGTATTTATGATCTGTTTCTATTGTAGGCAAATTTCCCCATGGGGATCAAGTATAATGAAAGTGCTAGTGTTGGTAAATTAAATTATTTTATTTTATTATATTACTTTATTTTATTATATTATATTATTATTTTATTTTATTGTATAATATGTGTATTTATTATCTGTTTCTATAGCACTAGTGTTGGTAAATGAAATATATATTGATATATTGACTAGAGATTACTGAATTCACTGTTAATTAAATAGCAGCTGACACAAGTGTAAACACAGATGAGAAATGATTTATTAGAAGATAATTTAGTACATTAAGGGCAATAAAAATCTCTGAAAAATGTAATGTTTCTCTTTTATGTGTTTAAATTGAAGGCAATGAAAGTGCTAGTGTTGGTAAATTAACTTTGATATACAGTACCAGTCAAAAGTTTGGACACACCTTCTCATTCAACTACTTTGAAGAATCTAAAATATAAAACATATTCTGGTTTGTTGAGCATTTGTTTGTTTACCACATAATTCCATATGTGTTCCTTCATAGTTTGGATGTCTTCAATATTAATCTACAATGTAGGAAAACCATTGAATGAGAAGGTGTGTCCAAACTTTTGACTGGTACTGTACAAAACATAATAAGCTTGTAAAATCATGACATATTAATAAAGATTGGAGGTTCCTAAATACTCACACAGGTGTTTGCATTAAAAAACAGTTTATAAAATAGTCAACAATTGTTTTAGCAATTGTTCTTCATATTTATATATACATTTTCTGTATATTATTGTATTTTAATTTCCAACTTTGAGTGTGTTCTGTGTTTCACTTTATTGCCTGACAAATGTATCCTTTGGGACCATGAATCCGAAACCTGATGTTCCTCAAATTCTGATTTAATTCAAAAGTTTTATATGAAACAAAAAAAACAATCTGACAACTTCCCAGTTTGTGAGCATTCAGGAACCGTGTAGCATCCTGTACGCAAAACAAACCTCAGGCCAGAAACTTCAGTATCGCCCGAAACCATCAAAATCTGGTTCAGTTCCCGGCAGGAATCCTCGCCCCGGGGCCACAACCTTCCTCTGGCTCTCACAAAGCAGAAACTTGTTCTTCCAGTTTGGCTGAACAGGTGCAAGATTCTCCTTTAAGGCCTCCAGCAGTACAAATGTGGTGAAGGAAAAGATGAAAAATGTGAAGCTGTAGGGCTCGGTTTCAGAGTGAGCATCTGGAAAATACTTCCCCGAGCACATTCGTATTCCTGGTGTGAACAAATCTGACAACTGCTGAGATTGCTCTAGAGATATAACACAGCTCATTAGCAGATTAAGGGAACTGAAAGAATGGGTATTTTTAGATGAAAAGGTGAAGTAGAAATAACACACGCATATCAAATATGTCAAGAGGGAAATATTTTTATACCCAAGTAAAATCAAGTTTACTGCAAAACATTTTTTTGGTAACAGGACTAAGGATGCACCAGTCCAACTTTTTCTACTGATTATGATACTGAGTACCAATTAAATACCACTTCTCTCTTTTTCTCCAATTTATAATCTGTAGACCTCACTACATAAAACTTATCGGAGTCATTTTAATTTAAGGTAATATGGGACAATGAGGGATTACTCTGGAGCTAAAAACAGTGTTCGCCATGTCTGAATAAATTGAATCAATAACAATGAATTTTATAATTACATTGACAAAACTGTATTATATGTGGATTGGTGATGTCATGATCTGCTTAATCAGATCAATATCATGGTCAATATTAATTCAGAGTATCAGATAGGTGCATCCCTAATGGTAATACAAAATAAGCGAATGCCACAAAATTGTAGGAGCATGTTAATATGTAGCTTTTTATTCTTAGTGTAATTTAGAAAGTAAATCATTTACAAAATTAAATAATCAAATCACTTTGAAGAAACTCAAATCAACACAAACCCTTCAACATCATGTCTGTAGACATAGCAGATATTTCTATGATCAATTTGTTTTGTGTGTGTGTGTGTGTGTGTTTGCGATTAGAGAAAACATGCCTAATTTTTTTGCTGCTAGTGTGTGTAGTAAACAGTTCCTCATGTGGATCCTGTAGTCTGACCTTTCCTGAGTGTTTGGTTGCCTTAAGAGCAATGCATTCTGGGAAAACATAAGGAAAACATAAGTTTTAAGACCACTCATTCACTTTTTTTATCTTTCTGTAAATCAAGTCTGTATTCAAACAGAGTGAAGTTTGTGATTTTGGCAGCAAGCTCCGGAACAACGAACTGTCGTATCTTCTGGTAGCCCATGTGCTCGTACAGCTTCTGAGCGTCCGTTTGCACCACAGAGGTGAACAGGATGACTGCTGCAAAACCTCTGTCACGGGTAAAATCAGCCACTGTCTGACACAGAGTCTTAGCGATGCCCATCCCGCGGTAACTGCGGAGTACAGACATGCGTTTCAACTCCAAGCATGCGGGCGCATCCTCATTAGGAAGGCAAGCCACCGTGCCGACCACCTGACCATCGACTTCAGCCACCCAAAAACACGAGTCCTTCTTGTCCATGTAGGTCCCACTGATGTTGTCGAGGTCCTTCTTGAGGGAGGTGTCGATGTAACAGTTGAACATGTAGACGACAAACTGCCTGGCCCCGGCCAGGAGGAGGGTGACGGCGAGGATGGGTAGCAGGAAGGACTTGGAGCTGGTCATGAGAGCGCAGAACACGCACATGAGCACCATTTGGGTCGGCGGCTGTTTCAGGAGGTGCATGAAGGACGAGGGTATGTGCTCGCTTATCCCCATGGTGAAGATATCCTTCACCGCCTTAGTGTCGGCATCCCGATACCTCCGGATCTGAATACTGGCCATGGCTCAAACCTGCTTTTTAAAACAACAGGAGGTCAAAATGTGAGTTGTGACAATACTACAAAAGGACTAGATAAACCAGTTTGCGATCATATATTAATTATTTTGTCCTTTAATTTGATTTATTTTCAGCATCAAAGTGTGCTGAAGCCTTTCCTTAAATCTCTAAACTGTCGTGAGAATTTTAAAACATTACAGTGATTTTTACAGTGATTTTTTAAAGTAGCATATTCTCCATTTGAGTTTGGTTAAATTGAACAATTAAAATGTTTGTTTTTCTGGTTCAACTACGTGAATTGAAATGAAATTTGAAGATATCACTTTGCGCTCTAGTAGCTTGTAATGTATGTATCAGAGGTGGTATACAGTAACAGACATACGGTACAAAAGTAGAGCTGAGAAGTTTTGGGACTTTCATAATCCCATTTCTGAAACTTGATCTACTTCTTTCACTTCCTAACATTTCTGCACATTTTGAATAATTACTCTGACAGCTGTCGTTCCTAATTACTTAGCAAATACAGATTTTACATGCTAAACATATAACAAACTCATAAACTGTGTTGGTAGCATTGCAATACTATAATTATTCTGTCTGTATATATAAAAATGTTTTAGTTATTGTGGATTTTATTTTTCTTATTTACTTATTTAAAATATTTTTTTGCATTTTATTGTATAATATGTGTATTTATTATCTGTTTCTATGTAGTAAAAAACAACAACAAATTTAGTACAACAACAGCAGAGACCACAGTCTGTCATCATTGTTGAGCTGCTGCAACACCCGAATTTCCCCCATGGGGATCAATAAAGGAATATAATATTGATATATTGACTATAGAGATTACTGAATTCACTGTTAATTAAATAGCAGCTGACACAAGTGTAAACACAGATGAGAAATGATTTATTTGAAGATAATTTAGTACATTAAGGGCAATAAAAACCTCTGAAAAATGTAATGTTTCTCTTTTGTCATGTGTTTAAACTGTAGCCAAGGCAAGCACTAGTGTTGGTAAATGAAATTATTTTATTTTATTATATTATTATTTTATTGTATAATATGTGTATTTATTATCTGTTTCTATAGCACTAGTGTTGGTAAATGAAATATATATTGCTATATTGACTATAGAGATTACTGAATTCACTGTTAATTAAATAGCAGCTGACACAAGTGTAAACACAGATGATAATAATAATAATAATAATAATAATAATAATAATAATAATAATAAAAAAACACAGTAATACTGTTTAATTAAAATTTTAAAAAAAATTACATTCTGTATGTGACTTTAAGAAAGTTTGTTTTTTTTACCCTTAATGGAGCTTTTGTCCCAGAAAACAAACTCAATAATAAATCAATGCTGGATGTAAACAAAGCCCTCAAACGTCACATGACGTCACGTCACATTATCTGCAGCTAGCATCCGGCTAGCTGCAGGATTAGATTAGCTTAGCTCTGGAGGAATAAACAAGGTTATTAAACATGACTTACTGTGTTGTGTCTAATGGTTTAGGGCAGCAGGAGGTGGATGTGTGAGCGCATGGAGGTCTAAAGAGAAGCGGAAGGCAGCGAAGTCTCCAGAACCACAAAAACGTTTTTCTCCGACTTCCGGATTTCGGATTTGACGCGTTCAGGGAACATCGGAAAAATGGGAAAATCAACCGTCCTCCATTAAACATACAAGACACAGACAAAGTGTGAACACAGATGAGAAATTATTTATTAGAAGATCATTTAGTGTTGGTAAATTAAATAACATTATTATATTATTATTTTATTTTATTGTATAATATGGGTATTTACTATCTGTTTCTATAGCACTGGTGTTGGTAAATGAAATTATTTTATTTTATTATATTATTTTATTTTATTATATTATTATTTTATTTTATTGTATAATATGTGTATTTATTATCTGTTTCTATAGCACTGTATTTTATTTTTATTATTTTATTTTATTGTAAATATGATGTTTTATAGTGTTGGTATTTATTTTATTTTATTTTATTTTATTATTATTTTTATTTTATTGTATAATATGTGTATTTATTATCTGTTTCTATAGCACTAGTGTTGGTAAATGAAATATAATATTGATATATTGACTATAGAGAATACTGAATTCACTGTTAATTAAATAGCAGCTGACACAAGTGTAAACACAGATGAGAAATTATTTATTAGAAGATAATTTAGTACATTAAGGGCAATAAAAACCTCTGAAAAATGTAATGTTTCTCTTTTGTCATGTGTTTAAACTGTAGGCAAGGATGTTGCTAGTGTTGGTAAATAAACTTTGATATATTGTGTTTTAAAATATGAAAAATGTAAGGGTAATAATAAGGAGGATTGAGGAAGGCAGCAAGGGAAGTTGCAAAGGAATATATGGACATTTATATAATCCCCAAAATAATAAAACATGGAAAGGTAAAAAAAACATGAAAAAAAAATGTGTATCTGCAATTTTTAGTGTATGTGGATTTTGGCAATTGTTCTACATATTTTTATACAATTTCTATATTTTTTATATCTTATTTTGAAGACAACTTAAACGATTTCCCCTCTGGGATACTCATAATTACGATGTCACTTGAACGCACCACTTCCTGTTTGTATTGACATCAATGCTGCAACTTGCAGATCATCTCAGAGTATAATACAATTTTATAAAAGGAAATTTAATAAAATATAATAAAATGTCAACCCCAATTTGAGCCTGGTACGGTTTTAACTTTATTTATGGATCATAACTGGCACTGTGTATGTATTATTAGATTTACAGTTATTTGTAGTTGGTAAAAAGTAATAAGACAGTTGCTTTGAGTCACAAAAGAACCATAGGGATATTTGAACAGATGATTAATGATTCTCTGCAGCAGTGTTTACCAACCTTTTGGGGTTTGTGACCCCTTAAAACAAACCAATGTCTACTTGCAACCGCTCATCAACCAGTTTCAAGTACTTTGAACGTATGAGTCATTTAAACTGGTGGTGGGGACTTATTGTCATTTGGGAGCACCATCAGTTTTACTAACGTCTTTAGAAAATTAGACATCAAAATACAAAATATTTTCAAAAATGAAAAAGGAAAACTCGAAAAAAGAACCAGTAAGGTCCTAGAGGTCACACAACTCAGAGGTCAAACACTGCTTAAAGGGTAAACAGAAACTGTTGTCACAATAACACTGCTTATAGTTTCCACTACAGCACCAAAGAGTTCAAATAAATGGGAGATATTTCACACAACATGAAGACTGAAAAAATAATTTATTGTCTCCTGAAATACACAACTTGATTAAAATCACATATCAAATGATTGTAAAGATTTTCCCTTTTTTTAAATGGTGTAAACTTTTCACTACCTTGATAGTCAAAAGCTATAAAAGCATTGTTTTTTCTTTAAACATTTTGGTTTTGTTTGTACAAAACATTCACTTTATGTTCACTTTCCCGCCCAGCTAAGTGAGCAGAAATAGAAGCAGCTCATTTAAAAAATATATTTTTTTCTTTCCAGTTTTTGTTTCTCTGTCTCTCTCCCTTCTAGCCCAGGTTTATCTCCCCAGCAAACATGGTGATCAGCAGAATGATGGTGAACCCGGTCAGCAGCCCTGCGTTCTGGATCATGAAGAAGATGATCTTGTCGGAAGTCCGCTCCTGTTCCCGTAATATGTTGTCCATCTCTGGAAACTGAGACAATCAAAAATACAATGGCATTATTGTTTGACAGTTCACATAATGGGAAGTAACAACATACAAACAAGAAGTGGGAATCAGTTTATTTGTGTGGCTAGACTTTTAACAACTCGAAACTGGAAATAAGTTCCCATTTTCTGACTGCTGATGTTTAAATATTACAGATTGGCTTTATCGGGTTCAAAAAGAGCTGAAAGACACTTAAATGCTAAGTAGAGCTGGGGCAACTGCAGTCAGGGGTTTGTCACTATAAGTAACACCTTTCACACGTGTTGTCATTTGATCCATTGTTAATATAAATATATTGATTATAGCAGCTTTAAAGATTAACATCTACAGTAGGGATCAGTGTACTTTGGACTGAGTGTCACTGAGACAGTAGGGAAGTCCGGAAGTGTAACATTAACTAACATTAACAGATTGGCAAACATGAACAGCAATCTGCACGTGAAGAGTTTCCTCCGTTTGTATAACCTAACTCACCATGTCTGCCAGTGCAATGTACAGGAACATTCCTCCGGCAATTGCAAAGATTGCATTGGGAGCAAAGTTGCTCCCGAGCAGGATGCCGAAGGCAAGACCGACGTAACACGACACCGCCGACAGCAGGTTGAAGAAAATGGCCTGAGGAACGCTCATACCAGAATTCAGCAGGATAACAAAGTCACCTGAAGACGGACACAAAACACGAAACATGTATGAGTTAAACGAGCAATTTGAGCGTTATTCTAAAAGCAATGGAGTCATTTTACTATGTGACATAGTTTGTTATATAACTATATATAACTTGAAACAAACATACTTCAGCTTTGAGTTTAAGAACAAAATCAGTATGACTTTAAACCAAAGAACAATCATGACCTGTTTTATAACACTTTACAGACTTTTATTCAGATTTGGCATAAAAATGAAATACCCACTAGAGTTCAAAGAAGCTCTAAACATCCCCAACAAACTTTAGATTTTTTCTAATTAAAGCAGAAAAAGAGTTTAGGACAAATACAATAAAACCATTATGTCCCCAGTTTGTACCCTCATTTCCCGTCTACTCTTTTTTTAATCAGCTGTTCAATAAAGTGGAAAAAAGCCAAAGAATATATAATTAAAATATGTTTTCATGTCACGTACATAGAATGTTCTTTTTCACTTTATTTTTAAGTGACCAGAACAAAATAATCTTCTGTAAAATTAAATTAAATGGAATAAAATACAGTGTTGTGTTGTTGCGTTTCTAATATTGTCCACCTCATTAAAGGAAAAGCAAAACAATCAAAAACAAAATGCCGCCCTTTGCTTACATGATTGTTGTTTTGGATTACATGACAGCGGTTTAAACTTTTTAGTTTATTCAGTTTGTGGAGTTGAAACAAAACACATCACAGAAGAAGAATCAGTAAAAGTTTGGGTGCAATCCTGCAGTATGTCAGTAGAGGTTGATAAAGATTATAGATTCCTAGTGACAAATATACTTACCTGTTTTTAACCACTTAAAACCCAGTTTTCCTGTTTAATTTTCAATGGCCTTAAGATTAACTGTATTTTATTCCACTCCGTCTCACAGAATCACATATTCTGTATAAGCCTGTAAGTCGTCATTGGAGCAATGTGATGTTTAAACCGATGCCATTAAAAATGTAGATATTCTAAATGTCCTGTAGACACATTTCCACAAAATTCTGCCTTCAAAATATGGTCTTTGGGAACTTTGGGATCTCCACAAGAATCCAGAGGCTCACTCACCCAACTCGTGGGGAAACTCCTCACACACGATGGCGGTGGACGTGCTGAACCCGGTCAGTACCGACACGGTGAACGAGGCGCCGATGGCCAGACCATCGATGAAGTTGTGCAGCGCGTCGCTCAGCGTGATCATCCACGCCACTGTCTTGATGCCTGAGATTTGTTTGCCACGCAGCCAGTGGCACATCACACGGGACACCTGGACGTCCTGGAGGAGTGATGAGACGGGTTAAAGGCACTACAGCCTACAGCCTACAGCCTACAGCCTACAGACTGCTGTTTGATTAAACCAAAGCAGAGTGATATGTAAACAGTGACTTATGTGGATTCAGTGAGCAACGAGGTAAACACATAATGATATCTTTAAAACCCAAAGTTCAAATCAGACAGAAAATTGAGGATAAAGTTGAAGATCTCATCAATGACTTGCTAACAAGGATATATCATGAAAAACTCACTTGATCAGTGCTTTTGTGCATTTATTTGGTTATCTGGAGTGCCAGACAACTTACAAACTGTGAAATAAGGCAACCCAGAGAATTCTTTTGAGCTGCCTAGAACAGAAAATATTTGATTGAACTCAATCAGATTTGACTCCTCATACTGTATAAGTTACATTTGCAATATATGTGCAAAAGGAACTTGACAGTGACCTCTGGTGGAGAAAATAAAATAAATAATCTTTTACCTATTTTGGCTTTATTTTTTTAATCAAACTATTGTACAATATTTAGTTAAGGAATAACTAACAATGTTACAATTCATCCTAAGAGGAACATGAATGTCTCTGGACTACATTTAATTGCATCCATTCAATAGTTGTTGAGACATTTCACATGAAGAACCTCTTGGTGGTGCTAGAGGAACAGCAGGTCAGCGGGATTCATCCTCTGGAGACCATGAATGTACAAACATCTACAGCAATCCGACCATTATTTTTTACCAAAGTTGAGACAAAAAATAAACACTTAGAGGAAATCTTAAAGGCTTTAAACAACAAAGCGTGTCCGTCTTGGATCCACAAAATGTAACAGATACTAATTAATCAAACTACAGGAAACATTTTCAATGTGCAGCATTTCGCATCAGAACTCGTCAGTTACAAATATAATGGCACAAGTGTTTTAAATGAGAAATCGGAGAACATGCGGACACAAACAGAGCCTTTGGGACTCGGTTGAAGACAGTCGGCGTTGACAAAACGCCCCTTTTATTAGCCGCGGACGAACAAGGAGTCTTTGTGCTCAAGTCAGACAATCCCTGCATTTACCAGGAGAGGAAGGACCCAAGGCCTTCATCCCTTTGTGACCGCGGCATGTCTGTTTGTTTAGTATTTTTGATCCCTCCACAGCCAAATTTTTCCATATGACACAAGAGATTTCACCATTAAACATTAACAGCGGCACTAATTACCTCGTGTCACTGATAACTGCTCAATAAATTACCCTTAAGTAGAAAACGAAAAGTCTGAGCTTGCAGGAAAACAAGGACAAGGACATATTCTGACATTCTGGTCACGTCGCCACAATTTCGATCCCTGCATGTAAGTCACATCCGTACGACTGATAAGATGTTTTAAATCCGGTGGCTGCATTTATGGTCCATGATGAATTTGGTCAGGTGTTTCTGTGATAGAGAGCCAAATCTCCCCCAAGCACACAATTATTAAAGATAACTCACTGTTTTTATTAGTTTATCTTAATGACTGCTCACTAGATAAAAGATGATTTGAGTACAAGGGTGATTGCCACTATCATTATTAGTCACATTACTATTATTATTGCCTGTACTATTACGCTTATTGACTTGCTTGTACCCTGGAGTCTTTGTGCTTTCTCGCTTCGCAGGCTTCTATAAATCGTGGCTGTACCTGGACCGTGGACGTGCATCCTGCTACGGCCCTGCTGACACCGACTGCTACCACCATTATTATTATTACTAGTGACATTACTATGACTAATACCTGTACCATTAAGCATTTTAGCTTTACTTCCACCCTGAAGCCCTTTTGCTTTCTCAGGTTTCCATGAAACGTTGTGGTACCTGGACCGTAGTCGTGCCTCCTGCTGTGAGCCGACTGACACCCACTGCTACTTCCATTATTATTATTAGTCACATTACTATCCCTATTTTCATGGCTATAATTCTACTGTAATAATTGCTGCTGTTATTATAAGTAGTCTTATTATATGAATCATTTATGTCATATACATTGAATGTGTTGTATCTCTGTTATGCTGTTCATTCTGTACACATGACATCTGTTGCATTCTGTCCATCCTGGGAGAAGGATCCCTCCTCTGTCGTTCTCCCAGAGGCTTCTTCCTTTTTTCTCCCTGTTAAAGGGGTTTTTAGGGGAGTTTTTCCTGTGCCGATGTGAGGGAAGGACAGAGGATGTCGCATGTGCACAGATTGTAAAGCCCTCTGAGGCAAATTTGTAATTTGTGATTCTGGGCTATACAAAATAAACTGAATTGAATTGAAAAAATTGAATTGAGTTAAAGTGACATGTGTGCAATTGATCAACGCCAAGAGGCTGTAAATAAAAGTAGAATTCAAACATCAGCACTGGTACCTGAGTAGGTGTCACGTTCCGTTCCGGGTTCGGGCTGCTCTTGTCTGTGGCGATGGTGTTGATGTTCGTCAAAACGATGGAGTCCTTCTTCTCCACTAAGTCTCCGTTTTGGAGGGAGTTTTCTTGAGGCCGCTCTGGAGGAGCGAAGTGGCTGTGGCCATGCTGAGGATGAGAGGGAGAGACAAAGATTCAAAATGACTACTAATACTTTAACAAGGGTTTTATTAAAAGCTAAGCAAACAGACCTAGCTTCATATTAAATGCATAGCATATTTCCCAAAATGTCAAACTATTCTTGTACTGTAAAAGTTTTATATTACAATTTTGCTTCTCACTGACTTTTTCACCAAATAGTTTTCCCTGTTTGGCGTCCTGTTTCCTGATATTAAAAAGCTCTGTAAAAATACAGCTTCTGTGCACTTATATAAATCTTAGATTTATTGAAGGTCACAATCAGTGAACTTGGCGTCCAAAACCCAGAAAGATAAACAGTAACGACGGAAATATTTTGCCCTCATTGCCCTCATTAGTAGCCAAATTAGCTGATAAACCAGGTGGATTAGTGGAAGTACTAAAACTGTGCTAAAGAACATCACTCTGCGATAAAAAAAAAGTGCTTTGCATCTAATAAACCTAATGAACCCATTAACCGCACTGTTTCTTACCTCACCGTTGACCCCGAGAGCCATTTTCAGTATCTTCTCCATGAAGAACAAGAGGTAAAACCCTCCAAATATTCCAATTGCATTCTCCACATAGTTATCCGTTTTGGGATCAAAGCCCAGAGCCTGTGGATTAACAGGAGAACGTTAGCGGCATGTTAACAAACAAAACCTCCCTTTATTCAGCACTAAAACACCCTTATAAACATGAAACCGTGTCACCCGCTCCACCGGTCACAAACCTCTGGTATGAGCTGAAGCACAGCGTTGGAGAAGAGCGTGCCGATGGCGAGGCCGATGAAGTAGGTCAGCACTTTGGGGAAATAAGACTTCTTGGTGAAGGGGATCAGGAAGAGACCGAGCAGCGACGCCAGGTTGATCAAAGTGACCGACAGAAACCCGTAACCCCACACTGTCAGGGCACAAATGAAGGATTAACAGTTTGAAAACAATGTAGTGACTTGTTGTTGTGGTGTTTTTGCATCCTGTTTGGGAAGTTTCTGTTCTTTTTAGCTCTTTTTTTCCTGCTCATCTTTCCTACCAAATGTTCTTCTCTTCATTATATAAAAAAAAAAGAGTTGTTTCTTCTGCTTAAATTGGATTTGATGTCACTTTAAGGGGACTCTTGCTTCTCAGGAATGTGTTTCAAAGAGGATTTGAGGATTTGAATCACTGTAGAGGATTTAAGGTGAAAGTCACATTCAATCCAACTCTTTGTCAACAGTGATTGCAAGAGGACGACTTTGGCTCTAAAAGATATTGTAAATTGAATTGTTTCTCTCATTAATAAACTAATATGACTGCTGATTAATCTCATAGATTGTGTGTTAAGGTCTAGGGTTTATGTATGATAGGATCCTAATCATACGCACAGGAAGCAATGAAATGTTGTTGACGATGTTAACTTCTATGTTGGACTACAAATGACATCATCCCTGCAGCACTTTATAACAGCACAGGAACTAGCATGTGTGGCTATGATTGTTTAATTAGCCTCAAATCCGATAAGCAAATGACAACATCACTAAATCCATCTGCAACCACATAACATTTGATTTTTAATGGGTTCTTTTTTGTATTTTTGCTAGATTATTTTCCATTATTTGCTCAAATCCACTTCTTCAAAAGCACCTCCATCGTGATTTAAACCTCCATTTTTAAATACGAACATCTGAGTTGCAAAGCAGACGTTTTAACTCAACAAAAGACGAAAAACTATTTATTTGCAGTGGAGAGATTTTGTTCACAATGCCGGAGAAGAAACAGCATGCATCATGAACAAACACACTGAACAACAGTCACAGTTGGTTGTAACTGTGTCAACAGCACAGAGGAGGGAGAGTTTAATCCAGGACACAGTGTGAGTGTGACGGATCCTCATTTATTTGGGATTTTTATTCCTTTATCTGAAGTGAGGGTTGAAAATGACAGAGAAAATCTCCTGGGGCAAAATTGAGATTTTTGATATCAGTAAAATTAACTTAACTTAAATTTGAAAGTCATGAGTGGAGCCAAGTAAGACAGAGAGATAGATAGAGATGACCTGAGATGAAATTCGTGAAAAGAATAAGACAAAGAAAGCCTCCAGTCGTTAACATTTATATTTACTTATAAAAAAAGGACTTAGATAGATTAACAGTAGCAAGGTTTTTCACGACTGTACAAACTCTGAAACAAAAATAGTGAAAAACAAGGCTTGTGACACTAAACAAACCAAACCTTTTTTTTTTAAGTTAACAAGACCTGAAAAGTAACATATTTTTCATCTTATTCCATAGTTAGTAAGTTTATTGACTTCATGTTGTCCCGATCAAATAACAACTTCATGGGTTTTGTTTCAATAATGTGAATAAAATGTAATGATAATCTAAATTCTATCTAACTTCTATCTAATTACATTGTTTCCTGTCTGTTGAGTCTTAAAAAATGAAAAAGTTGTTGTTTGTGTCATAGGTTTTAATGGTTTGTTGTTTGTTTAAATTCTCTGTTAACAATGAAAAGAGAGAGTAAAGATAAGAGACAGTGAGAAGAGAAGAAGCTCTGATTTGAATTCATCAGATGAAGCTTCAGCCAATCAGTGATCAGATCCACTTTCTCTTGTTTTGTAGGGTTCACAAGCAAAAAATGTCTTAAAGGAGTCTCATTCATCCACAGTGACTGTTTAATAATCTCTGCCACATTCCAGGCAACAAACCCTCATGAACCGTGAATTATCTGAGTAGTGGAGGTCTCGACAAATAAACCCACGTTGTGATGAAGCAACTCACCAGAGTAGTCGAGGGGCTGCGGAGTTTTGGTGGTGGTGAAGGGGCAGGAGGGCAGCAGCACCTGGGTCAACACCGCGGGGCAGATCCTCTCCAGATGTCCCGCAGTCAGATGACTGACATTACTGAACCCAAAGTGGGACAAGATCTGCTCGGCTGAGGGACACTGAGGGGCAGAGAGACGACGTTAAACATCTTTTTATTGTTTTTAAATCTCTATTTTGACTCTAAAATCCTCCCTGCTTTGATTTTAATGCTCCTTTTTCTTGCATCTTTCTTCTTTTAGATGTATGTTTCATCTTTAAGTATGAAATGTGCAATATGTTATGTTTTTAGGATGCATTAATGACATTATGAAGTTAGACTTAACATACTATACAGTACAAAAGAGTAGGGCAAAGGTAAAACAGTACTAGATAAATAATTACATAAGTTCAATGTTAATATATACCCTAATTCTATAAAGAAAACAATTCTGTGAATTACTGCATTATTAAATGTATTAATTAAGTAAAAAAGCAAAAACTATAATACTGACAATAATAATGTCAATTCAAACAACAATACGTTTATTTAGTAAAACACCTCTCATAGAATACAATTCACAAAGTGCTTTACAAAAATAAAACATTAATAAAAGAAAAGTAAAAAAGAAAAGAAAAAAACAATCAAAAAGAATCAATAAAACAAAAGAATAACGGGAGAATCAATAAAACAAAAATGAATAATGCATTTGGAAAATTACATAAAACTTAAAATGAATG